>NC_089221.1:99768914-100077386 GCF_963924675.1 Phocoena phocoena | reverse complement strand
GCCCAAATAGACCCACATCAAGACCTATAATTAAAATGGAAAATTTAAAGATAAAGAAAGAATTCTAAAGGCAGCAAGAGAAAAACAGAGGCATATGGAAGCAACACCCCATGAGGCTAACAGCTGATTTTGCTGCAGAAAGTTTGAAGACCAGAAGGGAGTGGCATGATATATTCAAAGTGCTAAAAGGGAGAAACCTGCAACCTAGGATACTCTACCTAGCAAGAGTATAATTTAGAATAGAAGGAGAGTTAAAAGCTTTTCAGACAAACAAAAATGAAAAAGTTCATCAATACTAAACTGACCTGAAAAGAAATGTTAAAAGGTCTTCTCAAGGTGGAAAAGAAAAGCTTATAACAAGAAATAAGAAAGAAGCAAGAACAAGAAGTAACTAGGAAAGGGAAAAAATGCCACTAGTAAAGGCAAATATATAATAAAGAATGAGGATCAATGACTTAGTACAAAAATTAAAAGACAAAAACTGTAAAATCAAGTATAACTACATAATGAGTAAAGGAATAAACATGAAGATGTAAAGTCTGACATCAAAAGCACAAAATGTGGGAGCAGGGAGTAAAAAATGTAGATCTTTTAGAAAGTGTCTGAACTTGAAGGAGTACCAGTTTGAAACAAATAGATATAGTTATAGGTCAACATGTACAAACCCCATGGTAACCACAAATCAAAAACCTACAATAGATACAGAAAAACAAGGCTGAAATGAATACAAACATACCACTAAAGAAAAGCATCAAACCACAAGGGAGGAAACTAAAAGAAGAAAAGAACAGTGAAGAACTACAAAAACAACAGAAAACAAGAAATAAAATAGCAATAAGTACATAACTATGAATCATTACTTTAAATGTCAATGGACTAAATGCTCTAATCAAAAGAAACATGGTGGCTGATTGGGTAAAAAAGAAGACTCTTCTATATGGTGCCTATGAGATACTCACTTCAGAACTAAAGACACACACAGACAAAAGTGAGAAGCTGGAAAAAGATATTTCTCATACAAATGGCAATGACAAGTGGGGGTAGCAATACTCACATGATACAGAATAGACTTTAAAAACAAAGTCTATAACAAGAGACAAAGAAGGACATTATATAATGATAAAGTGATCAATACAAGAAGAAGATATTATACTCATCAATATATATACACCCAATAGAGAAGCACCTAAATATATAAAGCAAATAATAAAGACATAAAGAGATAAGTTGACAATAATAAATAGTAGCAGGGTACTTCAACACCCCACTTACATCAATGTCTTACATCAAAGACAGAAAGCCAAAAAGTCAACAGTGGTCTTAAATGATACAACAGACTAGTCAGGTTAATAGATATCTAAAGGACACTCCATCTAAAGACAGAAGAGTACACTTTCTTTTCAAACTCACGTGGAACATTCTCCAGGAGTGATCACATGCAAGGCCATGAAAGGTCTCAACAAGTTTAAAAGGATAGAAATTATATCAAGCATTATTTCTGATCACAACAATAGAAATCTTTTACACAAAGAAAAATAGTAAAAGCACAAACACATGGAGGCTAAAAAACATGCTACTGGAAAAAATTTGAGTCAAAGAAGAAATCAGAAAATACCTCAAGACAAACAAAAATAGGAACAGAACTGTCCAAAATCTGTGGGATGCGCAAAAGCAGTTATAAGAGGGAAGTTTATAATGATACAGCCTACATCAAGAAACAAGGAAACTCTCAAATAAAAATCCTGGCCTATTAGTATATAAAGGAACTTGAAAAAGAACAAACAAGCCCAAAAGTCAGCAGAAGGAATGAAATAATAATGATCAGAGAAGAAATAAATAAAATAGAGACCAAAAAAAAAAAAAAAAAAAAAAAAAAAAGAAAAGATAAATGAAACCAAGAGCTGGTTCTTTGAAAAGAAAAAACAAATTGATAAACATTTGGACAAGTTCATCAAGAAAAAATAGAGAGGGCTCAAATAAACAATATAAGAAATGAAAGAGGACAAATAAGATACCACAGGGATAAAAAAAATCATAAACAAATTGGACAACATATAAGAAATGGACAAATTTCTAGAAATATCCAACTTCCCAAGACTGAATCAAGAAGAAATAGCCAATCTGAACAGACCTACCCCTAGTAATGAAATTGAATTTGTAATTAAAAAACTCCCAGCAAACAAAAGCACAGAACTGGATAGCTTCACTAGGGAATTCTACCAAACGCATAAAGAAGAGCATACCTATCCGTCTCAAAACCCTCCAAAAAACTGAAGAGAGTCGAACACTCCCAAATTCATTCTATGAGGCCAACGTTACCCTAATACCAAAACCAGACAAAGACATTAGGAACAAAGAAAATTACAGGCCAATATCTCAATAATGAATATAGATGCAAAAATTCTCAAAAAAATATTAGCAAATCTAATTCAAAACTATAAAAAAAGGATCATGATCAAGTGGGATTTATTCCAGGGACACAAGGTTGGTTCAATATTTGCAAATCAATCAATGTGATACACCACGTTAACAAAAGGAAGGATAGAAATCGCATAATCATCTCAATAGACACAGAAAAAGCATTTGCCAAAATTCAACACCCATTTATGATAAAAGGTCTCATCAAAGTTGGTATAGAGGGAACATATCTCAACACAATAAAGGCCGTTTATGAAAAACCCACAGCTAACATCATACTTAGTGCTGAAAAGCTGAAAGCATTTCCTCTAAGAACAGGAGCAAGACAAGGATGTCCACCCTCACCACTTCTATTTAACATAGTATTGGAAGGCTTAGCACAGCAATCAGACAAGAAAAAGAAATGAAAGGCATCCAAATTGGAAAAGAGGAAGTAAAATTGTCACTATTTGCAGATGACATGAAACTTTATATTGAAAACTCTGAAGTCACCAAAAAAGTTATTAAAACTAATAAATACATTCAGTAAAGTTGCAAGATACAAGATTAATATACAGAAATCTGATGCTTTTCTCTGCTACACTAATAATGAACTGCCAGAAAGAAAAATTAAGGAAACAATCCCATTTACAATCACATCAAAAGAATAAAATACCTAGGAAAAAACATAACCAAGGAGGTGAAAGACCTATACCCTGAAAATTATAAAACTTTGATGACGAAATCTGAAAATGATATGAAGAAATGGAAAGATATCTCATGTTCTCAAACTGGAAGAATTGATATTGTTAAAATGTCCATACTACCCAAGCAATCTATAGATTTAATGCAATCCCTATTAAAATACCCAAGGCATTTTCCACAGAAGTAGAAAAAAATAATCTGAAAAGTTATATGAAACCACTAAAGACCCTGAATTACTAAAGCAATATTGAGAAAAAGGAACAAAGCTGGAGGTATCATGCTCCCTTACTTCAGATTATACTACAAAGCAATAATAACAAAAACAGCATGGTACTAGCACAAAAACAGACATATAGCTCAATGGAACAGAATAGAGAACACAGGAAAATACCCACACACTTATTCCCAATTAATCTATGACAAAGGAGGTAAGAATATACAATGGAGGAAAGACAATAAGTGGTTCTGGGAAAACTGGGCAGCTACATGTAAAAGAATGAGATTAGAACATTTCCTCACACCATATACAAAAATAAACTCGAGATGGAGTCAAGACCTAAATGTAAGACCTTAAAACATAAAATTCCTATAAGAGAATGTAGGCAGGATACTCTTTGACATAAATCGTAGCAATATTTTTCTGGATCTGTCTCCTAAGGCAAAAGAAATAAAAGCAAAAATAAACAAATGGGACCTAATTAAACTTAAAAGTTTTTGCATAGCAAAGGAAACCATTGACAACACAAAAAAGACAACCTACTGAATGGGAGAATATATTTGCAAATGATATGACTGATAATTGGTTAATATCCAAAACATATAAACAGCTATTATGACTCAATTAAAAAAAAAAGGGCAGAAGGCCTGAATAGATATTATTACAAAGAAGATATACAGATGGGCAACAGGCACATGAAAAAATGCTCAACATCACTAATCATGAGATAAATGCAAATCAAAATCACAATGAGAGTGCTCACTTTGGCAGCACATATACTATAATTGAAACAATACAGAGAAGATTAGCATGGCCCTTTGCCCAAGGATGACATGCAAATTCGTAAAGCAAAAACCACAATGAGATATCACCTCATACCCATCAAAATGGCTGTTATCAAAATATCTACAAATAACAAATGTTGGCCGGGATGTGGAGAAAAGGGAACCCTAGTACACTGTTAGTGGTATTGTACATTGGTGCACACACTATGGAAAACATTATGGAGTTTCCTCAGATAACTAAACATAGAACTGCCATATGATCTAGCAATTCCACTGCTGGGTATATATCCAAAAAAAAATGAAAACACTAATATGAAAAGATATATGCACCCCAATGTTCATAGCAGCATTATTTATAATAGGCAAGATATTAAAGTGACCCAAGTGTCCATCAACAGATACATAAAGAAGACATTATATATATATATACACATATATATTTATATATATAATAGAATACTACTCAGTCATAAAAAGGAATGAAATTCTGCCATTTGCAACAACATGGATGAACCTAGAGAGTATTATGCTTAGTGAAATACATCAGATAGAAAAAGATAAATGCTCTATGTTATCACTTATATGTGGAATCTAAAAAATAAAACAAACAACTGTATGTAACAAAACAGACACATATTTAGAGAACAAACTAGTGGTTACTGGTGGAGTGAAGGAAGGGGGAGAGGAGAAGATGGGGTATGGGATTTAGAGACACAAACTACAATGTATAAAATAAGTAAGCAACAAAACCATATTGTACAGCACAGGACAATATAGATTTTTTTGTAATAACTTTAAATGGAGTATAAGCTACAAAAATATTGAAACACTAGGTTGTACACTTGAAACTAATATAATATTGTAAATACACTATACTTTAATAAAAACGATAAAAATCCTAACTTTCTATGCCATACTACTGAACTGTCTTCATTTCCCTCTGAAATATTTTGGCACGATTTACAAATTAAAATATTATATAAAATAAAACTATAAGCATCGTAAGAAAAAAAAAGTATTCCCTTGCTTTCAGTCATAACGATGATATCCAACTTATTAGGTAGACAAAAGTTGGGAAGCACTCATCAATAGTATGACTTGAAAAGTCTAAAGTAAAGTTCTGAGGATTAAAGTAGAATGTTGTGAAGTAATAATATTAAATCAATTAATTTCTAAATATAATCTTTTTTAATATGGTGAAGATATCATACCTAGGTTGGAAAACCTAGGGACGAGGCTGGCCGGTTCCCCCTCATTTTATCCTTACCCTCTACCCTAACGGCAGAGTTAACTTTCATCTATTAAATCAAAGAGAAGATCAGCACACAGCTATACTTAGGAGCTTGCATGATGTATTACTGGTATGCCCAGTGTTTTAAACAAGAATGTCAATAATTCTTCATTATACTTTTTATGAAAGTTTGTATTTTCTATAAGTACAAGTTTTTTTTTTTTTCTTTTTTCTGGTCATTTCTTCTTCTCTGTGATTCTCTATACTTTCTTAATATCTAGTTTGTACAAATTTTGCCCCAAGAAGCATTTTCATAGGCTTGGTTTCTTTCATGTATTCCCTAATTCCTGTATCAATTTTTCTGAGTTCTAATAAAAAATTTTACAATACATTGTACAACATCAGTATTCAGTTAGTATACACGTATATAATATCATTATTTGCCTGGATATTCTGAAGTTCAAACCTCTAAAAACACACTTGTATTTATCCTGGGTATTCAAAAGTGCTTAACTGAACCAAATACTTTGTAAAGTAAGATTTACCTTTTGAGATGTATGCATGTAACCATTAGAAGCTAGACAAAAACATGACCATTCAGCACTCACTTACTCATATCTCCCCAAACAATTTGAATCAGACATTTGGTTGAACGTATTTTAATCATTTAAAAATTCTGGCTTTCAAGAGAAATAAAACAAAACACAACCAGTGTTTCTACCTGTTGTTATACTGCCTCTCCTTCTTTTTCTAAGCTACTTTAAGTCATGAAGCTCTGCATTATGCCCTATATAGCTAAATTAAAGCAGGCATAGATAGCTTGAAACACAAAAGGATTTTAAAGCAGAAAAAGCAGATCAATATTGAAATTCAGTGCATGTTATTCTATCTTCAAAGTGTAGAAGATGGGTTTTTAAAATATTTTCCCTTGCATGTCTCTCAAAATATAAACAAACACACGATTCTTAAGAAACTAGTAGATTTGAAATATTAGAGAAAAGGAAGGGTTATAAACCCAAGACTTAACCCCTAAATGGTTACTTTTGTGAAATTTATAACATTATGTTTTTTTAGATTTCTATGATTGAGTGACAAAAACTATCAAGAACTAGCTTCTGTGAGAATATAGTCTTAATTTTCTCAAATACTGATAATTAGTTTTTTAAAAATAATTTTTTTCCTTATAAGTTATTTCCTAATAAGTTCTCTATTCACATTCTAAGAATCAGTATACATGTGTTTGGGATATGCAAACATTTAACAGTTTCTAAAGGATAGTACATGTATAAATGGGGAAACTGAGGCACAGATAATTAAAAAGGAAAACAAAATCTTTTTGAAGTGAAAATGCAAGAGTAAAGTTATTTAGTGGCTATACATTACTCAGAGGTTCACAAAAAGAGCTCTAAATATAAAGAAACAATTTCAAAATTAAGTAGATCAAGAGGAGATTGGAAAATAAAAGGGAATCAGACAGTTTAATTAATGAATTAGTAGAATCTATCCACCCTCCCCCCACACACATAGTTTTAAATAAGGAATTATATAAGTTGAAATAAAATAAAAGTAACTTTGAATGTATTTGAACTATAGTAAAAACACTTTATTTGGTAAAGGGCTCCATATTTTTTTTTTTTCCAAACCGAAGGAAACATTGAAAACACTGCAAAATAAAAAGAGAGAAAGAAAGAAAATAATTGATAACAAGGACCTGATAGAGCCCTTTTAACCAGTTCAGGAAAACTGTGGGAAGCCTGGGTAATCAGGCTGGATGCTAAAAGTTCTGTGCCAATTAGAGTCTGAAAGCTATAGATGCTTCCCGGTTGCATAATAACAAATTTACTGAGGAGATAATTTGTGAGAGAGCTGAGCATAGGTCTAATGCTGTTCATGATTATAGACCTTCTTGAATACTGCATGAGAAATTTCAATA
This sequence comes from Phocoena phocoena, assembly GCF_963924675.1. Classification (NCBI taxonomy): domain Eukaryota; kingdom Metazoa; phylum Chordata; class Mammalia; order Artiodactyla; family Phocoenidae; genus Phocoena; species Phocoena phocoena. The sequence continues at coordinate 100,070,118 of NC_089221.1, read as the reverse complement.
ATTTTCAGTAATACAGGCAGAAATTTAGTACAAGTTCTATAATGAAAATAACAGTTTAGTGGAATGGTAGGATCAAAGGTGATTGTGAACTTGTACATGTTAATATGGTGCAGTATTTTGAATGCACAGCCAAACAGAATTGGGTCTAACTACTAATAACATAATGTGTTTTCATTTCTAGATTGACCTCGCTGTGGAAATTCAGAGTGGACATATATGCCCTATGCAATTGTGTTTCAGCATACCAGGGCATAAGAAGAGCCCTACTAAAGGAGCAGATAAACGGCAGTTGCATTTACCTGTCTCTTCTGTCAGTGATACATCCATCTCCAGTGATATGCTCTTAACATTTTAACAATTAGCTCTTCAGAAAGAAAAAAACAAAACAAAGCCATGGGGTCAATACTCCCTCCACACCCAATTTCAAGCTACCAAATGACATGATTGGATGCGGAGTTGAGAAAAGATGTGCACAATTGTCTTTTACAAGTGGGTGTGAGCCAGATATAGCACCCCACTGTGACAGCAGCATCCCCCAAATATCATAAGAACAGCAGTCCCAAATCATTATGTCCAGGCTTCTTGTATAGCTTAAGAGCATTTAAAGGGCATTTATGAAGATGCCTGATCCACCATTCTTGGTCTCTATATTCAGAATCTATAACACGTTTTAGTCTACTGTACACTTTGAAATAAAAGTATCTACTATCCACGTAGATTTCTAAATTTTCAAGGGAAATATTCTATCAGATACATGCATAGGAATTTTGCTGGGTTCTGAGACCTGTTGAATTATAAAGTATATCTTTTATTTTGACTTTCCCACAAATGTGAAACCTAAATGCCACACTTTAAAAATCGGCTGAAGAGTTTACATTTAATGCTAAGCTGTATTTGTGTATAATTTAAGTTTTAATGATAACTCCACCCTAAAGAAGATAAAAGAATTAACTCTAATCTCCATATGAACAGTTTTCAGTCTGTGTAAGGATATGGATAAGTGAATCTGAAGGCAATAAAAAGAGCAGAGAATTCTCTGCTAAGCAGATGAGAAGTCAACTTTAGATGATATAGTAGTGCTAGAAAAAGCATCTCAGGGTAAATAATAATTTTATTTTTCATATGTATGAATTATAATTTTGACTCCCTATTTGATAAATCCACCAGACATCTTACATTCCATATTCACTCACCCCTTCTTAAGCTTAACATGCTCATGGCTTCCACTGTTACCAAACTGTCCTAGTTTTCTTTGCACATAAAATTACAATTTCTTCTTCATCTCTTTGCTCCCTGTCCTACCCTGGTCTGTGAAAAGCCAATCATTCCCAAAGGTCCATCCTTGGCCCACTGCTCTTCTGTTTGTACATCTTCACAGGTTGATTTTTTATCTATTCTTATAATTTGGCCTTTATGTAAATGACACTCAAATCTATGTGTTCAGCCCAGAATTTTCCCAAGATTCAGATTCATCTATTTATATTTTCAGGTGGACAACTACTGCTGAGTATTCCACAAGCCCTGCATGGTCTGTATAACCTTCAATGTTGCATATCTATTTGTGCCTTTTGTATTTTCCACCTTGGTTGTACCATGACTAATTCTGTTACCTACCTTAGAGTCCTGGAAATGCATCCTTTAGAGCGCTGCTTAGGAGATCTATCAAGCATGCAATGGTTTCCATACCATTCTATTGCACCAAATATTCCATTGTCACCATGAAAATAGTACATTTCTATCTATTGAAGAGAAGTAAAATCATTTCTAAAAATAAGCCAGTACTCAAAACCCTAAAGGTATTACTCAACATAGGTTACGGAAATAAAAATGGTTCTGGCTGACAAATTATACTGGAGTTAGGGGAGAAAAATGGAAGTTGTAGGCTAAATCCCACCCACATGCCTTCCCCTTCATTCCTGTGGCAGTTCTGAGGTACTCAGAGCCAAGTTGGGTCCCCATAGCAAAGGTCGAAAGCCTCTGGATAACAGAATAAAGTTCCTTTCTTGGAACAGCACGCAAAGCCCTCCATGACAAAATGCTGCTCCCCACCTTACCCTTCACATCCCAGCTGATGACAGTTTCCCCAGATGTCAGGCTGTTTCTCATTTCCCAATTTGCTTATGTTACCCCTTGACAGAAATACCCACTGAGCCTCTCCACTCCTATCATGTAGCCATTTACTATGCAGCTTTAGGATTTAAATCAGATAATATTTCATTCAGTCAATTATTCAGTCAAACAACCATGTGTCAGCAAAAGAAGATACTTGCTCTCAGAGTTTTTAACTTTGTGATGAAGCCCAGACAGACGATAAGCAAACAAATATGCAAACCCCAGCAAAGAGTGAACTGCTTGAATCACCTATGATTAGTGTCATGCTGGCCACGTACTAGACACTCAAGTAACCATGAATGAACATCTCATGATTATCACACACAGTGCTAGATGCTTTCATATGTCAATTCATTTTAATTCTCAAAATTATGTTAAGAAATGAGTTATTCCACCACTTTGGTAGGTGAGGAGACAAGGGCTCAGAAAGATTTACAAATTCACCTATGGCCACATAGCTGGAGAGTGTCAGAATCTGAATACAAATCCAGAAATGTCCAGTTTCAGAAACCATCCATGTTCATGATAATACTGGCTTTCGGGTGCTATAAAAAAATAAAGGCTCCATCCTTATCTGAAATCAATTCACATGCTTAAATCTCTCCATCCCAGAGCGATTTCTATAAATTCTAGGAAGCTTAAAGGAAGTTTTACATTGTAGCACTTTAGAATTCAAAAGAACTTAATCATGAGCAGTGAATCTGCAAAATATGCTCTGGGAGCCCCACTGATTTCAGCAATAGGAGAGAACAGCCTCCTGCAGCATCTGTTAGAATGAAATGGCTTACAGGCAGTAGAGGAAAAGCATAAATGGTGTACTGAACACCTGGTACTTGAGGCATTCTTTGCCATATAAGAACCAAATTAAAGCTTCAGTTATTCATTCTGAAAATGCTTAAAAGCTTTGCAATAAGATTCTCAAATAATAGATGTGAGCTTCAAACATAGTCACTAACAAATGATTCAATAGAAATAAATGGTTGTTACAAGAACATAGTGAGAATAAACAATGTTAAAAATAAGGCACGTGAGAGCCTGGACTGCAGGTTACTGCTGCCCAGATGAAAAACACTCCATTTTTACAGACAGATAAAGCGTTTTCCTGTAGAGTCTGAATAAATGCTCTTCTTAAATCTGTCAGCATGAATTCCCAAGAGAAAACAAAACCGGCAAATCTCAAGTTCATAGTTGATTCCAAATTATCCCTTTCCATTTATTGCTTAAATAGGGAGACCATATGGGAATTTAGTATAATCTGGACAGGTATGATTTGCCATCAGTGTAAAAATATCTCCTTAACTTCCTAATTGTTTCATTAAAACTTAATAACTTAAAAACTGCCTCCTTACTAGACCAGAGAGGAAAAAATAATTTGCTGTTTTTGTGTCTCATTTTTTATATGCAAAATGCTTCTAGGCTCCTCTGTAAAAAAGTCATTTTGAAAAAGATAGGGTTTTTATTGCTGCTATCTCAAAATATTGTGTCCTGTTTAAATAGTTATATTACTTTATTTTTAGATCAGAGACCGCTGCTTTGCTAGTTTTAATTTTCTAAATTATAAAAGCAAATTATAATAAATAGTGCTTAAAAAATTAGTGCAGCTTCCATATATAGTTATAATATATATTTTGAAATTTATTCTCATGTAGTGCCCTTTTTATGCATAATTTGACCAAATAATACATGTTATTCTATATCATAATTTCTTCATATGATGTTAAATTATAAACACTGACCCACCACTGTCAATAGAATATTGAATAGAATATTCCATCAAATAAATATTCTATAGTTTACTTAATCTTGTTTGTGGACATTTAGATAATTTTCAGACTTTTTTCCTGTATTATTACTAGTTTGCCTGATCTCTGACTTCATGAATTTTAAATATTAAAAATTTTCTTAATGATTATGAAAATAAACTATGGAAAACTCTATACTAGTCAACTTATTCTTTTCTCTGTCTCCATATTTTAACAAGGATTGACATCTGAAGTCTTAGTTTTGTTTAGATACATAAAACATATTATTTTTAAAACAACTATATTTGTCAGATCCACTACATATTCTTCACAGCAATTCTGCAAGGCAAATATTATTTTCATTTTACAGATAAACTATTCAAAGTGTTTAAGCAATGTTCTCACGGCTTGTTACAAGGGGTGTCAGCATAGCAGTGTGGGTGATAAGTATCAAAAGAAATCAACAGTACAGGTTTGTGGAGAGGAGATGGAATTTTGTCTTGGACACCTTGGGTTTCCATTGCCTATAGGATGCCCAAATGCAGTTATATAGTAGGAAGGTGAACACACATTTGGAACTTTGAAGAGAGTATTTCTCTGAAGACACCAATTTAGCTTATAAATGAATTTCAAGCCATGGAACAGAAAGGGATTATCATGGTAAAGTAGGTAACATGTGAGGCAAAGGGAGGCAAGTACAGAATCTTGGAGGAGCAGATACATTTGGCAAGAAGAAAGGAAACTCAAGAAAAAAAAAAGGAAAAGAAAAAAGAAAGAATAGTGGGTAAAGTCTTATAAATCAAGGGAAGAGACAATTTCAAGGACAGGACACTGGTCAGTCAGCAATAAAGCCACCACTGGTGATCTTGGTTAGGGTTAAGTTTCAGTGGTGCTCTGGAGCTAAAGAGGAATTTTAGTGGGTTGATGAGCAGCTAACCTATTTAATATGAAGAATTGTTTTAGAGAACAAAAGTGAAAGAAGAGACACCTATAAACCATGGTAACAAAGCTCCTGCTGAGTGGGTAGAAGGACGAGTCAGCTGCCACGGAGACTCTCAAAGGGGTCCTCTGAGCATGGAAAGCCCTGAATTCAGCCCTGTTTATGGAAACCTGGCATATAACGTTTCCTTCCCATAAAAAGTGGACATGTCAGTCAGAAAGATCAACAGATATGACCTCTTCATTAGTCTATGTCCCAAATGACTAAAACCAATGGCAAGTACTCCTTTATAATTTACTCTAAGCCATTGTTAACTATTAAAAATATTAAACTACAAACCATTAAACATATTAAACTAGGAAATATTAAGATATATAAGAATCAAAATAGTAAGTTATGATGGTGACAGCTGCCTTATCCCATTGGCACGCCATTTCTGTTTGCCAAGAGCCAGGAGAGAATGGCAAGATTCTAGTTTTGTTAACTTACATACTTTTTATATATCTTTAAAAAACAAAAATCAGTAAATTGTAGGGCACTGTGGAAACATTACTATTCCCCCACTCCCCGCCCCCTATCTCATGACCTTTAAACAGCTCAGCCCTAACCTTCACCTGCAGCTGCGCTGCCAACAGAAGGCTCACAGAGGAAAAGTGCAACTGTGATTTCTTGATATCCACAGATAATTACTATACTGTTTGAATCTAAAGGAGATAATTCTCTGTTCTGCTCTTCTTTTGTTTAGCAAAAAAGAACTATTTACATCTCAACTTTCCTTATGTGTTACATTCAAAGCACTGTCAGAACAACGGATATCTCATGAAGCCCACCGCATTCTCTTATTCACTGTATTCAACACTGACTGGCTAAAAGATACTTTTAATTACATAGAATGAACAAGTTTAGTGCCAAGTACAAAGACATACCTTTAGCATGATAAGCCCCAATGTTGTTATTATCAGAGCTTATCCAAACTCTAAAATCTCAAAGAGACTGGATTATGGATATGCCGCAGGTAGAGCTGAGTCCCTCCCTTAGATGACAGGTGTTCCTCTCTATATTATTCATTCAAGGAAAAAATAATTGAACATAACTTTTGTTCAATTTTTGTTTTAGGACCTTGAGCACTCAGAAGAGTGAACAGGAGCTCATAATCCAACAGGAGAATTCCACGGGAAGGACAGAAGTTGCTTGCTACCCAGAGTGCTGGTGGTGGGTGCGTGGGAGTGTTAGAGGGGGCTCCCAGAAGGCCTGATGTGAGACTGGGGCTGCAGTTGGCTGTAGACAGTGAAGAGATTTTTGATTATAAAATTATTAAATATAACTTTCTGCCATCAAGACACAAGTCTGGTCAAAGGAGAAAATTTAAAAAGGAATATTTCCCCTCAAAGCTATAAAAGGCATTAAGAAATATCCCACACATATTGGTGAGGAGAAATAACCCATATGTCTATATCTAGACTTACATCTCTGCATAGAAAATCAATGATGTTATAAATTAAATTGATCCAGGAAATATTAGTAAAAATGTTATAAATGTAAGTTCTTTTTCTTTAACCAGAGGAAAAACTCTCAATTAATGTAAATTTAAAGTGGCCATAACCATCCCTAGTTTTTAAAAATATTAACAATTTTGAAATATAAGTACATAAGTGTTAAATATTAAAATGATATATTTTAAAACATAGTCTCTGAAGGGCAGCAAACATGTCATAATTTGTTTGTTTCTCCACTGCCTGCACAGTGCCTGATATACTATAGGTCAGACTAAATTTGTTGAAAAGCTGTGAAATTGCTGGAACCAGTAGACATCTCAGCCAACTAAATGTCCAATATTTTGTATATATGATACATTTCCAGGGTATTGTATATTCTCCTTAATTGCAGGATGAAAGACAAATATATTGCTTTAGGTACACGAGATGTTATAGCTACTCATTAGTCACATAATGATATTAAAAAAGCATATTAGCCATTTTAATTTTATGACTCCTTGTTTTCATTTCACAGCTATGTGAAATAGAGTGCAGTAACATCATAATTTTGGAGAGATGAACTAGACATTAAGACAAATTCCCCAGAAGGGAGATATTTGGCATGAGTAAAAGGAACTTATTTAACAAACCAGTCAGAAGAATTGCAACTAAACACTCATTATTTGATGTTAGACTAGCCTAGGGAATCAATTGATGTTTTAATAGAGTTTGTTGGTGAAAATTACCTTCTTTAGGGAAATAAAAATATTTGATCCTTTTTACATACCTTGAAAAATTGAGAACAGTACATTGGGGTTTTGATTTTATTTATCATAATTAATGCAATGTGTCTAAATCCTTTTTTCAAGATTTTTGCAACTGTTGGTGACATAAATCCTTGAATGAATTTGGGAATTTTTGTATCGTCTTGTTTCATGGACAATATGGATAACAGTTAACTCCTTTCAATGCTCTGTGCTAAGACTCTTCACTGTAATCTATTTACTCCCATGGAAAAATGAGAGCAAATTATATACCACTTCAATCATACAGTTCTTTGTTTCCCCTTTTCTCCAAGCTTATAATGTGAACCTAATAGAAGATGCTGATATGTAAAATTCTTAATACATATTTTATGAAGAATGCATATGTAAGTCATCATACCAGAAGAAATGCGTGACAAAGTGATATAACACACAGTCCTTTCCCTACTTGCTTAAATCCAGTCAACCAGACCTACAAGTAACAATTCAAACAATAAATGGTAATATTGTTCCCTGTCCCCAGAATCTGATCTCATGCTCTGATGCCAATGCCAGTGAGTGGCATCACTGTCATCAGGTCCCTAAGCAGGTAACTGGGTACCTCAAAGACTACCTTCTCTCCTTAACCCCAAATATATATTTGAAATCCCATGGATTCTGCCACATTAATATATCTTTTGTAACTGACCCCTCCTTCTTATTTCATCTTTCATATTACCAGCAGACTGATTTTCCTCCCAAATTAAAGCCTGATCCCATCATATCCTACCATCAACTCTGCACTTAGCTAGAAAATAAAATCCTAGCTTTTCCTGGTAGTACCGAGAGTCCTCTATGGTCTGGCATCCACTCACTTCTCTTGCTTCTTTCTTGCAGTGCCTCCTCGTACCTAGTATCTTTCAGCTGCATCACGGCTGGAGGTCCCTGAATATTCTGCTCTGTTTCGTTCATTCTGCTCTGACTGACCAAACACCTGAACGGCCTTAACCCCTGTATCTCAATTTTTTTTCAACAAATATTTACTGAAAGATCTAGTATGTACCAGATTCAGACGCTGGACTAAATCTTGAGAATAAAAAACAAATCATTTAAACGTGTAGCCCTCAAGGAGATCACAGTGAAGCCAAGAGTAAAATTAATCAGATAGTCATGATCCTTTCATGACCTCAGTTCCTGCTCCCTCCTAATTCCTCACTCTGCTTCAGCCTTCTGACCAACTTGTTGACCAAACAACTCAAGTTGGCTCACACTTCAAGCCCTTTACATATTGTTCCTTTTGTTTGCAATATTCTTCCCCCAGGTAGTGCCATGTTTACTTCCCTTATCTTATTTGGTTCTCTGTTCAAATATCTTCTCACAGCGGTCTGCTCTAATAATCTTTTTCAAGGTTAAAGGATGATCTGGTGGGAATGTAAATTGATACAGCCACTATGGAGAACAGTACGGAGATTCCTTAAAAAACTAAAACTAGAACTACCATATGACCCAGCAATCCCACTCCTGGGCATATACCCAGAGAAAACCATATTTCAAAAAGACACTTACACCCCAATGTTCATTGCAGCACTATTTATAATAGCCAGGACATGGAAGCAACCTAAATGTCCATAAATAGAGGAATGGATAAAGAAGATGTGGTACGTATATACAATGGAATATTACTCACACATAAAAAAGGAATGAAATTGGGTCATTTGTAGAGACATGGATGGACCTAGAGACTGCCATACAGAGTGAAGTAAGTCATAAAGAGAAAAACAATTATCGTATATTAACACATATATGTGGAATCTAGAAAAATGGTATAGCTGATCCTATTTGCAAAGCAGATATAGAGACACAGACGTAGAGAACAAACATATGGACACCAAGAGGGGAAAGGGGGTGTGGTGGGGTGAATTGGGAGATTGGAATTGACATATATACACTATTGATACTATATATGAAATAGATAACTAATGAGAACCTACTGTATAGCTCAGGGAATTCTACTCAATGCTCTGTGGTGACCTAAATGGGAAGGAAATCCAAAAAAAGAGGGGATACATGTATACATACATAAAGAAAAAAAATTTTTAAATCCATCACAAAACTGTTCAAGACACACTTTGGGAAAACATTTGCCCTAAATATAGAACAAACATAAAAATACAGTAAAATTGTGCATAACGCAGAAATTTCTATCACTTACAATTATTCTACAATTAGAATTATTTCTAATTTTCCAAATTTCCATTGTTTGATAGCTCCTTAACCAAAAACTGGAAAAGAGAAGTGAGAATAGATTATCTTCCTTTTTTCAAAAAACTATTTCTACTGCAAGATGATAAAACCAGAAAAAAATATGGTAGAGAGTGACAGTTCTTTGAATTTTTGTGAATTAAAGCACATGAGTCTTGGGAGAATTTCTTATATGTGTAGAAGAAAGATGCATTATTGTTTTTTGCATTTGGAAGAGATAAAGAAAATGGGAATAGATCTAAAGGTAACCTAATAAACTGTAATTTGGGGTAGGAAAATGGCAAAATAAAGGTGAAGATAAGAAGAATGGTGGAACCTAAAAAGAGGCATGGAAATGTAAAGCAAGTAGGGACAGAAAGCTAGAGTCCTGAGTCTGGTGCGAGGCATTCACGCAGATGGAGGCACCATTTGGTAGACTAGGAGACAGGAGGCAAAAGTCATCTTCTTATGGCTATAAATAATTACTTTGTCCCCAGTTGGCAAAATGAAATATCAACAAAATAAAAACTATAACAACTGTCCCCATTTCTGTGCCCATATCTCAGCAATTAATCAATAAAACCCTCTACCATATACAGAGCTTTGTACAGGGTTTTTCACTTTTTAGTTGGAATATGTCACAACTTCCTCCAAATTAAGATGATCCTAGGTAGTTATTTTATTTTACACTTTTTACAATCTTTAGGGATTTCAAATCAGTTAGAAAGTTAGTATGTCATTCTCACCTAACATCAATTCACATGGGAGATCAAGATAAAATAATTTTTTAGAGGAACTTGACTTAATCTGTGTCATTAGTTTCTGTTATTAGAACATTTCCACAAATAGAAAGTTGAGACTATTTAAATTATTTCTCTTATAACTATCATGCCGTTTTCCTAGTCTCACCTAGAATTGGGAACATGCATTTCATGAGAAAATACTGGCTTTTCTGGTTGTTGTTGTACAACATGTCTGAAATCATAGTACTGCTTGCAAATGGATTTAATGAGCATAAAAATGTTCCCATCAGCTACAACCCAAAATATCATCATTTCTACTCTGTCTCTCCTTTTATGATTATAATTACAACAGGAAAACTGAAAAAGGCAACACATTTTCTGCTATTTATGTGACAGTGTAATTGGCAATTACCTTAATGGAGTTAATTTGTTGTGTAATGTTTAATGATGTTTAATATACCAAAACAAAAGCTCAGAATAAAATATTTCCTACAATCCATATGCCATCACATACCGTCAAGATAATGGAGCCAACATGACTATAACATCATGATCACCTATCATCACTGTCCTTATGACTCTGATAAATCACACTCAACCTGGTATGAAATAACAAACTCTAAAGCCATAATGAAGCTTTAGATATCACTTTGTACATACATCTTCCAAGAAGAGCATATCTTATTTGAAAATTAAAACTATAATATGACTGAAGCAACAACAAAAATCTTTAAGGCACCTTTCACAATTTGTTAAAACAATGCACTGAAAAATTGAAAACCATAACATATTTCCTGAACTGCAGTCATAAACACACAGCAGTAACATTTGTCCTCTGGTCTTATCCTCATTATCTCCATTTTCTTCTCTCAATCTAAAATCATATGCCCCTCCTCAGTGCTTCTCTTCATAACCCCTGTAACATCTGGAACATACTCCTATTAGTGGTATACCTTGGGATACTGTTTACAATCCTTTATTGTCCTGTTTGTTTCCCACACTAGACTGTAAAATTCTTCAGGGCAAGGACCTAGTTTAATTTGTAATACTTGTGGAGGTAATATTTGTTGCCTAACAAAGGTGAATCCCTGTACATAGTTCCTCGATAGCAGAGTCCTGATTATATTCTAGGTGCACCCCTATATACTATGTAGTCCTGGAAAGGGCATTATCTTTCCTGGTCCAGGGCAAACCATGCATAGTAGATTAACATTGTAATTCTCTTCTATTTCCAGTGATTGGTTTAGGCATAGTTGTTAGATACAATGTTGCTCAATGAGAAGCGAAGGGAAGACTTTTAAGTGGCTTCTGGAAAAGATTTTTTAAGTCTTTAAAAAAATCAAGAAGGAGCTGACTGTTCTTCTTTGGAGATTTATGAGTCCTCATGTGATGTCTGTAGCTGCAGAAATCATTTAGCAATCATGAAGGTGGTTTGCCAGAGACACTAAGGATAGAAAAAAAACTGGCTTCTTGCTTATATCATTTAGCTGCTGAACCACCATCCCTGGAGTCATGTGTCTTCTTGGTATGAAATTTAATTTATTAAAAATTTTTTTTTAATTAAGCCTGATGGGTTGGAGTTTTCTGATATTTGTGGTCAATGTCTCCTATGTAACATCAGTTTTTCCACTTTACTGAGTAAGCCCTCAAATATGTTAAATGAATAATAAACTCTAGTTTTAATGTAGAATGTGAAATCAGACTATTTCTAGAAAATTTAGCAAAAACTTTATCTTTTGCATCAGAGAAGTACTTTATAGGATTTCTGAAGTAGCATCTGCAATATGAACTTCCAATAATCAAAGTTCTGGCAGGTATCATGTATTACAAAGATGACGGGTTGAATCCACAAGGCATTTATCTTTTGTCTATTAACAATTCATGTCTAGAGTGTAGAAGGAAAAAAAAGCAGAATGTTCAATTTCTATCACTTCAAATTGTAGTACTGAATGTAAGCTACAAATTAAATGTAAAAAGCAAATCTCACTTAGAATTTCTATCTCGATATGTATATTAGAGGACAAAACATTAAAAGTTGTTGGTAAAGTTTCCTTTCTGACATTCAACTTTAATGAACCCTTTCTTGACTCTAAATGGTATAGTTCATTTTTCAAATAAAGAGCCCAGATTCTTGGAGAGCTTCAGATGAGGGGGATAATACACCAAGTTCTTCACAGAGGAAATATTACACACTGCTCATATCAGGCCCTTTTCTTTTTAAATCAAATGCCATCATCTTTCTAGATCACTACTAAGCAAGAAGAGACTATATATGTGACAGGAAGCATTGCAATGTTGTTTGCCGCCAGTGACTGAGTAGAAAGTTGAAAATACACAGGTGTAAGAAACAGCTTTGTGATCTCTATGCAAATCTATCCCAGATGACTTTATTAATCAAAACATTGTTTTTGTCAGGTTACCCACGAGTTCCCTCAGAAGTTTTCAAAAGTAAATTATCAAAGCTAACTAGAAGATAAACTCAAGAAGAATGATTTAACTAGAAGTAAACTATCACAACTACAATAGTCCCCTCAAACATTTTTCCTCTGGCTAAAAATATAAACAAGTCAATAGTTAGAACTCGCTTGTTTTACATAAAAAGTGAAGGAGTTAAGGAATAGTTACAGCTTAAAGTGTTCATACCTTTTGACCTGAATGACTGTACAACAGTATATTTGTTTGAAAGTATTAGTGAAGAGGAACTTTCTTTAGTAAGATGCTCATCACTGAATTATAATAAAATACTTTAAGCTAAAAATAATTGTCAAGCAAGGGTAAAACAATTATAGAAATTATTGTTAGACTCTAAGTTCAGTGATAAAATGAAATGTCCATCTCCCTCACCTTCTGCTCTCAGCACACTTCCTGGTGCAGAGAAAATTCTCAGGAACTAGGACTCATTCACTCACTCATTCACTCACTCATTCATTCTATGTATTCATCCAACAACTAGGTATTAAGCCTTATATTCATCTCAGGAATTATGCCAGCACTGGTGATACAAGGCAGAACAGATGCAGTTTTGTCTTCAAGGGGTGTAGCTGGTAATGCAGTTAGAGAAGGAAGGAAGAACAAAACATAAATACTGTGATGAAGTGCTAATGTTCTGCACATGACTGGTGGTGCTTATGGAGTAGATAGTTGAAACCATGGAGGGTTTTTTTTGCCAATGGAAATATACAAAAATTTAATAAGAGTTAAAGAAAAAAAAAATGGTGGAATTCACTTAGATTCAAAGAACAACAGGAAGTTGGTGATGCTTCCTGAGAGAACCAGTCATGTAGGTGGGAAGACAGATCTCTGCTGGCCACAGAGTCAGGGAAGGGGAGGGATTTGGAAAGCAGTTGGACAAAGAAGGAGCCTGACAAAAATATGTTGAATGAATGTAGCAAAAGGGTGTGGGAGAAGATGGTGACTGAGAAAAGGCTTCTAGACTTTCCCATTTGTGATTGACATTTCTCCATGTTGGAATATTTCTGGAGATGCTTTTTTTTACCAGGCTCTCCCACTTTTTCTGTTTAAAATTTGTGATAGGCTTATGAGAGATATTGGTGCAAACTTCAAAAATAGTGCATTTTCTGGATAACACAAGGAAAAATATCAAGCAATTTATTTTGCTTTTCATACACACCACCACTGCTTTCACCTGCTTTTGCTTTGTTTCTTAACATGGTAAGAAGAACATGATAATGCAAAATGACATGGTATTAGCTCATAAAGAAAACTTTATCTCATAGTGATAAAGGGTTGGTTACTATTTAATATTCCTAAATGGAAATCATATTAAACAGTAGATGAAGTATTAGCATAAATAAGAATATTTTCACTTTTTTTAACTTCTGAATGCATCTGGGACACATTCACTTACAGTTTGCTTATTACTCAATTTTGTCATAAATTAAATATATGTGTGTGGATGTTTATATATCTTTCATTGACTTGCAAAGGATGTAAACATGAAACACTGAAATCAAAACAGCTTCCACAGTGGCTTGTGCCTCTCATAATAAAGTGCTGTAATTTATTTTAAAGGCAGAGCCTGTAGGATTCAAAGTTTAACAAGGTTGCTGCTTATTGAAGATCAGACTTAGGAAACCAATTCAATTTCTATACCCCATACTCCAAGTTACTTCTGGCAAAAGGTAATTTTTATCCTAACACTTTTTCAGAACTAAATTAGTTCCAATTACATATTTTACACTCTGTACCTCTACATTTGATTTTAATAAAATTTCTAACAGGTTGCCCAACATTAATCACTGACTATAATAATAACATATGCCATTTACTTCTGTGGACACTTCTTTCCATGAACTTAATATTGCTATTTAATATATTATAGACATATTTAGCACAAAGAAGAAATTGATTACCTGAACAAAATAAGACATTAAGTCAGAGAACTGTCCTTTTTAATTGCTTTCTAATTATAATATACCAATTACATAAACCAAACCCTTGGGGCACTAGTAAGATTCATGGATCTTGGAAATGTATCAAAATTTTGGCTGAAGAGCAGTTTTCTGATATAACTTGGGCTGTGATATAGGAGAACAGCCTAGAAAAAGATTACTTACTAAAGTCAAGGTAGATTCAAAGGCTTTTATATCATTCTAATTACATTCATATTTATTAATTGTAGTATTATATACTTAAATCCTACAGATAACTTTCATTGTACCTACATTCTATGAATTTAACCAACTATTAAACTCAATTATTTTGCAGGCAGAAAAAAGGGGATGCATTATAGACAGACAGTTTTGTAACAGAGAGAAAATTACCGACTAGAAGTCCCAGAGTCTGACCCACTATGGAGCTGAAGGAACCTGAGCAACTCACTTAATGACTTTTGGACTCAGATTTTTAATCTGTAATATCAATGGTTTAATTATATGTTTTAAATTCAAAAATTCAAAGATTTTCTGATTCTGAATTCCCATTTCCTATTTATATATTATCACTGAGTTTATATTCCAATGGAAAGAAACAGATGAAAACAAGTACAATTATTGTAGTTGTGGTAGGCAGAATAATGGTTCACCAAAGATGCCTACATCCTCATCTCAGGAATCAATGAATGTTCAGTTACATGGAAAAGGGAAATTAAGGTTGCAGATGAAATAAAAGTTGCTGACCAACTGACCTTGATATGGGAAATCATTCTAGATTACCCAGGTGGGCCCAATATAATCACAAGAGTCCATGAAATGTGGAAGAAGGAGAGAGAAGAGCCAGTGCCAAAATAGTACCATGTAAGAAAACTCAGCAGGTCACTGCTGGCTTTAAAGATGGAGAAAGGGCCATGAGCCAAGGAATGCAGGCTGCCTTGAGAAGTTGAAAAAGTCCGGAGAATTCTTCTCTAGAGTCTCCAGAAAGAACATACCCCTGCCAACTCCTTGATTTTAGTCCAGTGAAAACCATTTCAGATTTCTGACCTCTAGAACAATAAGATAATATATTTGGGTGATTTTAAATCACTGTTTGTGATAAAGTGTTACAGCAGCAATGGAAAACTAATATAGTAGTAATACATGCTAAGAATACATCTCTATTCAAAATGAGATTAGTGTACCTGGGGTAAGGTGAGTGAGCTACTATGTACATGGTAGTCCAAACTACTTGGCTGAGTATTTTAAAATACTTCTAATGTTAATGCACGTGCTGGTCACCTGTCCCCATTAATAAGTTGTTTTTTTTTTTTTTTCATTGGATATATGGGCAGAGTAACTGAAAATAATTTTGAGACTCCTTTAATGCCCCCAAAATGATAAATTAAAAAAAAGACCCTTCACAATATAAAGTCAATGAATTTAATTACATGCTTATAAAATGTAACATTATGCTAAATTCAGTCATCTTAATTTAGCATCTAGGTAAAATTTATTACATTTGAAAACAATATTCTCTCTTGGCAAAAATTCATATGTATTTCTGATTATGTAGTTAATATGATTATGAAGACATTATAGACAACTGTCAATCAAAATACCTAATTGTAGACAAATAATTTCGAAAAGAAATTCTAAATATCCATCCAAACTTTTAACAGCAAGTTCTATTTAATGTACGACGTGGGAGTATTTTAATGTATGTGATGTCATGCTGGAAGGATCTTTGAATGTAAGGATGTCTTTGGTCCATCAGAGTCTTCAAAGGTCCCTACTCACCACTCCCTATTGCCTTTCTCATAGACAAACATCCAACTTCTTTTACATTGTCAGTCTGTTCCCTGATTACTACTGAGTTTGTGATTCCCTGTCCAGTTACCCACGGACAAGCTTGGAAATAAAAAAGGGAATTTGACTTGCCTTCATTTTGCATTGAGGCATCAGTGAGTGCACATGAACTACTTCTACAGTTGCCCTGATGTTGGCTCTCCAACACATGTCACATCAAATTCCATTTATGACTTACTTTCCACTTTTGGAATAATGAAGAAAAGCATACTTAATAGGAAGTTAAGAGTCCTGGGTTCAGTTCTTCATGTTTAATGGAGAATTTGGCCCAAATAATCTCTAAATTCTAAAACATCTATTTCTATGCCTTCTAGAGTCACAATAATACTGTGTCTTGCTTAACAATTGTGGGCTAACAGAAATTCTCACCTTTAGGACTTCCTATAGCCCCAACTTCTCCAGGATAGATCAACACTACTTGGAATTTGGAGGCAGATGGGCTAGCAAGGATTAAACTGAGATATGTACCCAATTAAGTGTCCCACCCAGTGCCCCATCCCCTCTACAAGTTATCAAGTGGTAGTCTGTTTACTTTTGTAAAATTTAATCTTCCTGAAAACTTAGAAATTCTATAGTCCATTTGGGGTAAATGCCTGAAAGAATAAAGCTGTACAAAGAAATACAAATGTAAGTCTTCCTTCCAAAATATAGATTGAAAAAATTCCAGTATCGTGAGAGAGAAAGAATATCCTTGTTTCAAGACAGCTGTGATATTACTAAATCAGTATTTGTTTCTAGAAGGACAAACATTTTATAAATTCAAAACACTTAAGTATATCAACTTGTAACAAACCACTGTGAATGTGATAATAAACCATCACCAAAACTCATACTGTTTAAATCAGGCCATTGTCCTGGTTTTGAAATATCAAACTAAGATCATAGAGTTAACAAAAAATTGTTTATTTTCTGAATAAATTTTGCCAGGTAGAGACTATCATACACATGATTAGATGTAATTATAAAGATTTTTGAAGGGAATGCTAAAGACTGAAAATTAATTCAGAAGATATTTTGAACAATGATAAAATTCTTCCCTGAAAAAATCTCACTATAAGTGTTGGCATCATTTGCAGGTAATTAGTCAGAAATGTCCTGAAGATACCATTATAACTAAATGTTAATTTAAACTAAATGTGTTTGATAATGCCCATGCACCTTCTTTAATTCTGCTTGCTTTTCCCAAACTCTTAAAAATCTGAAGCTATGCATGTACATTTAGTTTAATTCTGATCTCCTTCTGAAATCGATATGCTTAATACAACCCATAATAATCTTTCTCCTAGTGTTTACAGTACTTGATAATGGCTCCTTGTACCTCATAAAATCATGAGTGTCTTCTTTACCCTATCCACTTTATTTCCTCCACAATAATAACAGCATCTTTAGCTTTTCCCTGTCTTCGGTTTACTAGAACATTGGCATATTCAAGTAAAGATGTTTTAAGATAATTTCATTTAAGGTATCCTAAGGAAATCATTTCCTGACAGTTAAAATCCAACCAGGAGCTCATTAGCACTATTGTGAAAGAAAATGACCCTTTTGATAGAAGAAAAAGGAGTAATCACCATTCTATTGAAAAGTTGAAATAAATTAATGATAGACATGATTAAAACATTGGTTGGAATTTTCTAGCTTTTGATACACTCATTATCCAAAAAAAAAAAAAAAAAAAGCCTCTTGTCTTTCAAACATCCTAAGATTAAAAGCAAGGAATGAACAACATTGACCACGTTTCTTACAGTAAATGAATCTCTGGGAAAGGTGAAGGATTAATCCTGGCAGTTACTAAATTCGAGATTTTGCTGAGGGTAAAAGGTATCTTTACTGTCATCAGAAACCCTGAAAAAAGACCAAATTTATTAAAGTGAAAGACATTAAATATATTCATAGTTGTTGATTCTGTGCAGAGAAACTTATATGCTTCCTTCCATTCTTAGAAGCTAAAAACTGATCAGTAACCAGTTGGTTACTTCAGTCTCCCTGGGTCATCAGTTTACACCCTACCATAAGAATCTGAGCCTGATGATGCCTCCCCAGCTGCCATGCCTAATTCTGATATGCAACAGAATTGCCCCTTATCCTTCAGAGCCCCTAACAACGTTTTCATACCTTGTTTTCTTAAGATTTTAATGAAAGAAACTCCATTTATTAATAGTTGAAGATATTTCCCTTAACTTTCCTTTTTTCTTCTTCCCTTTATCAAAAATGGTGTCTTGACTCATAAGTACTATGAACAAATGATTTTCATTTGACAGAAAAATGGAAATTTCCTACAGTTGTTTCACAAATGTCCTAAGAGAATCATTTGCTGCCTGTAAGAAGCCTTTATTAGAAATAAGGAACATGACAGGCAAGCAGATTAAATGGCTCTTGCCCTAAAAGATGCATCTACTTTGAGTCAATAAAATATTCAGATTGTTGAAAACTATAGAACATGTAGCATACAATAGTTTCAAATGAACAAAATTTTGTCAGAGATAATCCTTTCCTTAAAGGAGCTGGAGAGCTTTAGGAAAATAATTAAGAACTTACTCTTTGAAAATTCTTACGCGGCCAGTGTTGACTTCTCGCCTGGTATTTTCACAAGGCTGCAGTGTACTGGAACGTTCACAGGTTTTGGAGCAAATCAAAATTATGGTCTAGTCA
Organism: Phocoena phocoena; assembly: GCF_963924675.1. NCBI lineage: Eukaryota > Metazoa > Chordata > Mammalia > Artiodactyla > Phocoenidae > Phocoena > Phocoena phocoena. The sequence continues at coordinate 100,051,234 of NC_089221.1, read as the reverse complement.
CAACTCTGTCACTTGATAGCTGGGAGACCTAGGGTAAGTGAACTTAACCTCTCCAAGCCTCAAGGTCTTAGTAACAAGGGGATAAACGTCTCTCTTAAAGGTAATCAAGACAGCCTTCACATTCCGCTCAGCTTGACTCAATTTTAGGCAGGGTTCTTCCTCTGACCTCCCTTTTCTTAGAAATTTACTTTAGAAAATTTTTAGTAGTAAGTTCTCACTCTGCCCTTTGAGATGTAGATCTTCTCTCAGCTTCTTGGCAGTTTTAGAACCCAGGAATGTCTTTCTCCACACGGAGCCATCATTTCTGAAGTGTAACCATCAAGAAAGATAGCATCCCTGCCCTTATCTCCCAATCTCTGAGAAAGGGTGGGAGGCGATTAGCAAACAGAGGTGGCTCATCACGTGGGCCAACCTCACCCAGTGAAGGTTCTTCCCATCAGCTTATCACAGCTAAAAATGCTCCTGTCTTGTTTCAGCTGAGTTGAGCTCAGTCTTCGTCCTTAGTTGCAATAGTCTTGAATAGTCATTCTTGCCTGTTTAACCTGTCAGAGCTATTTTTCTTTGACAAGTGTTGTTATAAGGATTAAATAAAATAGTATATGAAAGATACCCAACATTTTAAAATTACTTTGAATCATTTTTTTCTTTTTAATTAAAAGAAAGGGTCAACATAGGATTATAGAAAACAATTTAAGAAACAATCAGATTTATTGCAGTTGATATTACCATAGATGCTCGAATTCCACCCGTCTCTCTCATGAAATAAAATGTTACAGAAATAAAAACAAAGTACCTCACATGGCAAATAACGGTTGCTTAGTAAATGTTGCTTTTATCTCTATCTCCCTCTCTTTCAAAGAACACAATTCTTCTCTGAATACAGATCCCTGAAAATCCCAAATGTCTTTTTTCAAAGATCAGGTATATTGGTATGATATAGTAGTTAAACAACTTTTTAAAAATCCATTGTGTTTTTTGTGTAAGAACAGATTCAAGGAATCTAACAGCAAGTTCTATTTCCAGCGTCTGCTGGGCCAGCGGAATCGTCTGCACATTAGTGCCTATAACGATGATGGAGGTTTTTGACAGCTGCATCCTGGCCAGAGGATACAGTGCTATCCACACCAGATTCGCAGCAGAGAGGCCAAATATTATGCTCCCTAAGCCAAACTACAAAGTTTTCTCTTTAGGAACAGATACAATCATGGAGCAGGAATATCAGTGTCATTACATCAGGAGGCAAGGGGATGGCATGTTCATTAATACTAAATGTAAAAACTCAGAGACCAAGTGAGTCTAAATGTGCTCGAGTTAACCCAAAGAAATCCTTCCAAGTTAAAAATAAAACACAAGTCACTATCAGTTTGATTTTCATGAATATGAAAATGGCTTTCTATTCTGTAGTAGGATCACTCCTAAGACCATTTGGAGCCATTTTTACACCCATTTTAATTAGATTCCATTTCTCTAAACTTTGCTACATGGCCCTTAAAGGGGAATGATAAAAGATATGTGAATTTTTGAATAAAAGTGCTTTTTCAGAGGTGACTTTTCTGTTATAGAATAAGCAATCAATGACATATCAAGATCTATTGGAATACTTGATAAATTTTTAAAATGAAATGTTTTACAACTTTTTTCTATCCACATCATCCTATGACAGGCTCCAGTTCAATTTATTAACTGGCAATATTTATTTCTAAGTGTAATTACCGTAGGATCAGAAAAGAGCACTACAAATTATAAGTATTGTTATCTTTAATATTTAATAGAGAATTTGAATACTTTTAATGATTATGTTCTTATTGCTAGCTTATGTCCTGAATGTCAAAAATAACTTTTACTTCCTTAGCCAAGGAGCATAAAAACAAAGGAATAAAGAAAAATTTAAATTTTGTTAAAGCTGGTGTAAACAATAAGTTGATTATAAAAAATAAACATAACTAATAGAAAACAATCTTGAAGAGGTTATGAAGAATGTTTTTCTAAACAATTCTAAACAAATTGAAAATTGACTTCTACTTCCTTTGTGTAAAAATGAAAGAAATATACAGACATTTAAGTTTGTTTAAATCACATGTGGAAAATACCAAAATATATGTGAATTTGTTATAATTAATCAGCATGACTTGTAGAAAGTAGAATTTCAGAGAGGCCATGAATAATATAAGATCTCTAGCAATGTCAGAATATTATATTTGATACTTTAGTTTAAATGCACCACGAGCAAATCTGAATAACACATAACAATGAATTACTGTCATAAAATTAGAATATTCTATATTCATAATCAGAACTACTGATTCCTTGTACATTACTGATTCTCAAGCAATATTCTTAAAATGCATGCAATTCAACTTTTGGTCTTTGTCACAATTTAATATCAAATTTTACTTTTCACTTTTTAAAACAGCCATTGATGCAGTAAATCACAGAAACTTTGAGTGGTAAGGTAATATATAAAGACATACATTCCTCACTTTAAATTTACCTTAAGTGGATCTCTAGCTCAGAAATTACTTTTTTAATGCTGCATTAACCAAAATAAGAGTTTAGTGCTTCATATAAACTCTTTAAATTATAAATTTCTAAGTACATTCCTGTCTCTTGCTTACATGGGAAAAGGAAAATGTAAACAGACTCCATTAATACTTATTTCATGCTGCTGCAATTAGGATGAAATAATTAATATCAGATGTATCATTCTCTGTATACTATTATTTAGTGGTTAACATGCTGATATCCTAGAATCACCTGGGTAATTTTAAAACAATCTAATGTTTGGGCCGAGCATGAAGAGACTTTGATTTAATTGGCTCAGCATAGGGCTCAGGGTGTAAATCTTCCCAGGTGATTCTGATGTTTAGCCGGCACTGAGAGCCACGTTGGTCTATCAGGAAAGCAAAGGAATAGACTCACAAGATCTGAAATATTCCTCAGCACAATGGTGCTCTAGTTTCTATACCATCCAGTTCTAAGAATTTTTAGAACATATATTCTCAGATTTCTCATCTCTCCATCTGGAAAACATCAGTTTTTCTTTGGTACAATTAGCACTACTCTTTTATAGGAACGCTGCATTCTTTTGGATTTGCAACACATCCGTAGGCCAGGAAAGGAGATTAAAGAGAACCTCAAGCCAATGGAGTCAGTTTCCCACTTGTGGAAACCCTGTCCCCATCCCGGCTCATTTCCAAGATGCAAGATCAGATGGAAACTCTGTTTTCCACAGCACTGTCCGCTCAGAATCTACAGGCATCTTTTATCCTTCTCTACCACCTTCACTGGTGTTTGTTTCCTCTCCCATCTTTTTTTAAGAAGCTGTTTTCCTAGGAAGTTCAGAAAGGAGTGTAAGTGCCTGTGTTCTTATATTAGCTTCTGTGTTTGAATTTTGACACTGAAAAAAAAACCCTCCCACAATTCTGTTTGCTTATATAAGCCCAGATGCATCGTTAGTATCTAATTCAATATGGAAAATTACCTAGATACCTTAAGATAGTACATACTGCCAGATGCAGTTCCATTCCTCTGTTGTTTAAAGGACTACTGTGTATCAGCTACTATTTATATCAGCCCATAGGTTACAAGAGATCCAGAATAGCTTCCCTCATTTCATGGATTAGGAAGTTTATGAGAGCTAACCTTTATAGCTTTAAGCTAAGTAAATGTCACACTTTTTAACTATCAGTAAGGAAACTCAAACACACTGAACCAAAGATATAAAAATAGCCTTTTCAAATTTCATTCCAACCTCCCCAAACATTACAAGGAACAATACATTAACTAAGAGCCATGGCAAAAGCTATAGAAAATGGTAATCAATAAAACACTTCACAACTGATTGTTCATTCTATGAATTCCATCAACAAATATATATTGAGAGCGCTGCTGATCTTTATCAAAGTGATTTTATCAAGCACAATAGTATGCTCCGGACTCAGTTCACAGGACAGGCGCTCTACGGAAAACAAAACATGGGGCTTCAGTTCTCTAGGCTTAGGAAATAAATTTGATGCAAGTGCTGAACAGAACCACGGAAAAATAATTAGAATCTTCTCACTGGGAAGAAAACTCATACAACTTGTATATTTATTCCAGTAACTGGAGCCAGGTTTAGGGTGGCTTAAGGAGAATCTAATGCCATCTATAAGACTCCAGTTGCAAATCATATTTACCTCTTTTATCTTTGAATGTGGCACTGCGGTCCTTGTCAGCTGAGAGTACTCAGTTGTCCCCAACTACATCATCGTAGTGATCTGGATAAAGCTGAGGATAAAATGGATCCTGAAGGAATACAGTTGAAAGACTGAATATAAACCTAACTAAAAGCCTCATTCTCATGAGTACATTTATAGGACACACCTGACTCTCACTAATCACTCTTATCAGCTGGCTACATCCCTGGGAGGATAAAGGGCTTTCTCCCACATTGTTGTCAGAGTATATCTTCAAATTAAAAAAAAAAAAAAAAAAGTCAAATAAAATAGTGGCATACTATATAACCTTAGTCTAAGCAGTAAAATTACAACTAAACTTTCACGTATTAATAAGTGCATAGCCTTCATGCTATTCCATTGTATTCAGCTCACTTTTTAGGTACAAGATTTTAATTGCTTACCTTATTTCAATTTTCTTTTTGCTTCCCTTCTCTTTGCCTAGCACTTTCTGCATATGTGATAACACTTTACATTACTAGCTCAAATTTTCTTACTTATTTCTTCTTCTCTGCCAAGATTCCATTTCTCACACACCAATATGCAGCAATCTGTCTTCTACTGGGTACTGCTTGTTTTAAGTTCCCAGGAATAAATTTCATATCAAGTGAGGAAACTTCCATTTCTGTTCATGAATTTGAATGAGTTTATTTGTCCTACTAAGAGGTCAATTTTATAACGTATTAAGTGAAGGGACTGGATTTAACCATATTGAGTTTCTTCTACCCTAATATCCTATGGGTTTTTTTGCCAGTGAGAGTAGATGGTAAATAATTGCCTTTCCACAATATTGTTAATTTGAGAGGTGATATACATTGAACTTCATATTTGTTTAATTAACAGTTGGCTATTTTTTCCAAAGGCATTTTTAAGTTTTATACTTCTGAATTTTTACCTGTGTGGTACCCATTTTACCAGTTTTTTTAAAAATGTATTTTATTTGTTATGAAAGGATTCAAATAAATAGTGGAAGTCTACAGCACAAGATTTACAAAAGCCCCCCTCTTGAAACAGGAGAAATTATTTCAGGCTGGGGCCAGGAGATGGTGCAGCAACAGGAACTGAGTAAGGACTGCCGGGAGGTTAGTCATTTTGACTACTTGGCCCAAGCAGCCTTCTCAGTGTTGAGTTTCCTAGATTGGGCACTCGTAAAAGCAGCCTTGGAAAGGTTTTTGCTAGAACTGCCAAGCCCACAGTTAAGAATTTTAAATAGCAGATGATCCTGAGGCTTCAAAATTTTCTGGATTGAGATAAAATGATGAAAGGAAAATTTCTGTTGGATATCTGCAGAATGGACTAGCAGCTGAGGCAAGAGTATGAGTGACAAGCAGGAGGCAATGTAATGTCAGGATGTAAGGGATAAAAGCCTCTCTGAGGAGAGTGGGAGTGGGAATGGCATTAACACACACACACACACACACACACACAAGACGTGGCAAAAAAATTCAAATTACTTGGATAAAAGGAACAAGGGAGGGCTTCCCTGGTGGCGCAGTGGTTGAGAACCTGCCTGCTAATGCAGGGGACACGGGTTCGAGCCCTGGTCTAGGGAAGATCCCACATGCCGCGGAGCAACTAGGCCCGTGAGCCACAACTACTGAGCCTGCGCCTCTGGAGCCTGTGCTTCTCAACAAGAGAGGCCATGACAGTGAGAGGCCCGCGCACCGCGATGAAGAGTGGCCCCTGCTTGCCACAACTAGAGAAAGCCCTTGCACAGAAACAAAGACCCAACACAGCCAAAACTAAAAATAAATTAATTAAAAGAAGGCTCAACATTAAAAAAATAAATAAAAGGAACAAGAGAGAAGCAGAAGTTAAATCCGGCTGAAAATGGGAGCTTTGATGATCAGAAGGTCTATTGGGAAGTCGTATAGAGGAGCTCTTTTTAATATTAATTCTCTGTAATACTGATAATAAATCCACTCAGAAAAAAAAAATCTATTAAAAAAACCCCAGAACATCAGTAGTGTACTTCAAATATCAAGCAAAATGCAGTCATTACTTGATACAACTATGAAGTTTTGGAAAAAATAGGTAAAATAAATCCAAATATTCCATTTTTGTCCTAAAGAGCAGTTTGAATTGTTAGAAAGTAATAGTTTCAGATGATAATTTTGGACTATTAGCTATATTTATTTACTTATACTTAAGCCATAAATCACTGTGATCAAAGAGCTTTTTGTTCTTGGTCCTTTTGGAAGGTACCTCACTGAAACATGTACTCAGGTATATCATAGACTGTTTAAAGCAAAATAAGAGTTAATGCTTTGTCAAATTTTGCTAATATCACTGACAAACTATATTTTTAATCACAAACACAGACATTCCTCTTTCAAACAAATGATGATTTAATCTCTTATTTGACCATTTTTAGGAGTTATAAAAGCTCAGTGGTATTAGACTTTAGTTTGACAAATTATATTCTAAATGAATTTACTCGTGCTATTATTACATATTACTATAAATAATTAAAATTAAGTTATACTTGTCAAAACAGTTTAATAAACTGTGTTCTCTGTTGTAGTCATCTTGAATATCTATCATGTTCATTTTCTGACTTATTAATTCACAAAATCTAATAAATCAATAATGAGAGTTCTACATGTGAACTGACAAGGTTCTAAGAAAATCATTAGGCTTACTCGATAATAGTAACTATAAAAATTGATGTAAAATAATTACTTTATAAATGAGATGAATAAAATATCATTAGCATCAACCTAGGCAAAGACAAATCAACCCACCAGATTAAAAAGGAACATGGTAATTTGGTAAGAAGTACTATAAATTGATAACAGTGCCTGCATTTTTGTGACGTTTTACTGTCAGCAAAGTATTTTCACATTCATTAAATCATTAGGGCCTTATAACAACATTTTGGAAGGTGGTATCCTTTAGAGGAGAAACACAGAGAAAAAAATGTTAGGAAATTGGGTACTATTGGGGTATGGCTAGTGTATCAATGTTAATGTTACTCTAGGAGAAATAAAATGTGTGAAACCAGGCAGTTCGGGGAGTGAGGACCTCATGAAGGCTTAGACAAAATAAGGCAGGGGAAATGCACATCACTTATATTTTTGTGTCCAGAAGAGAGACATGAGCTGAAAAATAGTGGGAATTTGAGCAAATAAAGCAGAAGCTATGACTGAACTTTGTGTGTAACTCATTCTGTGTCAGCAGAGCTTTCATCCCATACAAATAACATAATGGAATTTAAAACAAGACATAAGAGTAAATAATAATTAGCTATGCTGCCATACAAAATTTACTTAGTTCCAACCTAGAGGAAGAGTTTGGGAGGTGTTTCTGACCTATGCAAAGAATAAGGTGGAATGATTTGGTGATTTTGCCTATTCAATTGTGCTGAAGGTTACAGACTTCTTGAATCCTAAAACTGCCTATTGGCATTGCCTCATCCACTTTACCTTTCAGCACTGCTGCCGAAGAACAGCGGAAGCTTATGATCCTGATGCTGTAGACATTCACTTGGGGTTTGTGAAATTGCAGCATCCTTCTGCTGGTCTTAATCTTCTCGCCCCTTACTTTGTAAAGGAGGATTGGGTGAGCCCAGAATACACACAAGGACAAAATTAATGACTCAAGAACTCTATTAGGTAGAAAAGAGTGGCACCATTATCGTCATTTGAAAGCAAGCCTCAGACCTGGTTAAGCAACTTCACCAAGAGCACATGGGAGATGGGAAAGCTGAAACTCAAATCCAGGCCTTCTGGTTTCAAACTTACACTTTTATCCTAACATACTGCCCTATAATTAATATTATAAACACATGTTATAATTTACATTATCAATAACAAATTTCTGTAGTAGAGTTTCATATATCTTGATTATTTGGGATAAATATGTATCATCAAATAAGGTTTATCTATCCTTATGGGGATAATTATTTATATAATAATTTACTGAAAAAGTCTTTATTCAAAAATTTAACTAAAGAAAATTTAGTATGCAATTCTCAAATGCTTAACTAAAAAATGTAGGTTGGTGAGTAATCTCAGACAGAATTCAAATATGGTAGCTAATGGCTGTGATAAAATTCATCCCTCATCTTCGTAAATGCTGTCAATTCCCTCCAATAAAGTTTTAAGCAAGGCTGTTGTTAGCTTCACTTCTTGTCTCTCCATCTTTGTTTAAACTAAGATGGCATCACAATTTATGGTTAGATTAAACAAACATCAAATAATATGAAAAGGAAAGAAAATGAGGTCTATAATATATTCAAATTATACACATGCCAAAAAATTACTCCTTTGGAAACCATGGTTGGCATGATTGGTCCTCACCTATATGTGGATCTCCTTCCCTTTCTTGAGCACATGGGGACAACAGGAAGGGCCACATCACTAGTGTTGGCCAATGACATGAACAAGGACTGAGGAAAAAGCACAGCTAAGATTCTCCAGTCTCCCTTCTGTTGTGGTGGTTTTGGAAGAGGATGCATGACCGGGTGGTGGAGCCACACATTCAACACAGCCTGGATCGATGAATGACTGCCTGAGGTACACCTGCCCTAGAGAATCTCCTGGACTCAGGGTGAACATTGAATGAACGAGAAATAACTCGGATGCCTCTGAGATACTAGAGTTGTTTGCTACCACAGCATGAACTAGTTTTATGAACTAGTCTATCTTGACTTATGTTCTTATATCTTCCAACAACTTTCAAGCAAGTTTCAGTGAAATGACTGTAAGCTCTACAGATGACCTGTGCACAATGCAGGGGCCGTGCTTTGGGCAGTTCTGAAAGGTGGTGGAGAACGTGGGCTGTGGAGGCTGACTGCCTGCCTTAAAATCCTGGCTTGACCACTTCCTGGCTCTATGACCTTGAACAGCAGTGAGATAGTTTCCCCATTTGTTAGATGTGGATAATAATAGGGTCTAAGACATTGTGTTGTTAGGAGGGAAAAATGTTAGGAGGGAAAAATAACACATACAAAACACATAGAAGAAGGACACAATGCAAGCCCTTGATAAGTGTTAGATATAATATATTGTCAACATCAACTAGATATAATATATTGTCAACATCAACTCTAACTTACCCAAGGGCACACATTGTTTCATTTAGCTGGTCCAAATTCCCTTTGGTGGTGAGGAGAATTGACAACTACATTATCAAATAGTGGAAAAATCATATCTATAGTCTAATAACAAAAGGATGGAAATGCTTTTATTAGAGCTCTAATGCACTGGTTCTTTGGTGGTTCCACAGAGTGGATCTATTGCTATTTTTAGCTGTGGGGGTCAACCTTAGACACATGAAACTCACAAATGAAATACCAGTAATACAAATGACACAGTTAGTTTCAAATGGCATTAATACTGTGGAATCAGAACTTCTCAGGGAAAAAAATCCAAAATAATAGACAGCCTTTGAACTTAAGAGAAAAGGTTTTACCGGAAAGGTAAAGCCTCTGGTATAATACATGACAAAATGAGGTATGCATTATTCAATAGCTCATTCATTTTTGACGGTAGTGAAATTGCCTGAAATCCCTCTCAAATTCTGCAAAGATCAAACATATTGAGAATGTCAAAATAACATTAGGTAACCCCTTCTGAGTGTCAAAATAACTCCTCAGAACAAAGGGGAAAAAATTGCAAAGTTCAGAGCTATGAAGAACACAATTAAATGGTGATGCTGTGGGGAAAAAAAGTATGGGAAGTCCTGCTGGCACTAAAATGCCAGCCACTTACTAAGGGGTCAGTTTTGGCAAAACACTGAAACTGAGGTCCTGGATTTCTTCACTTGTAAATAAGGATAATAATATCTATTTTATACATTCATATGAGACTTAGAAAAAAATAATGTATGTAAAATTTCAGAAAGCAGTTAACATATTAGTTTACCTATCATTGATCAGTCTAGAAGTCATAAGTCATAAGCAATATTTCCTACGTATTTTCGCTTGACCTTCACATAATTCTATATCCATTGTTGATTTAACTACATCTTAAAGAGAGGGTTATTTGCAGACCTTCTTTAGGTTTTTCGAAAAAGACCAGATGGATAAATCCAAGTGCTTTCAATGAAATGACACCCTACATAACTGATGTTCCACTAAAATACGGCTAATGCAGTTTTATGTTCAACACTGCTGCCTGCCCTAATGGTAGTCTCACATCTGTCATTAGTTCAGAATCAGGCAATTTACACAACTCTAAAATTCAAAAATGTTTAGTCTAAAAATCTGAATACAGTGTCACAGTTCCTAGAAAATGTCATGTGATTTTGCTATCTAGTAATTGTCAGATTCTGTGCACTTAAATATGTGATACAGAATTTTATTGTTCATAAATCATTTCCTCACTTAGAAATCATCAGTATGTACCAATGCACAACAATGCAATATTTTGCTACAAATTTGAGTGTACGTTACAGCAAAATGTGCTACCAACAGAGAAACCGGAAAAAAACTGAATCAGGACAATCACAAAAACATTGCACTATTGCATATATCCCACGGGAAAAAATTCAGTCAAGGCAGTGATTCATGACTTGATTACACCATTCCCAGTGCATTTACATGTGGAACTACTCAGCCTTTTCTTCACAGAACATCCAAAAAGAGCTATAATTAGAACCTGTAGATAAAAGGCCTTGCATAGTTTCAGAGACTGTGTAGCTGCTGTTCTTGGTCATGTTAAAAGGAACTACTGATCTGCCCAAAGAAAGCCATATAATACAGTGCCTTATTCCTTTATTCATTAAATAGTTAGATGTGGGCATAATTCAAGCAAGGATTTTTAGGTTAATTAAATCACTTCAGTTAATAGCAGACATGTTTTTCATAGACTACTATTAAACTAATGAGAAGAGGTATGAATATATTATCAAATTGAAGAGTGAGGAATGTCTCTTCTCGCATGCCCTGTATTTTTGAGCAGATATTTTATATTTAGCTTAAGCATGGCCTAAAAAATATATCAGTTTTATTTCCCTTTATGACTCCTAAAACCACTGAGAGATGGAAGAGAATTTTGGTCAATTTTATTTTCTTTTTGCCTTTCATCAGTGGAGATACAATAACCTCTCATCACAAAAATGGGAAGCAACCTAAGTGTTCATCAACAGATGAATGGATAAAGAAGATGTGACACGTATATAAAATGGAATATTACCCAGCCATAAAAAGAAATGAAACTGAGTTATTTGTAGTGAGGTGGATGGACCTAGAGTCTGTCATACAGAGTGAAGTAAGTCAGAAAGAGAAAAACAAATACCGTATGCTAACACATATATATGGAAACTAAAAAAAAAAAATAGTCATGAAGAACCTAGGGGCAAGATGGGAATAAAGACACAGACCTACTAGAGAATGGACTTGAGGATATGGGGAGGGGGAAGGGTAAGCTGGGACAAAGTGAGACCTACCAAACATATATACACTGACCAAACATAAAATAGATAGCTAGTGGGAAGCAGCCACATAGCACAGGGAGATCAGCTCGGTGCTTTGTGACCACCTAGAGGGGTGGGATAGGGAGGGTGGGAGGGAGGGAGACGCAAGAGGGAAGAGATATGGGAACATATGTCTATGTATAACTGATTCACTTTGTTATAAAGCAGAAACTAACACACCATTGTAAAGCAATTATACTTCAATAAAGATATTTTAAAAAAAAACAATAAAAAAATAAAATAACAAGAGAAAATTTTTCTTATTCCAATTTAATTAATGGATACAGTTTTTTGAACCGTATGTTCTACCTTTCACTAGGAATAGATGTTTTCATAGCAGTACTACCATTTTACATTTTGTAGAAACATCACCTTCAAAGGAGTATTGAGGCCAGCTTTTTGGTACACTACTCTATGTGTGAATAAAAGAGTTAAAGCCATGTTGTGAAAAAAGAACCTGCCCTTAAAGATTTGAAAAAAGTGTTTCTGCTTTGGTATCTTCATGAAGAGAAAATATAGACCATGTTTTATGATGATTTAATGCATGATGTGCAGAGCTTGCATTTCAGAATTTAAATTTTGAAAGCAACGTTGGCTGATTACAAAAACCACACTGCCACTTATGACACTTTAATTACAAGTTTCCAGGCAAATATTATGACACTCTATGTTAATTGCTTTCTATGTTTTACAAGTTTATGTATATTTAGAGACATGACTAAGTGCCAATGAATGTTTCAGAATTATCGGGCAAAAAAACCTATTGGCCCAATATATTCTATACATTAGTAAAAAAAAAAAAAAAAGGAACATATGGAGCAAATAAACTAAAAGGAATGTCCCAACACTGCTGTAATCTAACACTTAATGTTGACTATGTAATAAATAAACTGTAATAAGAGAAGAAGGTCAATAACTATAACTTTTTTATGTTGAGATTTAACTCAGCTTTATAGGCCAACAGTTACTTATAAATGTGTTAAATAAAAACAGGTGTTGTGGTTTTGGCATATGTCACTAATCAAACATAAAAAGATGGTCTTTCATGGGGTAGCTCCATCTATAATTTGAGGAAGAGAAATGGATTTGAATCTCAGAGGTTGTGTGTAGGCACCTGGCTCAAATATCTTTAATCAACCAGCTTAAATCATCCAACTTATTCAACTTGCTTTATTGCAAATGAGTTATCTGCCCAGTGGATGATATGTGGCTGTTAGTAAGCTCTACTTTGAGGTCCAGGTTGGTTCCCAGACATCAACAAGGGTCAAAGTCTCACACTATAATGTAATTATTAGGTCAAAGTAATTGGCTGTGAAAGAAAGATGGGCTGAAGGGAAAAAACTTCATGTCTTCAAAGACTTTATAATATCAAAAGGCCTCACACTGGATAGACATTTGAAAGGATGTAAATATTTAAATCTAGAAAGGTGATAAAATCCTGGGTCTATTTATATCAAGACTAAATGAACATATTACAATGTTAAGAATATATGTGTTATTTTGGTATTAAATGTCAATTATTTATTTACCTGGCTCACATCTATTAAACACACTGATCATATAGTTAATAAACTTTAGATTCTGGCCTTTGATTATTAGTCTTGCCTTTTGTAACTTTCTGAAAAGTTGGATTTACTCTGCTTGCGTTATCTTCATGTCCAACACACACAGAACAAAACTCATGTCGAGTACATTTTCAACGTGACGTCACTATTTTTACTCATCTGATTGTTCCTTTAAAAGATAAACCTATTTTCTTTAGGGAATTATGCCTAAAATATATTATCATTTTAAATAGGAAGTTGTTCAAAAACAGTACTCCAAATTATGATGCTATAACATGAAAAAGGCAGCAAAGAAATATGATTGAAGACTACTTTCCTGTAGTAGCAAAAGTTCAAGTTTTATGATCAAAAGCCAAATATTCCGTATTACAGTATTCTTTTTTAAGCTGCATAATAATCAAATCTCCACCAAAGATGACTCCTTCTACTCCTGCCACTTAATGACCACATTTTGCTCAGGCATTTACCTGTCATCATGAATCTGAGGGAGTAAACTCATTTCTAACTCCAGGGCAAATCATAGGATCAGTCCAAATCATGGTAGTTACGAAGTGAACTTTTGTCCATGGGTAAGTGTGACTTTAGTTGGCAAATTAGACTAAAGAGAAGCACATTTATTGGATGTTAGGAGGAAAGGATTTCCTCTCTTCCTTCTACAGAATAACAAAAACCCTGGCGTATTTCAGCTCTGAGGGAGAATCAGCTTAAGGCGAATGCTAAAAATATCCTGTTCCATAAACATCTTTATTTTCCTCTAGGATTCTCCTGTAAATGGGGGAATCCCTCAGGAAGGCAGAGAGCTTGCTGATGCAGGAGCAAAGTCATCCTACAGCTTCAATGAGCTGGTTTATGCATTGACCTGGAGGCATGCTGAGAGTGGGGAGGACCTAAAGGGGTTGGCCTGCAACAGGTCATCCCTGAGGTACCAAAATGGAGGCAAATCATATGAAAATATTTACAGTTCTATTGAGAATCTGGATTATGATATTTAATTTGAAAAATTCTGACATATACTCACTGTGATCTCCAAACTCTGTCAGAGCTGCTATCCATTTTGATGTAAACTAACGTGGAATTAAATGAACCGCTGCTTCATTTTAATTCTGAGGAACATTTGGTTTTGCCATTATTTACCATTGTTTATTGACATATGATATTTCCACAGACCACAATCTTTCATTACATATATAGGTGAACATATAGTCATAATTGTATAGTATAGAAAATAAATGTTCTGGTATTATCCTCAGCATTTAATAATGCAAAACTAGTGATAAACATCTTTAGAAAAAATAATAAAATAGTCTTTCAGTATTAAAATTTCTTATTAGAAAGCATTAGGTCAGAGTATGGCATGTTCTTAATGCATAGATGAGTTAGGCATGAATAAAATGAATCTAATCCCATCTCTTATGGTAAATCAAAATATTTGAAATCTACAGGTCACAGTTTGACACAGGTCAATTGAAAAAACAATATATTCAGCTATTCCGTTATTCTGTGGTTTCACGATGTAACTTTTAAACAATGTATAGCCAGGACATAAACAACATACTGCATACTTACCCGGTGATTTTTTATGCCACTCTGCTGAATGCAGGATAAATATATTTGGGCTTTTTATTGCTTGAGTAGAAAGTGCTCATTACGTATTATTTTATGTTTATAATATAAGAATTAAAAAAAACAAAAATGTTTTTTAAAATGGCATACATCACACTGTTGTAGTGGTTGATTTCCTCAAGATCGTCTTCTGTGGTTTTGGTGCAGTGGGAGGAGGCACAGGTGCAGGTCTGAGTGGGGGGAAGCTGTTACTGTGGCTTATTCCCAGCCCCCCATTTTCTAGTGGAAAAGGAGGGAGATGAGGGGGAGGAGGCTGGGCAGGGCCATGGGGAGGAAGCTTTCCTGGTGGGTGGACAGGTTCGCTGTGTGAGTGGACCTCCCTATTTTTTATGTGATGCCGGGTGTCACAGTCAGGACAATAGCCATGGTACTGGACTTTTTCATTAAACCGAACTCGCTCCCGAGGCCCTGCTTGGGGGCACCTGTCTTTTTCAGGTCTATGCATCAGAGGCTGCACTGGAGCCTTGTCCAAGTTACTGCTGGGTTTGCAGCAAACGTCTCCGTTTGGAATTTTGTTTGGTGCCCCTGGGAAGCCTCTGTTTCGCAGAAGGGTGCCATTGGTCTTTACCGGATTGACAGTGGGCACCACTCTTTGCGGGTCTTCACACTTCACAGGTGTCAACCGTGGAGGGGGAGGGGGAGGGTTTGGCTTTCTCAGGACGGTGAGGATAGCAGATGGGTGGGCTGGGGGTTTAATGAGGGGGGCGTTGGCCTGCACTTTGATCTTCTCTATGCTGGAGGCTGTTGTCCCACTTGAGCTACTATTCAGGGTGTCCGTTTTGGAGCTGTCGGTCATCTCATCCTCCAGCTGTAGGTCAGAAGTCAGGGTATCAATCTGGTCAACCACCTGGTGGAAAGGACAAGGTAATTTTGTTGAAGAACGACCCGAAGCAAAATATACTACAAACAATATCTTCCTGTCTCGCTATAATCTGTTATGGGAACCTTGACTAATACTGAGTGGTGTATTCCATTGTTCTTAATGTTTTCATTCAATAAATTTAGGCAAGGCAGGGTGACTCTGGGTGGCTCCCATGGTAAGTAATAGTGGCTCGGACTAGGATCAAAGAAAGGAAGATGGAGAGAAATGAATGGATTTAGGAGCTAAAACTGAAGACCTAGCTCTCATGGTACTAGTGTGAACCAATCAATCACATAAGACACTCATGTGGAGGAAGTAAAATCTGAGTCCTCTGTAACTTCTGGTTGAATCTGGCACCTCTTATAACAGGGTTGCTTAGTGTCTCTGCCCTGTTAAGTCATTGTCTGGGGCAACTTGTGGGAAGCATGGCGTCAGGGCAAATGCTCAATTTCAGAAACCAGAAGTTGACCCTCTATCATTTACACTCCCTGCAGTCAGAGATCTTAGAGGCTATTCTCATGGCTACCATACATGTACTAGTATGCCTACAGGAGGAAAGAAAAGTTATGGATTACTTTAAAAGTAATTTATTTTTCAATGGAATGAGTCCCCTCATCTCACGTTTCCATTGGTAGACTTTTCCCTCCTCTCTTATTCAGGCCTAAGTTTGTTCAACTGTGAAGTTGGCTCTTTGACACATGGTGGCACAATTGGGCTCAAAATGAAAATATCATTACCAAAAAGAAGTTAGAGAGGACTCAGAGATTTTACTTCTTCTACATGAGTGTCTTATGTGATTGGTTCACACTAGTACCATGAGAGCTAGGTCTTCAGTTTTAGCTCCTAAATCCACTCACTTTTCTCCATCTTCCTTTCTTTGATTCTAGCCTGAGCCACTATTACTTACCATGGGAGCCACCCAGAGTCACCCTGCCTCGCTTCTCACTTCTGTAATCTCAGTGGTCTTTCTAAAAACAGAATTGTGCTCTTGTCATTCCTTGCTTAAAACCTTTCAATGCCTGCTCATTTCTCCTGTGATATATATCAATTCTTAACATGGTCTCTAAGGTCCTGTACAGTCTCACTCAGTGTTGTTCTGATAAGTGTTTAATAACGGGTTCTTAGAGGTGTGAGTGAGTCCTGATTTGAAGAGTTTGCCAGTTTCCATGGTGTAAACTCCTGCCATGGTTGACTTCAAGTGAGTAAAGGCAACATCACTAAATGTGAAATTGGGAAGAAACCTGCAGGGGTGCATCATTATAAAGTGTTTCCACCATACCAGTAGAATAGACATAAACTCAGGAGTACAGATAAATATTAAAATGTAGTAAAATAATTAGAAATGACTAGGAATGACTAGAAATGACTAGAAAACAATCTTTCTTTTTAATGTAATCCACTTAATATAGGTTTATATACTTTTGTTTTCAATAATAGTTATTTCACAATTGGCTCACAGGATTTCTGAAAATAAAACAATTGGCCCTTTTAGCCAGTACAAGACAGCACTCCTAAGTGACCCTCCATACTCAAATCTATTAAGATTCCCTTTTCCTTTCTGTTCTCAAACCTCTCCAGTCTTCTTTCAGACCCTCATAATTGCCAGTCAGCTTCCTGCCCCAGGACATTTGCACATACTAATTTTTCATGTAAAGGTCACTGAATTTATGTGTGTGTGTGTGTGTGTGTGTGTGTGTGTGTGTGTGTGTGTGTAAGGAATCATATCATATCTATCTGACACTGGTTAGCTTTAGGCTTCATTAAGAATGTATGGGAAAAATTGTACGGCAACTACTGAGGCAATAGACAAACTTACAACTTTCGAAATAAGGATTAAAAAGTGAGTAAGGGAATTTTGGCAAATCTAAAAATGGCAGAAAATAAGAAAACAACCAAAAAAGCCTACTAAATAGAAACAAACCCATATGATAGTTTAAAAAACCAAACTTAAAAAATAATATTAATAATCGTAACAAGTATAAATAGATTAAAATAATTTATTCAAGAAGGGACACAGAAGGATTAAATACAGAGTGAAAGAAATAAGATATAGCAGGCAAATAACCAAATGAAAACTGATGCAGCTATAGTAATACTGAGCAAAAAACCCTGAAATCTGTTTTAATCAAATAGTATTGTATCAATACAAACAGGTGAAAAAAAAATGAATGAAACAAAATTGAAAGTTCATGTACACACACACACACACACACACACACACACACACACACACACACATGCTCAAACAATGGGATAAAAGTTATAAAGAAGTAATTCACATAAGGGATGCTCCAAATTTCCAAAAATCATATACTCAATCTCACTAGTAATCAACGTAGTGCAAACTGAAGAAAAATGAGAAAGTATTTCATTCTGAGTAGTTTAGGAAAAACGAACCAGCCTGATGGTTCTACTTGTTTGTGATGAGGTGGGTAAATGGGAACTCTGTACATTGCCAGGGCAAATGTAAATTCAGTGTGTTGGGAAATTTTTTGACAATATCTTATAAATTGTATAAGGTGCTTACCCTACCCTACCGTACAGGTATTTTAGGAACAAAGCCTAGACTGTACTGGAGAAATTCTAAGAGATGTGCACAGGGTTGAAACAGCACAAGGATGTTTCTTTTAGGTTTTTTTTTTTTGGTGTTGTTTGTTTTGCCATAGCAAAAAACTGGAAACAACCTAAATATCTATTAGTAAGTGATGTATGTAAATACAAACTAGTTCAAATGAACTAACTACAGCTATATTTATCAACAGGGATAAATCTCAAAAATCTTCAGTTGGACATAAAAATTTAAAAATATATATCTCTATATGTATCCAATATGTATGTATTGTTTATATGTAGAAGCACAGATGTTTTAGTTTATACAACATGAAAATAAATGATAGACATTAAGTTTAGGCAAGAAAGAAGGGGAAAGACTGTCAGAAGGCATCAGCTATATAGATGAAATATTTTATTTCTTTTAAAACTTGATATAAAGTAATTATGATAAAGTGTTAACATTTGTTAAATTCGTGTTATATTTGATACAGTATTTATTTTATGTCATGTGTAAAATCTTTTATAATTTGAAAATAAAATAAATATCACTACTTAAATAAAGTTAGAAAGAAATAAAAGGAGAATTTCTTAACAGCTGCCATGTGGAGAACACATTGAAAGCTGCTGCAGTTTATTTGCTTGTTGAGTTAGAGGCTATTGCAGCCAAGTGAGAGATGAGTAAATTAACCATACAAGGAATACACTGTATTCCTTGAAATTACACTTCTATGTTTTGCTGAAAACGATTTCACAGTATCATATTGCAACTAAAGGAATTATGACCACAGGCATGATGGAATTAAGGGGAAAGCAAAATGAAAGAAAGTAGGACTAGAGGGACACACTGTTTGCACATATTTGGAGGTGAGAGGACAGCATGACATCAATCAAAAGTCTAAGAACATCCACACCTAACATCAGGAGCAAAGGAGAAATGTGTATCTCAAACTTGAAATTTAGTCATCTTTCTTAGTAATTGTGGCTACTCAGATCTACAGAGGAATGTGCCAATGGGAGTGAAACAGAGGGAGATGTAAAGAAAGAATAATGCGTTCAGTGATTCCAGAGGTTTTCCTTAGCCTCACATACAAGGAAGCTATGGTTAGATTGTGGAATAATTAGGAATACTGATAATTGTGGCTCAGGGATCACATGAGCTTAAGGTTTTCATATTGGAAAATATCCCTAAATATTTTCATAAAAAGGAAGCAGATTTGGAAGAAATTAACTGACTTAATGATCTAAGTTATTTGTGGGAATACAAAATTCAGCCTATACTACTTCTGTAAATGTAAACTGCAAAGAATAAAAATAAAGATACTTCAAGGTTTCAGGGTTGGCATTAGAGTGAAATTCAGGATGAAAAGATTTACCTAAAATTAAAAAATAAATAAATAAAAACATTAGGAGCTCCTTTTCTTATGCTCTCACTGGATTTTGCCATTTTATTATTACAGTTGCTTTTATATATCAGAATTGTCTATACCTGTGTGTTTCCCTCAGACCTTATAAGCACATATTTCCATCTTTGTACTCCTGGCAGAGAGTACAGTGATTGTACACAGTGGAAGTTCAATAATAAAATGCTGAGTAAATAAACTGGATAAAGGTAGAACCTCTGAGAAAAGTCATTTCTTGCCCTCACTTCCATCTCTCCCCAGCTTTCCCATCTTGGGTCTGATTTTCGAGGTCTTCAGTGTCACCAATTCTGGGTTGTCCAGAAAGGCACACAGGAAAGGATGAAGTAGGAAAAAAGGAAGGCAGCCATAAAGAGTTGGTGAGGCTTAGTGAACTCTCTGCCTATGTTATCTGACTCTGAAAGCCTAGCTCCACAGCTTGGCACAGGGAACATTTCAGTCACACTCCAAAACAACTAAGATGGTTGAATTACATATTTATCTTTAAATATTCATCAGTATAGCCCTAAATGTATTGAGATCTTTCCTAAATCCTACATATTTCAGTTAAAAAACCACAAAATATATAGCTCAATGGCCTTAAAAACAAAACCCTTTTTCAATTTGAGTGAATCTTTCTCTAGGGCCTTCTCAGTAACAAATCACAACTTCAAGAAGTTCATTAAGAATTACAAACTTAATGAAAGGAAAGGAGGAATTTAACTCCAACTTAAATATGCACCAAATTATGAGTTCTTCTATATTTAATATTTATTCATAAAAACAACCACAATTTAAATGTGTGGCATCAGCAGTAAAAAGAAAGGGACATGAATGAGAGCAATGGGTGAACTAGCTGTCAGACCATGGTCCATGGCTGAATGCAGACTGACCCAAGAGCTTCACCTCTACTTTTATTTTTTTAAATAAATTTATTTATTTATTTGTTTTTATTTGTGGCTGTGTTGGGTCTTCATTGCTGTGTGCGGGCTTCCTCTAGTTGTGGTGAGTGGGGGCTACTCTTCGTGCGGTGCACGGGCTTCTCATTGCAGTGGCTTCTCTTGTTGCAGAGCAAGGGCTCTAGGTGTGTGGGTTTCAGTAGTTATAGCACGTAGGCTCAGTAGTTGTGGCCGAGGGCTCTAGAGCTCAGGCTCAGTAGTTGTGGTGCATGGGCTTAGTTGCTCTGTAGCATGTGGGATCTTCCCGGACCAGGGATTGAACCCATGTCCTCTGCATTGGCAGGAGGATTCTTAACCACTGCGCCACCAGGGAAGCCCTCCATTTTTGACATAATATAAAAAATTTTAAATCTATACTTGTATTTATCTATATATATTTTATCTATCTATCACCTGGTTGATCTATTGACAGGAAATAAGTTGTTCATTATGTACTATACAACTCTGTATTCCACTGCTAGACCACAGTACTAGTGATGTACTAAATATGAATTAATATGTATAGATAACTCTTGTAATTATTTTTATATTTAATTATACTTGTGCTAAAAACAATGTAATAAGTGGAAAACATTTAAACTATTTCACAATTTGGTTAATTCTGCTTTGACATTTGTTTAAAAAAAATTTTTTTTTTTGAAAAGGTCCAGTGACCAATATGAAAGAGTTGCTCAGGTGGTGAGTGCTAAATGCTTGCTTTCCAAGGAATGACTAGAATTGCCTTGAGTTCCCAAAGCTGTGTTTGGATTTCTACAGCAACTGCCACTTCCTTAACAATATTATTGTTTCTTAGAGACCTGACCAATCACAATATCCCAGACACAATAATAACAGAGTCGTATTATCTAATGTTTATTTATTCTCCTTGTCCTTGGTGTATTTGATAGAGTATATAACATAGATAGTGGAAGCAATCCACGATAAATAAGGCACTATCTTTTTTTTTTTTTTTAAATTTTATTTATTTATTTATCTGTTTGTGCCGGGTCTTAGTTGCGGAATGCATGTGGGATCTAGTTCCCTGACCAGGGATCGAACCCGGGCCCCCTGCATTGGGAACGCGTAGCCTTATCCACTGCACCACCAGGGAAGTCCCTACTATCTTGAAGCTGCCAGAGACCCAGGCTCTATCCAACTTTCTGTTCTGCTATTCCTAGGGTTTGGTGTCCATTTTTAAGTCCAAGTTCATAGCTGGAGGGCCGGCCTTCGCATATGTATTTCAAAGGGAAGGATGAATAACAGTGGGGAACGCACACCTACTCCTTTTTAAAGAGATGTTTCAGGAGTAATACATTTTATTTGCTTATGTTTGACCAGCCAATAGTAAGTTGCTTAAGTGGAGGAGACTGGGAAATGTACGCTTTTATCTGGGGTCCAACGTACTCAGTGAAAAGCTATGGTTATTCCTCAAAATAAGAAGGGAGAAAGGACATTCCAAGGCAATTAGCATCCTCTGAAATAGAGATTAAAACACACATACAGAACACACACACACACACACACACACACACACACACACACAAACACGCTGGTATACCTTTAATCATCCTTGTTGGGAAATAAATATGAAGGTTATAAACTTGCTTAAAAATTCTTACTGAAAAATTATTTGAAACATTTTTTGAAACAGAATACAGTATATGTTTTGAAGGTGTTTTGTTGTTTGCTTTTGTAATATTCATTTAAGTGGCAATTTATACCCTGTTCTCTGAAAGTAAACTAGATTTAAAAATAAACAATAATCATAATTCATAGCCAAGCCTGATCAGTAGAAAATAAGCTAAAACTACAATGTAATTTTTCTTATTTTTCTGTGTGTTCAATTGGCTTTGACAAATATTTATTGTGCAAATATTATTAATCTGTTATTGTATGAGACACTGAGGATTAAAAAAATAAGGCTTCCAGTTTAATAGAGACTGATCATGTGTATTTAGTGCCTTCCTCCCCAAATCATATCTAAATGAGAGTAAAGAAATAAATACAGTAATAAATTCAGAATATTTTCTCAAAGTGTGGTATAAGCTGACCCAGAGAGTTTTATAAATACATGGGTGAATTAATGAAAAGGTGGTCAAAGTACTGATGGAGTCCCAGAAGGATTCCAAACTTGAAAGTGGAATAGAGAGAGAGTGGAAGTGAGAAGTAATGCAAAATTAGGGTGTGAAGTTGTTGAGTGACTATGTTTCACAATGGAAAAAAATTGTGTCAAATGGTGCAACAAGACTGGCAACATGCTAAAAGCTCACACCCTTAAGGTATTCTTGCTGTAAAGAATCTGAACATGCCTCTGGATAAGAAGAAGGCACTGAGTGTGGTTGGTAGGATCTCAAAACAAAGCTCTCCTCCCTCATTATTATTATGTTTTTCCATTGGGAAGGTGGTAGAAATGGGGCAAGAGCAGCTAGCTTGTCTTCTAAAGTACTTCATGCCCATCTGACACATTCAGAATTTTCAATCAGCATCCTCCTTTTCCCTATATGTAGGAGAGGCTGTTAAAACATCTTTATAATATGAATATGTCTGAAGATCAAGAGGTATTTGAGGGTAAACAACATCACAACATAGAAGGACCAAAATGAATGAAAAGATCAATATTGAAGGCAAAGCTGTCATTATTAGTAAAGTAAGAGAACTTTGTAGTAATTCCAATTAATGTACTTGGAGAAGTTTCAGAATGTATTGCAGCTATAAAATAATGCGCTGTTATAAAAGAACAGACATCAAGAAAGTAAAATATTTGAAGTATAAAACATAAATACTAAATTTAAAAAGATTATTTTTAAAGAAAAGAAAAAAATCTAAGAAATATTCCTAATCATAAAGCAAAATTATTTTCTTTAAGAAGGAAAATAGGGACTTCCCTGGTGGCTCAGTGGTTAAGAATCCTCCTGCCAATGAAGGGGACATGGGTTCAAGCCCCGGTCCGGGAAGATCCCACATGCCGTGGAGCAACTAAGCCTGTGCACCACAACTACTGAGCCTGTGAGCCACAACTACTCAGTCCACGTGCCACAACTACTGAAGCCCACCCACCCAGAGCCCGTGTTCCACAACAAGAGAAGCCACTACAACGAGTAGCCCACGTGCCACAACAAAGAGTAGCCCACACTCGCCACAACTAGAGGAAGCCCGCGTGCAGCAATGAAGACCCAACACAGCCAAAAATAAATAAATAAAATAATTAAAAAATAATAAAATAAAAAGGAAAATACAAGAAAAAATTTAAAGGCAGAGAAAGCAAGAAAATCAATCCTGGAGCCTTAATGACTGACTGAGAAGTTCCAGAAAAAAATGGGGAAAAAAGATAAAAATGTGGGATTCCTATAATCAAAAAAATAAATAAATAAAGAGAAAATTCCACAGTTGACAATACAAATGGAGCTTCAGAGGGAAAGAGTCAACTGAGTGCTAATCAGGATGAATGAAAATGAAAACAAAGTCAATCATTTACCAAACAAACACAGAAAACTCAGAAAGAAGTGAAAATTAAATAATCATCACAGCATCTTATGTATGAATGGATGATGAAAGTCATTTTACCAGTAACTTCAAAAGTTCTCTGGCAAAGTAATTTTA
Source organism: Phocoena phocoena (assembly GCF_963924675.1). Lineage (NCBI taxonomy): Eukaryota > Metazoa > Chordata > Mammalia > Artiodactyla > Phocoenidae > Phocoena > Phocoena phocoena. The sequence goes on along the minus strand of NC_089221.1, from coordinate 100,027,063 downwards.
ACCCCAATACTATACCTGACTAATTTAACAATTTATTGTAATGAAAAACTAACATATTTGTAGATATTAAGGACAAAGATAATTTACTTCTCCTGTATCTGTTCTTTAAAAGTTAAGGATATTCTGTAGCTCAGCAAAATGGAATCCAAGAAAGGAGGAAGGCACAGAAAGCAAAAACCATTGCAATTAACACAGAAGTATGAAAACAAAAGAATTTAAGAATGACAACTTACTTGAGTCCCCAAAGCAATTATTCTAAGCTAAAACAGGAAATCAGAATTCTCCAAGAAAAAATAACGAATTACATTCAATAGATCATACAACTGGAAAGTTGTCACACATTAGGGATAGGGAAAAGAAGTGAACTATTGAACTGTGGGTGATGAGTATAATGTGTGTAAAAAGAGAAACCATTTGAATCTTGAATTTTTTGAAAGGTTCAAATTTAGAAATATAGGTTTAAATTTATTTCTTTATGAGTTCATTATCAGTGTTTTATTCTACTTTTACTATTAAGATGCTGGTTACTGATTTTTCTCCTCAACATATGGCAAAAGCAAAAAAGACTAATTCTTCATCTTCCATAAAGATGAGTCAAATGACATGGTTTGCAGTTTAAAAAAAGTGTTTGAGCATATTGTTTAGACAGCTGACTACCTGAAAAACAAAAGCAAATGTTAAAAGGGGTTATCGCCAGGGAATAGGCCTAGACATAGGCTGGAGATGATATAGAAGGCGAATTTTATACATCCTTATGTAGAATTTGATTTGGAGATAGAGATGAATGTGCAAATACCTGCCTGATAATAGTTGAAATTATTCTCTCCCAAAAAATCAAAGAAAAAAAACATGAACTAGATACAGTCCTTCCCCATGCAAACTAATAATTACCACACAGTGTACCATGTGCAGTGGTAAAAGGACTGACAAGCATAAGAGAGCAGAGAAAGGGGTGATTTATTCTTTCCAAGCAGGTCAGTTGGTAGCATTGGCCAGAGATAGTTTCAAATCAGGTGAAAATGAGAGATGTCTTGAATGATAAAATGAAACCTGGAGGAAAAGGCATTTCTTGGCAGAAGGAATAGCATGTGAAGTGGCATAAAGGTATGAAATATAATTTTTTATATGTTGGTAAAGGATAAAGTAGCATAAGGCACATGAATAAGAGACAAGGCTGAAAAGGCAGACAGAGGCCAGGTTGTGGGGAGCCCTGCAGGGCATGTTTAGGAGTTTCTACACCAGTTGCACTTTTGAAGATTGGTTCCCAAAAGGTTTGGATTTGTGGCACCAACCAAAAAAATGCATAAAGTTAGTGCTTTGATAGAGAATGAAGATGGACATACATGCTTTAGTAGGTAATTTCTTTTTAAGTTAAATTGTTTTATAGCCATGGAATGAATAGTATTTAGAAAGACCAGGTCTAAATATAAAATTCTAGATATGATTTGTCCAAAAAGGTTCATGGGCCTTGGCAACCTTGGAAAATTATACAAGTATCAACAGTTTATGTTATTTACAGCACTAAATGATCCAAAATTTGTAACTCTACAATTTGCAAAATCAAGGTGTTTAATTTTTTTAACTTATAAAACAAAAGTAACTGGTTTCATTTAAATCAGTTCCTCATCGAACTGTAAGCATTTTTGAGGTACTCTTGGAGGAAGTAGAAATCCCCCAAATTTTCACACACCATTTCTAATGTCATATGCCCAAATGCTTACTGTATAAAATAAACATAAGACAATTGAGTACTAAGGGATAAAGTGCTATTGCACAGCTCAGCTCCATAGAGGTAAAATGTATCAATATTACATGCGATGATCACTTCATGTAAGTCCCACTTTTACTTGCATGTCAGTTTTAGTAAGTGAGTACTTATGACTTTTCTTTCCCCTGTAATAAACACTATTCACACATTATAGTGGTTGAAATGCCATTGCTAACTTTAATTTCTGTCTTCATAACAAACATGCTTATACTAAGGCTTCCTGTAAAGTGTGGAAAAGGAAACCTCCCTCATCACAATTGCTATAAGCAGCTTAACAGATTTAAAAGACTCATTCACTTGCAATTTGTGAGTATACACATCAAAATGATTCCATTATGTTAATAATGTCCAGGAGGAGACTGTAACTCACAATAATGGACCTGTAAACTTCAACACAAGCTTATAGCTCTCAAACTCTAATAACTTTCTGCATTTCAAAAAGTGTAGATGAGGGGCTTCCCTGGTGGCGCAGTGGTTGAGAGTCCGCCTGCCGATGCAGGGGACATGGGTTTGTGCCCCGATCCAGGAAGATCCCACATGCTGCGGAGCGGCTGGGCCTGTGAGCCATGGCCGCTGAGCCTGCGCGTCCGGAGCCTGTGCCCCGCAATGGGAGAGGCCACAGCAGTGAGAGGCCCGCATACCGCAAACAAACAAACAAACAAACAAAAAAAACCAAAAAAAGTGTAATAAATAAACCTCAGGTTGTGTATTACCTTCCCTACTGATGGTAAACTAGCTCAACAAAAAATATTCTGTAAGCATCATGAGTAAGGTTGTAAGAACAACCTCTCTGTTCAATCCACTCTCTCTTCCATTGCATTGCAGCCAGACAGAGCTTTCCTTAAATCTGTACGTGTAACATAAATTATTAAACCTTAAGTGGTTTCCTGCTGCTCTTAAGATAAAGGCCAAATATTTATAAAAATCACAATCCTCCTAAGATCCGGGTCCTGCTTTGTACATCAGCTTGCCCTTGTGCCACTTCCCCTCACTCTGCTCTTTTCATTTCTTCCTGTGCTTAGAAGATGCTAAGCTCCCGTCTCTGGGTCTTTGTATAAGTCATCCTCTACCTAGTCCTGGTTACTCCTTACTGTTCCCACAAAACACACACACACACACACACACACCACATACACACACACACACACACACATTGACCTATTCTTCAAAAATTCACCCACATTTCTCCTCTTCAAGGAAAGCTTCCAGATTGCCCTGAAGTCCTGCAACACAGCCCTAGAGCTCCTGCACCTGTGCTTCACAGCATGAACCACACTAGTGACTGATCGTGTAATTAGCTCTTTAATGTCAGATTCCTTGGTGAAAATGTAAGCGCCCAGAGGGCAGGGTATCCTGTTCCATTACATCTGAAACAGAAATATATATTAAATGAATAAATCAACATAAATAGATAAAAGGAAAAATACTATAACAAAATATTTTTACATTAGGTCCCTATTGCTTATGGTTTGGTGCTTGTTTGTGAACTTTTGAGGTGATGAATTTCGGTTGTAAATAAACTATGTTCATGAGATTTCTAATCTCTTTGTGTGTGTGTGTGTATATATATATATATATATATATATATATATATATATATATATACACACACACATATCTTAAAAATACAAGATATTTTCTGTTAGAGGGAAGACATTGAAATGATATATTAAAATACAATTGTAAAGCATTTCATTTATCAATATCACTAATGAAATATTTAAATATTTAAACATTAAAATGACATTTTGACATATGTTTTTACTTTTTCTCACATAGTGAGTTAAATGTTTATTATATAACGTAAAGGAAGAGGAATTTAGTAAATGAGACTATTATTTGTCTAAGTTATTTTAGAATCTATGTGAACATTAAATTACTTGTCAAAAACATCAGAAAAACTCTATTACTCCTTTCTTGATATCTCATATAATTATAGAAATAATAGCATTTATCAAACCTTCAAAGTAATATTACCAGAAATGCTGATATTGATAACACAACTGAGTATGAAGGTATGGCGTTTGGATGTAATTATAATTTGGGCTCTCTTTAGTTGTGTGATGGTGAAACTGGGTCTTCCTTCCTGGTATTAGTTCCCCACATTGTTAATTAATTAAAAAAAAAAAGAGGAAAGAGAGAGTAATGGTCTGTAGTATCTGTGATACATGCTAGAGTATGACTACATATAAAATGTTTTAAGAGGAGAGAGGAAAGAACAATTAATTCTGCCACGGAGGGAGGAATAACGTCAGAAATAGAACGTATTTAATGGACTTTGGAAGGATCAGGTAGAAAAAGCTCGAAGATAATTCCAGGCACGATAAAATGCAAAGGAAAGGAAAGGAGGTTTGAAAGATCCAGCAGAAAGCCATTTCCAGCAGAAAGCCATCCAATGTGGCAGACTGAAAGGGGTATGGTTTGTGTATGTGTGTGTGTGTGTGTGTGTGTGTGTGTGTGTGTGTGTGTGTGTGTGTGTGTATGCATGCACATCTGAGGGGATGTTTAATAGATGAAGGGGCAAGCTAGGAAAAGAAGAAAGTGTATAGAGACAGAAAGAAAAAGAGATGCAGGTGAGGAAGTGCTATAACACCGAAGGGTCTTCAATACCATGCTAAATACCAAAAGTTTGGCCTTTACCTGAAAGTAATAGGCAAAGTTCAAACAGAAAAGTGACGTGAGCACCTATGATTTTATAGAGACTTGAGGGAGTGGAAAGACATTGCCATAAACCAAGTCATTAAAAAGGATTATTATTGTCATAAGCAAACATAGGGAAAATTATGGAAAATGATGCAAATGAGAAGGTTACATTACATTATTTTTGCATTAGTGGAAACATTTGAAAATCTCTAAAGCCCATCCTTGGAATATCTTTCCTAACTTGAAAATACCTAGTCTAACTCAATTATGGTGGAAGTGTGCTTATTGCAACTGCATGTGGGACATTATTCTTGGTTTAATAAAGGTATGCAAGCATTATAATATTCCCCACTGTGCCTGAGTTCTACTCCATTTTTTATGGAGTAAAGGGAGTTGCATTTTAAAATATAAGACCTTCATGTCTGATTTAATGAGCCAGAATATATGAGATGAAAGAGAGAGGGGAGATTTAAAAATTGGAATTCTTTTAAAATAGGCTTCTCAAGCATCTGTCTTCATTGTCATAGGGTTCCAGAGATATTTTATAAAAGATAATTTACACATATTTTGAAAAACAACGAAAATCTTCACCACAGAGAGCCAACAGCCATTTAAATCTGCTAGTACTTGAAAACTGATCTTTCACAGCTGTCATTTTGTTGAAAAGTCCCTGAAAGACTTCAGCATGATTTTTTTAAATAAGAATGGAGTATTCATAACAAAAGGTAGTTCTACTGTTTAGTTCTAACAAAAAGATATGCAAAGGTACTATAGATACACATGTTCTATATATGGTATTAAAAGAAGCAAAATGTAGACTAACACTTCAAAAATGTTAAGGCAATGAACATATGAAAACTTATCTGTGAGTTTGTACTATTGACTACTTTTCACTTATTAAATTATGAAACAGTGCTTCACGGATATACAATGTCAAAAATTATATATTTTATGTATAGTCTGGATAAGATTCTTGCATACTTTATATATTATAGCCACATTTAAAACTTTGGCACTAACCAGTTAATCTTTGGTTGACATATAAACTTCACTGTTTATCTTCACAATTATGCTTGCACTGGTTAAAAAAAAAAAAAAAAAAAAAAAAAATCAAAGCCCTCTAGTGGCCACAGTTGTATCTAATTCTATTGTACTTGGCCAAATTCTCTATTGTTATTTTTAAAATAACTAGCATATGACATTGTTAATATGAAACCCAGGAATAGTGTTTCTTCTTTCAAAATGACACTTTCTTTTTTACTGAGGTCTAATTTAATGAAAAGGTGGAAAAATTCTGCTATTTAACATCATTAAGAAAAGAATTTTTAAAAATATGCCATATAGGGGCTTCCCTGGTGGCGCAGCGGTTGAGAGTCCGCTTGCCGATGCAAGCGACACAGGTTCGTGCCCCGGTCCGGGAAGATCCCACGTGCCACGGAGCGACTGGGCCCGTGAGCCATGGCCACTGAGCCTGCACATCTGGAGCCTGTGCTCCGCAATGGGAGAGGCCACAACAGTGAGAGGCCCACGTATCGCAAAAAAAAAAAAAAAAAAAATATATATATATATATATATATATATATATATATGCGATATAATACAAAATTATGAGATAGTGTGAACAAAATGTGCTGAAATTTCAAAATTTAATTTGTGGAGTATTATGCATATAGATTTGTAACACATGATTTTCACATGTATAATCCAAGAATTAGAGGATGATGACTAAATAATCTGGGTAATTTGTAATATCTAGCCATTTAGACTTTTTTCCAGAAAGCTAGTGTTAACCATTTACATATAACTATATGAGGAATGTTTATAAAGTAATACAGCATTTTCAGATTACCACAGAAACAGAGTCGTCGAATCTAACTGGGGAAGGTATGTGAATACACGGCAATAAAGGAGGGACTTAACGGTGGACAGTAGAAGACATGATTGCCTAAAGGTAACACCAGGAGGGCACTGTCTTGCCCCTTTCGAAAGAGTTCAAGAGAGGAGAGAAAGACTGATTTTTATGTGAAATTTACAGATTTTTCAAACTCACACACAAAAACGATCACGCAGGTCAAACCGAATCTGTACACAGGTGTTATCCAGCTCACATCTCACCATCTTGAGATCCCTGGCATAACAGACTCTATGCCATTACATGAGTCCAACATAGAATTAGTCTCTTTTTGCACCTTTGAAAAAAAATGTGGACAAACCGTTCTCAAAATTAAAATACTTGAATTAGTCTTAAGCAATAAATTAGGGCATCTTACTTGCTGCAGGGTCATTTTAACTCTTAAAACATTTTCTCTCAACCTTTTCATTGCCCCATTACGTATAGAAAGTTGTGCACGTAGGGTCATTCTTCCCAGGCCTGTGCCATGAGGATCTTATGGCAGAGGAGGATTTGCCTAGTTCTTGATACATTTGCTATTTTAACAGATATACCACTGATAAGAGTTAGTTTTTAAAAAGTAAATCAAGTCCCCAACTTCAATGTTTATATTAGTAAACAAAATTTAATTTCAGTCCACCTCAGAATAGGTTGCAACATGAGGGTATCATAGCATGTAACTGAAGGGCTTTTTATTACAAGCAGTTTCGAAGAATTGCTCAGCAAATAGTGCCAATATGCAGATAGTTCATTTAGATTCAACTGTCAAAAGCAACAGAGTAATAATCCAATTCTCCAAAATATAAGGGGAGTACTCTACAGGGATATTAATGTGTATATCAGAGAGATAAGAGTTTTTTAAGTAGGAGAAAAGTGAAGTTTTAACATTGAAAAGTCATAATAAATGATTTTCTAATTAATGCTTTTTTTTCTAGGCTCATTTTCCTTAACTTCAAGTGTTTTGGCATGTACTAGTTAAAGAACAAAACCTACTTCCTTGAGACATCATGATAAGAAATAGAATCTCTAGGAAACAATGACAAAGGGAAAGTTCCTGGGTTATAAGAGCAAACAATGGTAGGAGGTGTGCACTGAATAAAAATGAAAACGAAATGACTTTTTACTTTATTTTCTTACTTTTTGTGCTCTGTCTAATGTTTTCAACCTTTTCAGCAGCATGCATGCATCACTTTTACTTATAGAAAGTGAGGTCATAGTAAAAAGTTTAGTAAAGTAGAACATCCCCCTCAGTAACAAATAAAATTTAAAAATAGCAAAAACACTTAATCACAGAAACCAAAAAACTAAAGAGGCACAACTCACTGTCTGAAATACTACCACCAAAAGAAAAAGAGATATAGTTTTAACTTGATTCAGTACAGATCTTTAAACTGGTCTTAGTGCCTCAGGACGGTACCAATGAAATAATAAAAGTCTTCCATTTTTCAGAAATAGTGTCAAATATGAAAAAAAGTTGTGGACTTTGGGCAGGCCTGCAGAAGAGAGGACAGTGAAACAATTAAAAGTGAGCAAGGGGCTGAACTCTAGGAATAATATGACACAAAAAGGGCCAATGGAAAACCCCTGATTGCAGTAGTAGAATGAACTAGCACACAACATTTACCAATTCTACAAAGGGAGAACATGAAATAAGTTTGCCATCACACTGGGGCTTGCCTGGGAGGATAAGTCATACTTAGACATGCTAGGGACATGGTTAGGAAAAGTCATCTACACTACTTGAGGCCCAATGGCAGTGCGAAGCAGAGCTGTTCAAGTTAAGCAAGACAAAAAGAACTGGCATGGTGACTCTGTAAACGCTACTGTGGCAAGAAAAGAAAAGAAAAGAAGAGAAGCAAAGAAGCACATTATGCCAAAGACAGACTCATTTTGGAAGAAATGGAAGAAAATCTGCCCTTGAGTGCTTTTTGTGCTATAGAAACAGTCAAATAAAACAAACAGACAAAAAACAACAAAAGAATAATATAGAAGAGGAATTGAAGACCCAAAGAAACACCTGAGTTTTAAAACACGACCATTATCAAACTCACAAAATGCAGACAGCAGGCTAGAGAACAGACATGATTGCAATGCAATTATTGACAGAAAGGGAAAGCTTGACGTATTCACTGTGACTGCAGAAAGGAAAATATGGAGATTTCAGACAGGCCTGTTGGAAATATTTTCAGGGTCTGAGGTAAGAGGAAAATACCATACACTGAAATTAAATAATGGTAATTTCAAGCTAATAAACCATTTAAAAACATTTACAGAATTTTTGGACAACTCCTCAGCATTCCACGTTAGAGAGTGGCAGTGAAGATGGACAAGTTCCAGCCCCCGAGCCCTGCCCTTGGCCCATCACCCTCCTTTTCCCACCCTAGTCTTCCTTACACCATGAGGCACCTCAAATGCATATGTGTAGATACTCCGGCTCATACATCCAAGCTCTGTTCACAGCCTCTACAAATAGTCAACCTTTGATCAATAAATCTAAAGATGGGCTTCTCTGGTGGCGCAGTGGTTAAGAGTCCGCCTGCCGATGCAGGGGACATGGGTTGGTGTCCCGGTCCGGGAGGATCCCACATGCTGTGGAGCAGCTGGGCCCGTGAGCCATGACCGCTGAGCCTGCACGTCCAGAGCCTGTGCTCCGCAACGGGAGAGGCCACAACAGTGAGAGGCCCGCGTACAACAAAATAAATAAATAAATAAATAAATTAAATAAATCTAAAGATAAATATACCAGTGGTTTGGTCTACACTCAGAAAGCTCATGACAGGAAGCTACTACACATCCTTGAAATGTGTTTGGAGCCGATGGTAGAGGAATTCCAGTATCTAGGGTACTGGAGGATGGTGTACACAGAAAATACAGACTCTGACTGAACATGGCTGCCTGGTCTCCCACAGCAGCTAGAGGAGGGTGGCGGTGGGTCATTCTAATGCCCAGTGTTCCTGGCAAGGATCTCTCTTGCTTAGATCTAAAGGCAGTGTTGATTGCAGAGAGAGAAAATAATAGTTGTGCAGGAAATACGAAGTTGATATACAGCATAGAGAACATTGGTTTTCCCAGTAAATAAACTTCATCATAATGGAACAGAAAGAATAACACACTCAAAAGGCTTAATTTCTCTGAAGGGAAGAAATTACTGAATTTGGCTGTTAAACTGTGCAATGTGCTCCAGTAAAATCTGTTGGTGAACAACTGCCACTAAGAAATATCCAGCACTTCAAGGATAGATATCCAAGCAGAAGTTGCAAGTTAAAATCAAGGAAGAAAAATCAAGCTGGTACCAGACTTTCCCAGTGCAACATCAAATGACAGAGGAGGGAACAGCAATGTGTACAAAGTTCTGAGGGAAAGGAAGTGTGAGCCAAGAATATCATTCCCAGCCAAGTTACTATGCAAGTATAAAGACAACAGATCTAACCATCTCAAACCTCAAGTACCCGCGAAAGATACCAAACACCAAAATTCCCCATTCCAAAAGATGGCAGGGAAGGCTGTGATGAAAGGATTAGATCGATATTCCATGGCCAGGTCCACATACTTTGAAGGGCAAAGTACATTACCAGAACATTTAAACAATTCCCCTTTAATATAGAGACAACTGACAGAAATTCTCAAGCATGTAAGAACACACAGAATACAAGATCTCTTGAATACATCATTAAAAACAAATACACAGGGACTTCCCTGGTGGCACAGTGGATGAGAATCCTCCTGCCAATGCAGGGGACACGGGTTCGAGCCCTGGTCCGGGAAGATCCCATATGCCACAGAGCAACTAAGCCCATGCACCACAACTACTGAGCCTGTGCTTTAGAGCCCGGGAGCCACAACTACTGAGCTTTCGTGCCACAACTACTGAAGCCCACACACCTAGAGCCCGTGCTCTGCAACAAGAGAAGCCACTGCAAGGAGAAGCCTGCGCACCACAATGAAGAGTAGCCCCCGCTTGCCGCAACTAGAGAAAGCCTGTGCGCAGCAACGGGCCAAACGCAGCCAAAAACAAATAAAATTAAATCTTAAAAAAAATAAAATAAGGCTTCCCTGGTGGCGCAGTGGTTGAGAGTCCCCCTGCCAATGCAAGGGACACGGGTTCGTGCCCCGGTCCGGGAGGATCTCACATCCCACAGAGCGGCTGGACCCGTGAGCCATGGCCGCTGAGCCTGTGTGTCCAGAGCCTGTGCTCCACAATGGGAGAGGCCACGGCAGTGAGAGGTCCACGTACCGCAAAAAAAAACAAATAAAACAAATAAAAGCAAACACACGAATAAAAAAACAAAAACTTACTTGACTCTATACTTGACAGCATGGGGTCATATCAAACAGGGAAAAGGATTTCAAGTCCAGTTTTGCTTTTTATATTTCATAGTCATTAAACACTAAAATTATAATTTAAAATAAATTCATAAATTATGCCATTTATGCAAATTCTAAAAACACACATTTAGACTACATATTGTCATGAGTACCTATGTAGTAAAAGTTCAAAAGCATGCATAGGGAGGATGAGCAACAACTTCAAGGGGAAGGAGGAGATTGGATTAGGATAAAGGACTCAGAAGTTTTGCTGCATCTGTGTGGTTTAAACAGGAAAAAAAAGTTCCTAAGCAAATGTGACAAACAAGAATAAATCTGAACCATTGGTACCATGTGCTTATTATTTTATTTTCTGTACTTTTCTACACGTTTAAAATATTAATAATTAAAAATACTTAAAACTGCAAAGCCTGCAAAATGTATTAGCTTGCTTTACCATGCAGAAGTTTTGAACATTTTAATTATATTGCTTGTGATGTTATCAAAATGCAGATTTTCCATTAAGAAAACAAACAGGAAGAGCCCTATGGCAAGCTTCCTTTGCAGTGATGTCTCTCAATGAAAAGAAATTAGTCACAAAATATGTTTCCACTAATATCAGATGACTGAAAATATGTTGATAACAACAAAAATTGTTCATAAGAAATATGATCTCAAATTTAAAAATAACTATAATACATTGGGCCGGCCAAAAAGTTCGTTCGCATTTTTCTACACCATCTTACCAAAAAGCCTGAATGAAATTTTTGGCCAAGCCAATATATATTTGGGGACCAGATGATAGAAAGTTCATAAGTTTATTATAAAATTCTTGTTTTGCCTGCAAGGATAAATGTATTTACACTGTCCTTACGCTAGCTTCGTTACATCAGGATGAGTTGAGTAATGAAGCACTCATGTATAGTTAAGTCCTTCTTTTCCCTTCTTCTCATGGGTGAGCTATCTCCAGAGTTCATTCATGTTCCACTCTAGGTGCAACGAAGGTATCTTCCAGCCTCCACTGTGTGGGGCTAAATCAGCAACCCTAGGAAGCCGTATTTGGACTAATCCATGCTTTCAGACAGTAGTACACCATTAAGTGTTTAACAAGCAGCTCTCGGGGCAGGGGGGGAGCCCCTGATTTGTGTTATTTACCAATTTCAGTGGTGTTAAGTACTCCCAACAAGACTGATTTCAAGCTACTGACACGATGTCACTGAACAGGGTAGGCGTGTGACCAGCAGGGCTCTCATAGCCCTGTGAGCTGACTCCACACACACTGCACAGTGTCATTCTGCAAGCTGCCTTTTATCAGTAACGTAGGTCATATTTTCCCTTCAATCTGCTTATGGTGAAGTTTAATTTCTTAATTGGTTTAGAACCGGGGTTGGCAAGAGAAGTGCTAATTATTTGTTCCCCTCAAACACCAAAATATACAGAGGTCCAATATATGGGCCATTTCCAACTTACCTTTATAGCTCTATAAGCAATGTAGTAAGTCAACCATACTAGGCACTTAGCAAATACAAACGAATACAGAAATTTGATTTTGTAATGTTATAGGGATATTCCCATATATATATGTATGTGTGTGTATATATATATATATATATATATATATATATATATATATATATATATAATAGCATGACGTGCAATCTTCATTCAAACAATGTAGGCTTTTCTGTTAAAAACTCATTTCACTATACTAAGGTAAATGAAGACATTTCTCATGCTAAAGCCCTGGGAAACAAAAATAGTAAGGTCTTTTATTATTAACCTCAAGTATTTCTACTGAAAGCATTTGGATCTGTTTTCTTCACCAGACATATGGTAATCTCATAATATATGTAGATTGTATGAAATACATTTCCAAACAGTTTAATACTGAAACACTAAGCACAAAATATTGCATATGTATGGGCTTCCCTGGTGGCGCAGTGGTTGAGAGTCCGCCTGCCAATGCAGGGGACACAGGTTCGTGCCCCATTCCGGGAGGATCCCACATGCCGCGGAGCGGCTGGGCCCGTGAGCTATGGCCGCTGAGCCTGCGCGTCCGGAGCCTGTGCTCCACAACGGGAGAGGCCACAACAGTGAGAGGCCCGCGTACCGCAAACAAACAAACAAAAAATAATATTGCATATGTATGATATAAAGTCCCTTCTTCTTGTAAGTAGTCAAGGTATCTACAGAGTACACACTTGTTCAGCTTGAGGTGCAAGGAAGGCATCACAATTGAGTGACTATTTAAATTGCTTACACTTGTTTTAACAGACAAAAATATTACATAAGTGGCTATGTTAAAAATTGGTAAAAAGCTACTTTGGCAAGTTGTATATAAATGTTAGCTTAAATATGCCCCTTTTAGAGTTTATCTGCAGTTACAATTACACTGAATTTTAGATACTGACATTTATATTCACAGCTATTTTTCCCTATTCTGATATGTTTGATAAGTAATTAAACTTTTTCTTTCAAAGAGTAATTACTACCATGAGAAAAACTTTCTATTTTCTTTGGAGTTTAATATGACAAGAGATTATGATAAAAAATATTTTTTTCCACATAATAGCTACCAACCACCCTTCAACCTCTCATCTATTAAGAAAAGAGGTGTCATAAGAGGTGAACAGACAACTGAGCCAAAGACAAGCAAATATATAACTTTAAGTCAGCCACACAGTTTAACTAGTCAGTTGACTTCTTCCTCCGTGATGCCCAATGAGAGCATAATTATAGATTTTCAGTCAGCAGAAATTAAAGTACAACAAAACTCTGTCATAACGTGGTAAGTAGGGTCCGAGAGAATCACTCATGTAAAAGGTGGTGATGATATTACAAGGACAATGAAAAGAACCAGACAAGTCTAAACAACTAGAGGGTTTGTAATTCTATGGGTCTGGCTGTGTGTTCCAAATCTATCAGTCTCAAGCTGGAATTTGGCACCACTACCCTGTCTTAAATGTAGAAGAGGGAAAAATACTTAGTTCCAAGATTATTTGGGATTTTCTGTATAGTGACAGTAATTCAGGCATCTCCTGATTAGCTGTCATCTGCCTCATCTCCCCTATGGAGAGCACTGGGAAGGATGAATACCAAGAATATGAGAATGTTCCTCAATTTGCCTGGCTCCTCCAGAAGGGGTCTCACTCTTCTCTCTGTATCCAGCCTCCTCATTAGACCACCTTCCTTTAAAAATGTGGGCCAGGTTGAGAATGAAAACCAATCTTCAATCACTATCATGCAAATTTGCATTATCATGGGATGCATAATGCATGGTTTTATTGTATTATGTTCTTCAACACTAGAGGATTTTAATACACAATCCAACACACCATATTCCTGAGTTTGTAGATCATAAACTAAATGAAGAAATGTTAGAGGAAAAAATAAACACTAAATTGGTTCCTCAATTATTACTAATCTACCACTTCTCCTGTTCTTTCCTCTCCTTTTCTAAATTTATTTATACAAAAGCTTCTATATATATCTGGAATAAATAGCTTCACCTCCTTCTATTCTTTCCTTTACACACTAAACTATTAAGTACGATAAAAATCTCTTTTGTAAAAAGTCAGTTACTGAATTGAAGAAAACCTATCCATTGAAAATGCCTGTCAACATTATATATGTCTATCCCTTTGATTATTTGTACAAGTAAATTTGATAGACAATGTCAACAAGCCAATATACACAATCACCAACAGAAACTGAGCATTTATGTTATTAAGTATCACATTATTAAGTATTCATCATTACCACAGGCCAGAGTTAACAGAAACAATAAATGAGCAAAGTTATGGGGGAAGGCTGGAGTGCTATCAGTGGAAAATTAGGGGAGATGTGAACAGTGAGAAGGATATCTCTTTTGCCTTATAAAGTTTCTGAAAATTTCTGTTCTTCTACCAGCTTTTTACCTACACTCAGGCTCCATTGATGGCTCATTGGAGCCATCTTGGTCTTTTTTTCCCAATGCTTTTCTTTTTTTCTAGCATTGGATCTTCAATACCTATTCCCTTATCATGTTCCACTGATATAATTCACAAAGGAAATGGAAGAGTTCACAAATAAGGAAAGGTATATTTCTTATAAATAAAAAATACCACTCAGGGCTTCCCTGGTGGCGCAGTGGATGAGAGTCCGCCTGCCGATGCAGGGGACACGGGTTCGTGCCCCAGTCCGGGAAGAACCTACATGCCGCGGAGCAGCTGGGCCCGTGAGCCATGGCCGCTGAGCCTGCGCGTCCGGAGCCTGTGCTCCGCAACGGGAGAGGCCACAACAGCGAGAGGCCCGCGTACCGCAAAAAAAAAAAAAAAAAAAAAACACTCAACCTTATCACTAAAATACCATTTTCCAATCAGAATAGCAAAAGTGAAAACGTTTCTAATAATTATCTTGGCAAGCATGTAACCCAAAGAGGGTATTTTATTTAGATAGTTTGGTAGCCAATGTTTGAAAAGAGAATACAAAAAGGTTGCTTGGTCTCAGCACAAGCAGCTGAACCTTACATTTATGTTACCAACCTGGGGCACTATGAAATCTTTGTGTGGAAGCACGTGGCATAACAATTTTGTTGGGTAACTTTAAATGAATTAAAATGAAAAATAAACATACCATTTGGTCCTCAGTTCTACCTCTAGGAATTCATTCTATCTGTGTGTGTATGCATGTATTTATACATATACGTTCACTAAAGTACTATTTGTTATATACGTATATATGTGTAACTATAGATATACTCTCATCATGTATATAAGCATGTTAATTTAAGTATCATTTGTTAAAGCACTTTTTTTAAGAAATAAGAAAAGGAACAAAAATGAATTCTCACAAACTAAAAGAAACAAAGCAAAATAAAAATACAAAAAAAAAAAAATGCAATGTCCATCAACGGGGAACTGAAGTATACACAGTGCAGCTCCGAAAAAACTGATGTAGAAAGGTCTGCATGTACTGCTATGGCTGACTAAGAAAGATTAAGAAGCTGTATTTTTAAACAACACTAGAAATACAACAGTGCATATGGTGGGATCAAGCTTACAGTGAAAATCCCTTAGGAAGATTCTAAGTTGGAGATTAATGTAACCTCTTTCCATAATCCTAACACAGTAAGTTTTATAATTCAAGCACATTTTTCCTCCAGCCTTGGAAAAGATTTACTATTTGATTAAGCACTAGATGAAGTAATTCGCTTACTTTGAAAGTCCATGTTGTATGTATAGTGAAAATAATAATGTAAATATGCACATATATAAATAATAGAATCACATTCAATTTTAAGTGGTGCTAATATTATAGAATGCTGGAGGGGAGTAGAGATCACTGAGACTAGATTTAGACACATAATATTTATGTGCTCAATCTTGAGCATATGGACACTGAACAGATTACATATTTAAATCTATTTCCCAATAACCTTTGCTATGCTGAGTTTGCATACCTAGCTAAACTCCATAAGCCAAAGGGCTTATGTTGGAAATCCTCTGAAAATAATACACTTTTGAAAAACAAATGTGTGTGTGTGTATGAAGGTTTTATACAAGGATAAACCATATGTATTGAGACATTAGGACTGCTAATGTTCTGGAATTTTGGAATGTAAAGAAAAATACACTTGGAATGTAAAGAAAGTTATATTTTTGATATATCTTTGTATTTAAGTTTTCACCATGTGTATGTGTCATTTAAAAAAATCACAAGACACATCCTTAGAGAAACAAAGTTATCTAGAAATAGGGGCAAAAAAAAAAATTTAGGAAGGGGTATCTGTAGTCAAGAGCACTGATCACCATCTATTTGACTTAGGCCTAGGTTTATGGTGAATGTACTTCTATAAATAATTATAAATCAAACGTACAACCCTACAGATAAAAAGCCAAAAATCAATGCAATCTGTTAATGTCACTAGCACTGATGCTCTCTCCTGCCCCTTACTGACAGCCATAACAAGTTATATTTCTCGTACTTAGGTGCTTCTCATGGTTGTCTGACTGCTCAGACCACCTCTAATCTCACATCACTTTATCCTTCAGGTCACAGCCATGTGACATTTTTCTAAAGTGAAAGATTCCTTGGCCTAAACCTCTTCAGCGTCCCCTCCTCACTGTCTAGGTAAATTCCAAACTTTTAAACAAGCCTGTGAATTGTCCCCTAACAAGCTCCCCTTCCTCCCAGTGAAAGAATACTTGAATGTTAACTGGGCACATAGCCACCCTCTTCCAAAAGTATACATATCCCAGATTCTTGTGTGACTGGTAGATGTGACACACAGTGGACACGTAGCCAATGGAAGATAAGTGGTGTGTTCAACTTCCAGAAAATATCTTTAAGGGAGGAGTTTTTGATCCGCTGCCCTTTCCTCCTTTCTGCTGCTTGAAATGTTGACACAGTGATTGAAGAGGCCATCCTGGACCACAAAGTAGGAGATGAACACTGAAGATGCACAGGACTACCTACCTTATATGGGAGAAAAGTTGATTTCCCACTCATTTAAACCCCAGTTAGATTGAGAATTAGCCCCTCAGAGTTAAGTCTGATCAGAAAGAATACAAAACATCCTCTGTGACCCAATCTCTACCTACCTTTCTAACTTCATCTTTCATCACTCCTACAATTGCACTCTACGTTGCAACTATATCTAACTACCACTTCCCATCTTGCTTCTTATTTCTATATATTAGTATAAATTGGTCCCTATTTCTGAAATGTTCTACTCCTTCCTCTACTCAGCCTCTGCTCCTTTGCATGGGAAGCTAGACAATGTACTCATCAGAAGACAAAAATAGTCTCTCCCCTGGACCCACAGTACATAACATGTTTGACAGATAATAGTTGCCTCCAAAAAGCTCAGAAAAATCTTAGAGCTAAAGAAAATCTTCTTAACCTATTGCCCACTCTCACTGGTCTAGGAGGGGAGAAACAGGCGGAAAGAATTTAGAAGAAATACTATGGAGATAAAAAGTAAACCTCAAATATCTTTATGAATATCTTTACAGAAAGAGAGAACAATATTCCTTTTTAGTGGAGGCAGTATATTCTATGAAAATATGTAATGAAAAATAAGAAAGGGCTCCCATATATTAAACATTTTATCACCACATTTAAAACTCCAGTAAAAAGATTAGAAGGTAAAGTTCCAGAAAGTAGAATAAAATGACTGAAATGGAAAATAGGAAAGAAAAGATAAAAACACTGTAGGATCAACCTGGGACATTCTATAATCAACTCTTAGGAATTATCAGAAAGAGAGAAGAAAGTTTGAGGAGAGAGAGGAATCAAAAACAATATGTGAACCAATATTGATACACTGTTGTTAACTAAAGCTCATATTTACTGAAATTTCCTCTGTCTTTCCCTAATGTCCTTTTTCTGTTCCAGGGTCCCATCTAAGACATCACATCACATACAGTCATGAGGTCTCTTTAGGCTTTCTTGGTTGTTACAGTTACTCAGACTTTTCTTGTTTTTCATGACTTTGACAGTTTTAAGGATTATTGGCCAAGTATTTCATGGAATGTTACTCAATTGGGATTTATCTGGTGTTTTTCTCATGGTTAGACTGAGGAAATGTGTTTTCGTAAAGACTGCAGAGGTAAAGTGCCACTGTCATCACATCATATAGAGGGTATTTACTATCAATATGACATCACTGTTGATGTTCATCTGAATCACTTGGCTTCAGATGGTGTTTGTCAGGTTTCCCCACTGTAAAGTTACTCTTTTTTTTCTCCCTTTTCATATTACAGAGAAAGTAATATATACAAGAAAATAACAAGCTTACATAACTCCAAAGCAGAGCATCTTAACTGCTGTACTACATAGAAACCTACATGACAAGGACATTTACCACAGATCCAATGTATGATATCTACATAGAGTATAAGTCCAGAAAACGCAGATACCATTGTAAATGTGTTTTTCTCACAGAATCATCTAAATTGATTGTCAAAATAGTTAATTAACTTGATCTTTAGATCAGTGTGCATCTATAGAAATAGTCTTAGACTGCATTTACACAAAGCCAAGTGAAAGAACTAGAAAGTAGTCACATAATTCATATAAAAGTCATCTGAAGATCTGGGTTAGTCAAATTTTGGATGATTTTTAAAATTTTTTTATTCTTTTTGCATGTGTAGACCTAGTTACAGAGTTTCTAAACAAAATTTTCAAAAATACATACCATATACTATTAAGAGTTGATATTACAAACACAGAAGAATGCTGAGGGACTTTATTCATAGAAGATTATAATAGATTACATTATTTAATGTATTAAGGAATACCTTATTGAGGACATAATTAACAAATAAGTTGTTGCTATCATTTTATCTCATAAGAAGACAAAATTTATAAGTCCAGTGGGACATATGCCTGAAGAATACGCAGTGTTAACTCTTTCTCTAGTTTAATGTGTAAAATATTCTATTATCCTAACAACCCAGAAAACAACATACTATATTTTCTATATATTATACTGTAAATTATATAATATACCCTCAAGCCTTAAATGGCATTCGGTAATTTAAATTATTTTCCAAATGGCCAGTGGCTGAAGGTACATCTTTTCCTTTTATGTTTAAACCCAGTTTTCATGCTCTTTTTTGAACTGAAGTAAAAGTAAGACACTGGATAACTCATATCTCCTGTACACCCAGTAGTAACAGAAATGGCAGTGATCTTCAAAAAAGATTCTGCTGCCTTCATCCATCCCTGTGGCAAAACGACTCTTGATCTTCATGCTAGCTTTGAATTATGTGGGCTGCCCTGACTGTCATACACCATAAATCTGAATGATCAATCTAAATCAGCAAGCAATACATTGAAACCTTCCTAGAAAAACTTATGCCATTAAAGTTCAATCACCTTAAAACTGATATTCATACTGAACTTCAAAAGAATAGGAGAAAACTATACTGAGGTAGAGCTAAAATGTCCCCAAGTTTATTTTCTACATGACTTAAATTAGATCTTCTCCTAATCCAGGGGTGTGCTGGAGCCAGTTCATACGGGTTTGCAAGAACCATTTGTTAATTTTTTTGGAATTTGTGAGCCTATTGTTAAACACAGACATTATTAAAAATTAAATTAGGTAAAATTACAATTAATCATATTAAAAACAAAGGTAATAAATATTCAAAACTCTTCAATCCTAACTGGACTATTATATATATCCTCGAGGTCATTTATATCTATTGTGTGGGGTAGAAATTCTACGTATGGTGTGCTACTATGCATCTCTTCCCAATTCCACATTCAGTGACATCAGGTTAGTAGTTTGAAATAAGTCATATAAGTCATGGTGGGAACATTTACACCAAGAAAATAAGAAAAGAAGCAAATGTTACAAACCAGGGTTTTTTGCCTCCCCATCTCAAGAGAACTAGTGGTTCAACATTTATCAGCGCGTCATCAACCAAGCCCATATTTAACCCTCCCCCTTGCTGACTCGATCTGCACCCACCTCTTCAAATTTCTTAGTGTTGGTTCTCTTTAGAGATATTTGTTTTGGGTAAACTTTCAGCTTTGCACTTCACACTGATTCATTTAAAAATAGATATTTTTATTCTTTTGAGAGAGAAGTAGAAAAGCAATGCCATTCCAAAAAATCATTTCTCAGGGAGAGAGTGTCTATGTGATTTTAACAAATTGTTAATGTAAAGAAAGGTAGGAGAGCTTACTGATGGTAGACAGATATGTTTAATCCATTTTACTACCTACTATACTGGTAGCATTTTTAATCTAAGGCTTGAATCCTTGTTTACTAAACAAAACAAAACAAAACAAAAAATGTGGCGATACCCTATGTTATAGAGTTTTTGTGATAACTGCTGTGAGATAATAAACATGAAGTTACCACAGATGCTCAGTAAATATCACTTATTTTTTTATAGTGCACACCTAGGTTTGGCAACGTATCACCATTGTGAAAATAGAAGCTATGGTTCAAAAATATCTAATGAGTGCAATGTAGATTAACTTGTTCTAAATTCTGCTTGCATATTTATACTGAATATGTATATATATATATATATATATATATATGTATACATATATACATTTAGCAGTGTTCCTAAAAACTTCTCATATTTTTCTTCATTATCCAATTTCAGTAAATTGCTAACCCATTCCTCTCCTAAGTGCTATATCTAATAGTGTAATGAGACCTCTCAGTTCTACCTCTGTAATGTGACTAAATATGCATTTATTGCTCTTTCATTTCTCTGGTAGTACCTAAGTCAGGATCTCAATACTTCTCCTCTACAAACAAACAAAATTATGTAACCTGGTAATTTCCTCATAGTACCCGTATATACCAGTTGTTTGTAAAGTACTTTAGGAAATGATATTAAGATGAAGCATGACACTCAGATACTTTTACAAAGGCCTGCAACATCTTCTAGGCTGTAAAGAATTAAAAAGAATTATAAGTTTTTAAAGAGAGTTCAGAAGTCAGCCAAAAGCAATTACAGATTATACAGTTATCTATGGATAACTCTTTTAGAGACTTGAATTATTAAAGAAATAACCTGAAGGGTGACATTACAATGGATGTCAATAAGTTAAGGCCTAGTAGTCAAAGGAATCAGTCAAATGCAGTCTATCAAGCCACACACCAAAAAGAAATGAGCTTACATTTTGGTAAGTGATTAATTATACCAAAGTGTAATTATACACAGAAAAATTTCCTGGCAGAGGCTGATATTTATTACGCAAATATAAAGTGACCCTGTTTATGAATTTTTTTAAAAATCTCTTTGAAAACTAAGTAGATTTTCATATATCTGGAATCTTTTAACTGTCATCTACTTGAAGATTGGAAGACATCACAAAGCTCTTTTGCATCCTACAAATATACGATTGATGCCATGACACGTATGGGACAGCAGTTGAATACCTAGGGGCAAGACTTGTCCATGTAGTCAATATTTCCTTCTTAAAACTTCTCATCCTATGCTTTTTCTGTCAGGGCCTTATTCTAATTCTTTCCTTAATCTTAACTTCATTTTGAGGTTCATACAAAAGTTTCAGGCAGTTGTCTGAGCTTTCTTGACTTATTTGCTAATGATGTCTCTTTTACCTGGATCGTCCCCCTCTTGCAAGCTAAAAACTCTACAAATTCTCTGAGGCTATGCATTCATTCTTCGATTCGTTTAGCAAAGAGACACGCACTGATGCATAAGATGGCCATTTTTCCTATCCTTATGAAGTTCCAGTATGGAGGTAACAAAATAAAATTTTAAAATAATTTAAAAATAAATGGCTGCAATTGTGAGAGGTGCCAAGACGGAAAAGTTAGAGGTAATAGTTTCTAAAAATCTATAAACAACATGACTGAAACTTTTTTGGCTCTTTATCCCTCGCAACCACAAAGATATCGTGGTCATTTTTTCCTCCTGTCTCTAAATCCCACATCGTTCTTTTATTTCAATAATATTTTAATAATCGTTCTATATTTATCACACTGTGGTCTGTATTACACTTACTTGCAATCTGAACTTATCCTCCTCTTTGGGGGATTGTGAGCAACTCCTGAAACACCTATTCCTCTCAGATAATCAGTCTAAATCAATCATGGTCCCCACAGTGGACAATAAGACATAAAAGAGGAGACTGCTGGGCTGATTCCAGGAACAAATCTCCTCTGTCTTAAGAAAGATAACCGCAAGATTACATGGTATGTTTTTTCTTCTTCTGGTCATTGATATTCAAGATGCAATGCCTGGAAGTACTGCAGATAATTAGTCATCAGAGTGAGCATGATACCAAAACCAAGGATGACACAATGGCACAATAAAGGAAGCTTGCCTCTTGATGATATCATTGGGCTGCTGAATGAACCAATCCTGGGGGTACCCACAGGCATACCTATCCCAGAACCTGTTATTAAGTGACTTTCAAATTCCCCTTTCTGTTTAAGCCAGTAATTTGCAGCAAATAGTGGTATATTACATTACTAGACTGTAAACATGCTGAGGATGGAGACTATGTCTTTTTCATCTCCATTATTTCTAGTATCTGGTGTGACTTTTGCTCATGATAGCTGGTCAAAAATAGTACCTGGGAAAATTAAAGTTGGATTTCAACTAAAATATTTTTCATTTATAGTGTCTCATTTCTGTGTGTTTGTGTATGTGTATGTCCAGGTTGTTAAGCACTACACAGTACGAGCTTTAAAGTGTCAGCTCAATTAGAATGTGTTTCCTATGATGCTATAACACACGGGTTGAACACTTATGATGCTATAAAAAGGAGAAAGAGAAAAAGTACTCAAGTTTGTTCATCTTTCCTTCACTAAATAAAGGATTCGTGTCTTGTCTCCATAACAGGCCATAAACACAGCCAGGTTATCTGCAATTTTTAAAGAAAATAGGAAAGGTCTAAGTGTTAAGAGAAGTTGAAAATATTGAACACTCTCCAGAGATGACAAGACATACAAATGTTGGTAAGGCACCTTAGTAAGAAGACAGTCATGGGGATACATATTTGATTTTAGTCAACATCTGGCTTTAGATGAATAGGTTGTTGAGATGAATATTTTTATGATAAATGAAAGTCAGGGAAAAAGGCTTTCTATCAAAGGTCTCGTTTCAAGTAATTTAAATTACCATAAGGTTTATAAACTCAAAGTATAAACCAATAGACGTACACAAACCAGTAACATTATTTTACTATATGAAATATCCTCAACGGCAACGTTCTATCTGAGAAATAGATAGGCATCATCCATTACTCAAAAAAAGGAACAGGAATGACTTTTCAAATGGCAGGTCAAATGAAGAATATGACTATGCATCATAAATAATGAGGTAGGTCTGGTCCTCGGCTCAAAAGTTTATGAAATATTTGACCGAAGTGACAACATTAAATGAAAATATAAATGTGATTCAGTTTTTCTGTTGACTCAGGTGTAAATGCAACAGCTGGCTGTCAGATATTCTGGAAAGCCCTGCTTGCACTCCCTGGGCATGTTAATCTGCACTATCTATCTGCCTTATACATCTTTAACTCCCATCAGGCTCTTTTATTAAGAGCATGAACAAAATTAAACATCATTTGTTATAATATCAGCATTTGACATTTCCCAAGCTTCTTTTTCTTAGAATATTTGAACATTGCCTTTTGCCTCTTTTCCACAGCAGCCCTGCTAAAAAAATCAGAGCTCTTCAAAGGACCGATATTCCATACATTGGAGTCAAATAAAAATAATAGCCAGAATTTATTAAATGTTTCCCCTGCGCCCAGAATTAAGCCAAGCACTTTATATACATTATCTCAATGAATATTTATTATGAGACAGTTATTTATCAGCCCTATTCCCCAAAAGTAGAAATTGGACATTAGAGAAGTTAATAGTTAACACACACAGATAGTAAGAGAATGTACAGGTCTGGAACCCAGGTATCTGAGTTCTACAGCCTCAGCTAAGATGCTTTAACTCCAAAGCCATCCCCACCCCCTACTTCATCCAGATTTACTGAAGCCTTACCTGGAAAAGAGATCATCTGCTGAGATTACATTGAAGGCTCATTGGTCGATGTTATACTTTGGGGACATATTCTGTAATATTCATCAGGTTCTTAGTATAGATATTTAAAATACAGTTTAATAATTTTAAGGTAAAAAAATAACAATGAAGTCACTACCAGTATACTTTACAATTACCTAAAGCTTTGTAATACTTTGACCAAAACAAAAGAGTGAGTGAATCTCTCTTTTTTTTTTTTTTTTTCCAACCATGATTCCATTTTCCAGCATTACTAAGTCTAAACAGTTACCTGAACGTAACTTGAACATAACACAATCAGAGGTGGTGGTTTTGACTATCCATGCTCACAGTACAACCACGTAGGGAAGAGAAAGTTTAAATGGGCTGGAGACTGGACAGGCTCTTTTCAAATGCCTTAAACTTACAGGTAATAAACTAAAGAAGCCGAAGGAGAAAGTTTCACATCCAATATATGTCAATTTAAGGTTTATTTCTTGTTTTGTTTTCTTACCTAAATGTCTCTCCTTGCTTTCAATCATTTTCCTATCAACAAACTTACATTTGAATTCTTATTCTATTTTAAAAATGAAGGAACATATCACTATATCAAATATTTAACATTATATTTCTCCTTGAAATTAATTTAACTCTAATTATAATAATTCAAAAAATAAGTTATTTGTTCATTCAGGTTTCAAATATTTATTATTGATCCACTATAGGCCACTATAGTCTTATGCTAGGTACTGAAAAATCAGCCTCAAGTATCTTAGAGAAACAGATGTGAAGACAAAAGTCACAAAGTGGTATGCTATAGAGGTGAAGGTAAAATGCAGTGGGAACGTATATATAGCAAAGGAAACTTTTAGTATGTCTAGAGGTGAGAGGTGGGAGAATGACAAGGCACAGGTGATGCTCACTGAGCATCAGATGATGAGTACTCAGTTGCTTGGAGTTCTTGTCAGAAGGTCACATTCTGGACAGATGGACCAGTGCTCAAAGTGAGAGGCATGACAGAACTCAGCATATCTGTGAAGTAGCAACAGTTCAATGTGGTTGCAGCAGGACGTGTGACGATGCAGACTGCAGGAAATGAGCTTAGACAGTTGGATAATTAAGGGTTTATGGATAACCCAAGGGAGCTTATAATTTTTTCAATTCTCAATGGTTTTCAAGCTGCACTCTGTTCTGCACTGGAGATACACTGCGGTACCTTATGTCACCCAGCGACGCATGAAGGAAAGAACCTCTCTGTGGGCACTGCTCTTACGTTCCCATCCCATACGTTGAACCTCACATCTAATCAACTGTAGGTAATTGAGATTACACAAAATATCATTTGAAAGTGCCCATTAAAATCAGGTATGAAAGTCACTGTTATGGGAACTAGGCAGTTGTTGAGGAATTTTTAACAGGGAAATGACAGGCTCAGATTTGCAGGTGAAAAGATCAAGAGGACCAGTTGGTGGCTGACAAGACTAAGACTGATAAGTGCAGGTGCTGTCCCAAGTGTCCAGGTGAGAAATGGCGACAGCCTGAAGGAACAAAAGAACAAAGGAAGGGATAAATAGTAGAGAAGCTTGGGAGGTAGCACAGACAAGACTTGCTGAACTATGAGATATGGAGGGTGAGGAGGAAAAGGAAAGTTGGGGAAGGCACCAGCATTTCTGTCTGGGAAAGTGGGTAGACAATATGAGGCTTACCTAAGAGGGAAGGATTGAGGTGGCCAGGGGCAGGAAGCGTGGAGAACCATATGGACTCAGTATTTCACATCCTGGCTTTGAGGCTCTGGGCACAACCCTATAAATATGATCAACATGCAAAAGGATGTCATCCCTGAGGTCAGGACTGAAAACTACCCTGTAGGTTCACGTTAATGCTCTCCTCAGTTCCGTGATGGAGAGTGAAGCTGCATATGGATGATCTGTCCCTGGCATGTTTTCCAGAGAGAACAGTGACACCTTCTTATACTTGCTGTTTTCATCTGAAGGGAAGAAAGTCAACTAAAACAGAAGTAAGCTTAAAGTGTTCCTACATGGCCAGAGGCAGATGGAAGGATGTTGTTTTCCACTCTAGAGGCATGCATAGTGTTCGCACACAGAAACACTGTATGAGGGGTGTTCCTCACATCATGTAGGACGGCGTGACGACACTGTGACAATGCCACCTGGAAGTGGGGTGCTCCTCTTCCAACCAGAGAAAAGCTGGAGAACTTAAAGGAGAAGAAAAAACATTTCCTTCCCTTTCCCATACGGTTTTTAAGAGCTACATAGTACTTACATATTTCTGTTGCTGCTTATCTAACTGCATTATAGTTATTCGTTCTGTTTGCCTCAGCCATTCATCTGTTAGCTCCACCAGACCAGGCACTCTAACGTTTTAATGGTTGAGTCTCTGGCCATTACACACTACCTGGCACACAGTTCTGAATAAATATTTTCTGAATGAATGAATTTAGGTTTTTTTTTTGCACACAGAGAAGACAGGTCATATTCTGCTCAGCCTCAGCATAATTTTAAACCAGAGGAAAGTTTTGCTTTAGCTACTCGCTCTCACTGACTGTCTTTGTTTGCTTGTTTGTTACTACCATCTTGCTCCCTTCCTACCTCCACCCCTACTCTATTCCTCCGGTTGCCAAGGCATTGGCCTTACAATGGCCTCTTTTTTAAAATTTTAGGCAATGGCTATTTCTCTTACTTGTTGCCTCTAGGCTCTGCAGGAAGTCAGCCAAATCACTGAGAGCCAATTCATAGACAGCCAATTCCCAGAACAGCAAAGTGAAAAGTGCTTATCTAGTAAGCTCGCTCCACCTAAAGGGTTAAAGCCTAGCAGTGGTTTTACTGGTGAAAGATTCAGGCAGAGGAGCAGAGGAGATGAGTCGTGTTTTGTTCTCTTTTGTCTTGTTTGCTTTTTTTGAGATTAGTGAGGTCATTTGACAATACCCATTGTCTACTTTTTAATAAGGATGAGAGTTGGCCAAAAGTTATTGTGTGAAGAAAACAGCAGGACAATTCATGTTCTACCTTTGGCCTCACATAGCACTCCATTCATAGGCACATGCTGTCATTCTAGATGTAAATCCTGTTCTCTATCCACATATAAATGATTAGTGCATAAATAAAATTCAATCTTTCCTAAGGTCATACTGCCTTCATAACTGCTACTGCACTGATGGTGAATTACAAAGTCACTACACAGTCCTTAGAAGGACTACCTTCAGGAAACCTTTATGTGTGCCTGTCTCATGTTTTTCTTTCCATATGGAATCAGATACATTAATGTCATCAATGTAAACATCCTTGGAGTATTTACGGGTCACAGGTTTAATTCAGTCACTGATTTAAAATGATAATGAGAATATTTTAAGGTAAGAAATGCTACCATCATTTCGGGGCTTTGGATTTTGAGCATATGAAAGCATTTCTATATAATTTTTCACTCATCTTAGTCTAGTCAGTTAACCTATGGAAGAAAATAGAATATTATATACATTGATACGCTATAATAGGAAGCAAAATGTTCTTCCTATTCATTAGAAGTTTATTTCCATTTTTATAATCTTCTTAATATAAAACTGATTATAATTAAGCTTTGTTTCTTTCCTAACAATGTTATGATTGAAACAAAGTATTATAACTATAGTAACCAAAAAATTTAAGTAATATTAAAATAATAAAAATAAATTAATTGAATCCAAAATCAATTAAATATCTTACATTGGTTAATAGGTAATCATTACGTATAAAATGGCTAAGCCCCAAAAAATAAGTTACTTACTCATGGTAAATGTCATTTGTTTGCTTGTTCTGAGTTAGTGGAAAGCACAAATGCTGAATTAACTCACTAGATACCGAAGTTTGAAATGAAATCTGTTATTTTCCAATAATAACAAAGTAAGAGGTATAATGATTTCAGAACTCCTTGAATTTAACTGCATTAATAAGATCTTGGCTTCAATGCTATGAAACACATGCCTCAGCTCCTCTGAAATAACATCTTTCATTAGGATTGAAGCATTTGCCACTGATCAAATAGTCCATTATATGGGAGTCTTTATTATACACTGAATAGCAAGAGAGTTAGCCCCATTTCTTCCTAATCAGATAGAGAGATAGAAAGATAGACAGATAGAGGTAGAGATATTTCTAAGGTAACTATTACACCATAGGCTCTGTATATTTTGGGGTTTATGTGTTGGGATGTGTGTATTAGAATGTGTGTGTCTGTTGGTGTGTGTGTATACTAGGTTGCACGTGTGTGTGTGTGTGTGTGTGTGTGTGTGTGTGTATGGGAAGCAAGAGACAGTTCAGTGTAGTAGTTCACAGCTAGATTGTGGAGTCAGACTGCAGATGACCTGGTTGCTAATCCCAGCTTCACTACCTCCTAGGTACATAACTTTGAGAAGGAGCTTAACCTCTCAGCAAGCCTTGCCTCTAAATGGGATTTTAAGAGAAGTTCATGGACTTGTTAGAATTAAACGAGTAAATAAATGGGAAGTCTTGGAACAGTGCCTGGTTCACAGTGTTATTACTTATTGATTACCATTATTGAAATTCTTCTAACCTCTATGTGTCATGAATTTTCCTAAAAAATATTGGGTCAAATACATTGTTTAGACAGCTTTTGCATACACATATGTTTGAAAATATCACATCGCTAATAACTTCATGAATGACTTTGGTAAAATAACCTGTCTATGATGTCATTCCTATATTTTAAAAAGGGTTACTGTGACGCCTGCCAACATTGGAGGAGGAGTTCAAGAAGAAGTAATGAATCAGGCTAAAATTTCTAACAAAGAGGATGACATAATATTGATGACAAAGAGGATGACATATTATGGAATCTCAGGTTTGTTTTTGTTTTTTTGCCTTTATGTGTTACTTTACATGCATTTCAAAGCAAACCAACAACAAAACTGCTAAATCAGGGTTCCTTTTGAGAGAGATCTTTTTAAAAAGTGTGTGGGAGAGTTGAAAGCAGTAAAAAATATAGGATGACATAGAGACAGAGGAAATAGATTCATCTAATAAGAAAAAAAAAGCCAGAAAAAAAGCAATACTCAAATGGTAAATTACTTTCCTTTCAATCTATTTCTTTTCATGCTCTGTAGAAAAGTAGTATTCCAGACTTCTATTATGTATGTACATATAAAATTAAGGCTCTTAAATTTGCCCCAGAATCATCCATTTTAAAATATCAGCTCTTATTTCACTATGGTGATATATAAAGATGAGATTGTGTCTATTTGGAGTCCAGTAAATTCCCTCTGAAAGTTTATATTTTAAATAAATCTTCATCATCCCTTATTCTATTATCATTTGCTCCTTTATGATGAGTCAAGTCCCAACATTAAAAAGCTGTTTATTTGTGGGTGAACACTTAACATTACTGAAAACATAGTTAAACAACTGAGGGATATGGGAGACTTCTCTTTCTCACAATATACCAGACTAGATGGATTAGAAAACCTGAAACTTCTCATGTGGTACGTATATATAATGGAATATTACTCACCCATAAAAAGGAACAAAATTGGGTCATTTGCAGAGACATGGATGGACCTAGAGACTGTCATACAGAGTGAAGTAAGTCAGAAAAACAAAAACAAATATCATATATTAATGCATGCATGTGGAATCTAGAAAAATGGTACAGATGAACCAGTTTGCAAGGCAGAAATAGAGACACAGATGTAGAGAACAAACATATGGACACCAAGAGGGGAAGGTGGGGGGGCGGCGGGGGTGGTGGTGGGATGAATTGGGAGATTGGGATTGACATGTATACACTAATATGTATAAAATGGATGACTAATAAGGACCTGCTGTATAAAAAAATTAAATTAAATTAAAAAAAAAAAAAGAAACCCTGAAACTTCTCTAAAATGCGTATTTAGACTTGCTCAAAAATGAAAGGAACCAACCAGGTACTAGAAACAGAAATGTAAGCCAATGAGCTGGTACAGAAACAAACCTTGTGCAAGGTAACTGTCTGCATAACCAAGGGGTTTGGGGCTTGGCACTCTCATGGACCACAGATAATGGGGTAGCAACACCTGCATCAAAGCAGGATGCTAGAAGAGCTGTATCTCTGTGAAGGGGCAAGCAAGAAAAAACAAACATACCTACTGAAACTAGAAGACAAGGACATTTTTCCAAACCACTGGTGAAGGGAAACAAAGTGGTTTTCTTTGACAACTTTTTAAAAAACTTTACCTGGGTTTGGGATTCAAATTTATAGAATCTACACAAAATGACCGTCCCAATCCAGGGAATTATAAATGCCTATCTAGCAGTGAGCTAGTCATAGCACAGAAGCATCTGGAAAAAATAAAGGTCAGAAGATCTTAGGAGATTTTAAAGATTTAGATGACCTTATGATCAAATATGACAAAATATGTAAGGAAACAAACCACTGTAACTGAGTGTTACACAGAGAACAGACAGCAGGATTAGAAACCCAAGCACTTAATATAATAACAAAAGATAAACTGTGAAATAAGCACGTCTAAAGTGACTAAAAGCATAAAAAATAAACATAGAATAAGATACTGTATATAAATGCAAATAAGTTTATAAGCAAATTAAACAGTTAATGAGGAAAACCAGAGAAAATACATGAGGAAATAAAACAGAGAAATGTAAAGATTGTTAAAATATTAAAATGTTAAGAGATGTAGATGACAGAATAAGAAGGAACATTTAATAAAAGTTCTGAGACAGAGAGGGAGGGAGGGGAGACAGGAAGAATGAAAATAAGGAAAAAGAGAATAAGTTAGTATTTAAAGAAAGAATGGCTGAGAATTTTCCAGAATTGACAAAAAACATGAATCCTCTGATAGAAGGGGAAAATGAGATGTGAGTGTGATTTGAAAATAAAATGCAAATCTGTGGTCATCATAATGAAATGGCCAGTGACCAAAGAACATAGAAGATCTTGAAAGCAAACAGAGAGAATAAATAGATTAACTGCTAAAGAATCTAAGTTATGCTGACACCTGATTTCAGACTTTTCAAATGCAACAGTAGAAACAAGAAGATAATGGATTAATGTTATTAAAAGACTGAGTGGAAATAACTATTTTCCTAGAATCCTATGCCCAGTAAATGATCTAACATGAAGGAAAAAACAAATATTTTTCAAAATGAAAATAATGAGCGTCTTCTACTAATTGTTCTTAACTAAAGAACTAAAAGACAAGTTTTAGGACTATGGAAACTGACCCAGAAAGGATTGAGAAGAAATGGTAAGCAAAGATATTGGGAAGCATCAGAAAATCTAAGTAAGCATTGCAAGTATAACAGAATAGCTATACTAATGACCTCTTTAGGGCATATAAACCAAGATGAATGTAAAATATTGAACAATAGAGTAGTGAGCAGAATTAAAACATTCTAAGACCCTTTTGTTGGTCAAGAATGTTGTAGAAACACTTCTAGGTATGTTAAATTTGCATTCTGGAAATGCGTACTGCAGAAATCAAGCATGCATGTTAAAAAGTAAATGCAGTCTCTAAAGAGCAAGAAAAATAGTGTGCATTTCAAACAAGTTGAGAGAATTCAACAATGAAAATCAGACATTCCTTTAAGATGCTTACTGTTGGTTGGAAAGACACAGATACCATTTCACACAAGAAAGGATAAAAATCTGTTTTATTCTAGAGAAAAACAATCTCTTTTGCCTATATTTTAAGTCCTTTCCCCTTTACAGCCTTAGGCGGGTAAAGAGTTCCAATAAACTTACATGTTTCCTAGACTTTAAAAGGCATAAGTGCTGGGCTTTGCCAAAAACACATAACAGAAACAGAATCCATTATTCAACGTATGTGCAGAGAGTTTTAACAAGTGTCTGCAAACTTGCCAATACATGTGCTTTACATTAAGTCCACCACACTCAGTCTCACTTATATCTAAAAAACAATCATCGTAAAAGCAAAATAAAGGTAACCAGAGAAATGTTTACATGGTTCCCATGCATAGTGTTTTCTGAAAAAGATACCCATCTTTGTTCCCTTGGTGTCAGCACATCAGTTTCTGAAGGCGAAAAAACATGAAGTGAAAACAGGAGGACTGCAAACAAAAAGCAAATCATCCAGGCTTGATGTTCAGCCTTCCAGGGAACAATCCATCTTCATGTGTAAGGGACATAAATACACAAGAAGATAACAGAACAACTGAAGAAATGATTATAAGTCACATTGCTGTTAAAAGAGGACATATACCCAGCAGAATCCGGACAACAGAAAGGTGATATAATTAAGAAATATAATTTTACTAAGAATAGATCAAGAGATATTGTTTCAAATAACAACAAAAACCACTAACAGTTTTTTTTTTTAATTTCTTTTTAGAGAGGGACTAATAAGGAAGAGAATAGATTTGTGAGCTTCTGACAAATCTGTGTTTAACAATAAGTTGTTGAGTCCATAAGAAATGGACTGAGATCTAAGGCTTTTAAGCAACAGGAAATGTGCCAGTCAGAATATTCCTGGGGAGGAATAACTTGGAGGTACATCAGAGCCCAATTCTACCTTTTGTAAAAGCAGCAGTGTGTCTCTCTTCTTTTGTTTCGATGTATGACAAGCCAGCACAATAGTTAAATAATCTTTAACACTTCCCTAATTTTTCCACAAAGCTTGAAGTCTGGGAATGGAAAATGATGCTCTCAGGAACACTTTTTAAATGGGTATTGTGATGGGTGATCATACTTTCTCCAACTGCTCATTATAAGATGCCTGATAATGCACACCAAAGACTATTATAATGTATTAGTTACAAGTCATATTTTAAATCTGTTATTACTTGCAGTCCCAACTTACTACATGATGTTAAGAGAATCTTACAACATGATAGTAATGAAACTGCTTAGGAACCCAGCTATGATATCTACTATGGATCTACAAAATTCATCAATCAACACTTATTAAATATCTATTGCAAACAAGGAGTGCAGAGTATTAGAATCACATAGGGATCACGTGCTCAGGAAAACTGAGTACTAGGCCCATATCAGACACATAAAAGTTACCTGACTTGGGCTTAATCCCTTTATGTCTCTGTTGCCTTATTTGCAAAATGGGGGAAATAATAAGTGAATGACTTGTATACCTCATAAAGTAGAAATAAGTAAAAATCTAAGGATAGAAAATAATGAAATTGGGCTGTTGACTATAAAGCTGTATATTAATTACCTGTCCAGGATGCAGGTAGTCAGTTTCCTCTACCTGTGCTGACATTCCTCTATACATGAATCTAATACCATGATGCAACTTGCATTTAAGCATTTTCATTTGAAGAGACAAGCTTTAAATGAAGTATAGAAACCTAATTTATTTCCAAAGTCAGACACTCGGTTTACTACATCAAAGGGAAATTATGTCTGTACAGAATTCTAAACACTTCCTATTTTATTGCCAATTTATTTTTATGCTAAAGGTAAAAAATGACTTTTTATCTTTCATTCATTAAATTATGGAGTGAGAGCAGATAAATGTAAAAATTACAATGGATTATAAACTTTTGAACTTGATTTTCAGTCTGCTTTGCCTTCATCACTAAACTACGGTCCAAGACACTAAATCCCTGGGCCATGATCCAGTTTGTCTCTTATTAACAGCTTTATTAAGGAATAATTTGCATAAGATAAAATTCACCCATTTAAGTGTAGAATTCTTCTTTTAGTAAATGATTTTTAGTAAATTTGCAGATATATACAATCATCGCCATAATCCAGCTTTAACATTTCCATCACCCCAAAAAGACCTCTCATGCTCCTTTGCAGTCAACCCCTATTATAACCTTTAGTCACAGGACCCCAACACCCTACTTTCCAGCTCTGTCAAGTTGCTTTTTCTTTTTTCAATTAATTTTTATTGGAGTATAGTTGATTTACAGTGTTGTGTTAGTTTGTCAATTTGCTTTTTATGTGTTAGTCAATTTGCTTTTTATGATAAATAAAATCATACACTATGTGGTCTTTTCTATCTGCTTTCTTTTATTTAGCATACTATTTTTTGAGGTTCATGCTTGTTGTAGTATGTATCAGTAGTTGGTTACTTTTTATTGCTGAATAATATTCTATTACATGAATAGTTTATGTTTTATCTAATAATCGGTCGATGAACATTTGAATTGTTTCCAGTTTTTGGCTATTATGAGTAATGCTGCTGTGGACATCATAGTCTGGTTTCAGTATGTAGTGCTTACTCAGCCTTGGGGAAATTGGTACACAGATACACAAACCTTAAATTTAGACTTTCCAGGTGCTCCATTGTTCTCAAGTTTCCACATGAAGAGAGAACAGAATTGTAAAGTGTTTAAGAGCACAGATTCTGGAGTTCTGGAGTTGGGTTCCTTGGGTTTGCAAACCAATATGAAATTGTACATTCTAAGTAAGACAAGTCATTCAGTAACTTCCTTGGTTTCCTTTAGTAACCATAGAATGGGGATAATGACAATGGCTCCTTTATAAGTTTAAAGTGAGGGTAAGATGATGCAAAACACACTTAGCAAAGTGCTTACTAGATGTTAACTATGCACCAAATCATCATTAAATAATTTTTAAGAGATTAGTAATGCTATTAAAATAAAATATTTAGAAGATTTCTGAAACTATTTTCCAACTAAGAGGTACAAGTCTTATTCTTGCTTAATATAGTTTAATTATCAAGCACAAACACCATGAGTTTTTATATGGAGGGGAGCAAAATACTTCTTTTTCTGTCTGGTCATTACCACATAGTCATTGACTGGGGAATAGTCTCTAATAACCTCTTGCTTCTAGATAGAGATCACTAGATTCAAAGTAGCAGAATTAGATTTTTACCATAGAAAAACCATTCTTCATACTATCACACCCTCTTGAATGTGACACATGATAGACACATGAGAAGAAAGGGATTAAAAAATAAATAGAAAAGCAATGAAATGGCTTCTATAGCTTAATTTAATTATTTAACAATATATAGTGCATATTATGGGCCAGGAAGTGTTCTGAATTATTTAAAAATAGTAATGAATTGAATCTTCATAACAACCCTATGAAATAATCTATTAATTATCCTCAATTTCAGTTGAGATAACAAGGTACAGAGAGGTTGAGTAATTCGACCAAGGTCACACAGCTAGAAAGTACAAAGCTGAGCTTCAAACCAGGCAACCTAGCTCCAGCGTTTAGTTCATGCCACTATGCTTTGTTACCTCTCTTAGTAGAAGACAGAACATCTGACTAAAGTGGACAGACTCCCAGAAAAGACAACTAGAAGCACAATCAGTTTTGTTCTGCACACAGACCCATTTCCTTTAATCATATTATTTGACTTACTTTAAGTCACAGGGAAATGCTTCTTTCAAAGATGTGTAAAAAAGGAAGGTATAAATTAAAACTCACTTTCGGTTTCATTTTAAACTCCCTTGCCCATTTTATGTAAATGTAAAATACTAAAAAGTCAAGCTTTTCAAGTTCATACATGAGGTTATTTAAATGCCTGAAAGGATCCCTAAGCTAACCATATACTCTGCAATCAATCACTCTATCTGTGAATTGATAGAGTAATAGGCTCTCTGTGGAAAACATTCTCAATTTTTAAAAAATCTTGTGTAATTTATATTGTTCTTGGAAGATCGTAGTCCATATCAATATTTTCAACTTTTTAATTATTCAAACATTAGGTACGTACTTGTAAAAGATAAAAGCTTCATATAAGTGAAATGCAGCTCTACATTAATATTTTAAAGGCTTTGAAAAGTTCTGATGTATATAAACCTGACTAAATTTGTTTAATGCAGCACTCAAACTATTAAAATAATGGAGTCTACTTTTCCCCTATATAACACCATTTAACCTATATTGGAAAATAGCACTAAAAAGTGCTCTAGACATCTAAGCCATCCATAACCTATTAATGTAATTATTTCTTATTCTTCTGATGAAACCTTATTCCAATACAGTCTTTGAGGTCTGAGTCATGAGAAAGATGACAATAATATATGACAGCATGAGTAAGTGTAAAGATGATAAAAAATAGAGTAACATTCATTAACATTATTACGGGCTTATCACACTGCAGACATTGTGTTCTACATGTTTCATCTCACCTAATGCTCAAAACAATTCCAAAAGGCAAGTATTTATTCATTAATTCTCATTTTACAAAAGAAGAACTTAGTAACATGCCAGAGCACACACTTATTAAGAGGTGAAGCTGGGCTTCAAATTCAGGCATTCCAAACTCAGAATTCATATTTCAACAATTATACTTAACTGCCTTTCACTGTGTCCCAGGCAATCATTTCACTTACACGTGTAGAATCCCTATTACTAGGAATAAACTAGGAAATAAACATTACATAAAACTACCAAGGAAAATCTAGGAAACAGCAGGTATGGTTTATTCATCACAATGTGTTTATGTTGACTCTTGATACTTTTGTTATTATAAAACTTTTACACATTTGTATGTCTCTTCTTCTCTTTAGTAAGGAGTCTGATGATTAGAACATTTTTCATTCTTCCCTGTCCTAAAACAACTGCAGTGACAGCATATTTTCAAATACTGATATATTCTGTAAATAGTTGAAAATAATAAAATGTCTCTGCAGTCAGAGCTCTATTTTATCTTACCTTTCATTTTTCTTTGGAAGCATCATTTATACATTAATACTAATTCCAAGATACAAAATGTGTTGTGCTTGTGAGTGAACAGTATGTGTTTTTTGTTTGTTTGTTTGTTTTCTCCCTACTGCATACTTTTCAAAGTGCTAACATTAAGTTTCTATAAATCGAATTCTATTTTGACATATGGTCTTTTAAATGGCAAAAAGGAAATCATGAAAAAAGCACTAGATTTAAAGACTGCAAAAAGTTGCTAAAATATGGAATGCCAACTTCTAAGAAATGCACATTTTTCATGCTTTGTTCTCAGAAGACAGTATCAAAGTAGTGAGTAAGACATTTCTTCAGCTCATTGTAGCTTCTTTATTTCTTGGTAACCTCTTTAAAGCATCTGAGGATGTAAAAAGAAGAATGAATGGATCTGCAGAGAGAATTTTTTTTCTTTCACTACATATCAATACTTATTGTGCCATGACTTTTCTAGATGTTGAGGACCCAGTAATGAAAAGGGCAGATGAGGCCACTGCCCTTAAGGAAGTTACATTTGACAGGCAGGAACAGTCAACAAATAAGAAAGCACATACATAACGAGATATCACAGAGTGGTGACTACTGTGAAGAAAACTACAGACAGCACTATGAAAGACAGTGGTATGTCAGGAGGGTAAGTGCATGAGAGGGATTTAGAGGCACACACAGGGACAGCCAGAGCCCAGGCTGGGTGGTCAGCAAAAGTACTTCTGAAAAAGGTAACACAGGAACTGACACTAAAAAGAAGAGAAAGAGCCAGCTATGTACATGCTAATTGCAAAGGCTCAGAAGAAGAAATGAGTTTGGGAAGCTCAAGGAGCCCAAAGAATAGCTTGCATGGGAGAGTGCCAGGCAGGGGCACTGGAGACCAGTAGGAGATGAGTTCTGGAGTTAGAAGAGATTACAGTGCATGGATCACAAGGTAAAGAGACTGAAGGAGCTCTAGTAGCAATGAGGAGCTGCTAAAGTTTTCCATGTGAGATGACACTGAACCTTTCACATTTCAAAAATCTGACTTTTGCTGCTCTGAGGAAAATGGATTATAGGAGGGCAAGGGAAGAAGCAGAATCTGGTTAGATATTTGTGTAAAGGCAGTCTAATTAACCTAAATATCCATCGATGGATGAATGGATAAACAAGATGTAGATATACACAATGGAATGTTACTCAGCCATACAAAAATAATAATACCATTTGCAGCAACATGGATAGACCTAGAGATTGTCATACTGAGTGAAGTTAAGTCAGACAAAGACAAATATCATATGATATCGCTTATATGTGGAATCTAAAAAACTGGTACAAATGAACTTATTTACAAAACAGAAATAGAATCACGGATGTAGAAAACAAATTTATGGTTACCAAGGGGGAGGGGAGGAGGGGTAAATTAGGAGATTGGGATTGATATATACACACTACTATATATAAAATAGATAACTAATAAGGACCTACAAGTGGGGAACTCTACTCAATACTCTGTAATGGCCTATATGGGAACAGAATCCAAAAAAAGAGCAGATATATGTATATGTATAAGTGATTCACTGCGCTGTACAGCAGAAACTAACACAACACTGTAAATCAACTCTACTCCAATAAAAATTAATTAAAAGAGTAAAAGATGAGGGTAGCTTAGATGGGCACAGTGGAGATGGTGAAAAGAAGGATTTAAAATGTATTTTGGAGGCATCTTTGACAAAACTTTCTGAAAGACTGGACGTGAGGGGTGAATGAAAGGGAGGAAACAAAAATGATGCCAAGAGTTTTGGTGCAGGCAACTGGTTAGATGATGGAGGAAGTTATGACATAGAAGAAACTAAACAAGAAATTTCTGGGTCTAAGTATTGATTCTTAAGTTTTGCTTTCGATATCTAAAATGGCAATTAAACATCCAATGAAGATGATGAGTGGGTTCAGGGAAAAGTTCAGGGCAGGAGATAAAAACTTGGGAGTCACTCACATATACTTGGTGTTTAAAGCTATGGGACTAGATGAAATCAGCATGAGAGTCGGTGGTGGGGAGGGAGAGGACAAGGAAGGGAGAGTGGGAGGGAGACAGAGAGAGAGAGAGCAAGTGAGCATGGGTGTATGCACAAGTACTCAGACTAAATATCTGGGCTACTTTTAGATGCTGAGGAAGCAAGAAGCATTCAGCAAAAAACACTAAGGAGAAGTAGTCAATGAGGTAGAGGGGAAATGTAAATTCACCTGTTGCATGAACAGAACCTTCACAGATAACATTCTAACAACCATAACCAAAAAGTGCTCTCTGGCAGTTTTCACCTACAGCACTGCTATTGTAGCAAGTTCGCTGACCTACATCATAGGACTACTTGTTTGCCGGTTAAAGTTGGATGTAAACAATACTTCCCTAGAATAATTTCCACAGTATTTTGATTTAACAACAAAATCAAGCAACCGCATCTCACAAGCACACTTCCCCCCAGGTTATCAATCACTGCACTTATCTGGGGGAGAACTGCAACAGAACCATGAACCTGACCTTCCTGTTTCACCATTGCGCCCGCTGGCCTTGCTGTCACTGTGCTCTGTAATTCTTCGCGGTTATCATATTCAAGGTCATTTTTGGGACAAATAAATTTAAGATAAATTTCATTCCGTGTTTTCTTCTGGATTTGCACAATCTTGCAAAAGTTCTCATAGGTATTTCTCCTATTCTTTTCATTTCACCAACTAAATCAGTAGACTTTGCCATGGCTTGCCAATTCACTGTTCATTCCTTCTACAGAAATTCCAATGACTATTAATACTTATTTCAGTTTTTCAGTCACATTAAGTTTAGATTCTTTCTACTGTCACTATTCATCCTTATTTCATAAACTCAATTCATTACTTTGTATGCTCTCTCTGATTTACCTCCAACTCACTTGTCTTATCTTGTTTATTTTTTTAACTTTTCTGCTACATTCTGAACATATCAAGGGCAGAACTGTGTCTTACTAATCTTCACATCTCTTATTTCTAGCATGGTGCCCAGTACAAAATGCATGAGCAATAAGTGCTGAATGAATGAATTAATTAAATAATCTACTAGATTGGTTCAAATTTTTCTTTTTTTAGTTTGACAAAAATGATAAAGATATAAAAAGACCGCTTTATTATATTTTAAATTAGACCCTTAGGAGAAATTTTCCTATTGCTGAGATTCACCGGTCCCCCAAATTTTCCTACCTCCTTTTTATTTGGATATGTAATTTTCATTAGTATGCTAACATAATAACAAGTTATTTTGAGTGACAACTGCTATTCAATTGACCTATGAGATATATATATATATATATATATATATATATATATATATATATATTTAATTCTCAGGAACTACGAGTGTGGTTAAACTCAACAGCAACATTAAATGTTGGATTTTCTCTTTTGCTCAACGTAGCAAAAGTTCTTATATTTTAAAATCTGAAGCACCTACAATTATTATGGAAAGACACTGCAAATCTTATACTATTATTTTTACTAGTCAACTGTCAACTTTGTAATTACTTCAACAGTGAATTTACCATTTTTAATCAAC
The DNA here is from genome assembly GCF_963924675.1 of Phocoena phocoena. Classification (NCBI taxonomy): domain Eukaryota; kingdom Metazoa; phylum Chordata; class Mammalia; order Artiodactyla; family Phocoenidae; genus Phocoena; species Phocoena phocoena. The sequence goes on along the minus strand of NC_089221.1, from coordinate 99,986,778 downwards.
TAAACTCTGCTGAAGAAATTAAATATTAGAACTGAATATTTTTTCTAGAAACATTATGAGCTTGAGAGGTTCTATCACAGTCTGACAAGTACACCAGAAGTATAAAGGCTGCAAATGCTTCACTGGAAAGAGAGAGATATTGTTTGGATGTAGGTAATTGAGATTTTATTTCAATGAAAAAATGCTGAGCCTACAGTGCTCTGTTCTTTCTGCAAAACTCATGTCAACAGAATACATGAAACTAAATCCTTAATTCTATGGTCCATTTAGTCAGCTGAAGGTCTTGGGTACTCAGATTAAATAAATGACTTGCAAAATATTAACGAGCAAATTAATATTAGAGATAGAATTTGAATTTGAGAAATCTTCATTTCTGGTCTTACATTATTTTCACCACATAATCTGATCTTAGATAAGTCATATAGCTAAATGGTGAATTCATATTACTTATAAAGAAGGAAAGGAAAGTGAAAAAGAAATTATTTCTCCATGGCTCAGGCCTATCAATATAGACATAGACAGATTTTTTTTAATCTCTTTATCCTGATTTAGTCAACAACTTATCCCTACTTTCCTTTCAGTATATTTTTACATTTACATCATGCTCTATACTTTCTAATTTACTTACGTCTAAAGTAGAATTTGATTAAGAAGACAAGTGTAGCTTAATTCCAAATAACATTTCCTCTTATTTTCCAATTAGGGCATGTAAAGATAAAGACTTAATTCACAGCACAGCTCCTAACTGTTAAAAACAGTATGATTGCTACAATTCCACAAATGAAAATAGTTTACTAAGTACATTATTGAATTCACTGTACACTAATGTAGCAAGTCTATTTAATAAGCTCTCAAGTACAAAATCAATACTACTCAGAGGAATTCACTTCAAATAGAGTATTCCCAAATGAATGAGAAAAGTATGTAACTGTTTAAAGAAAAACAGTGATTGTAAACATGTCAATATATCCCCAATATTTGACAGTGTCCAGATATCTTTTTATTTTTGGTTTTAGATAGAATAAATTCACTCTTCGAATTAAATAGCTGACTGATCACAGCATCTCTCAGACTTATCTAGATGTGGAAGAATTTAGTTTCATATTAACACAATTGATAGAGTCCTATATAGATAGAATCAATGAAATTAAATTATTGCTTCAGAAGCATCAGGGGGCTAATGAGCAATAAACCTATACTCTTTCATACATAGAAAAACACTGAGACCAATGAAACCTTTATTGGAAGCCTTTATGGTGGGAAAACAGACAACTGCAACAAAAGAATGCCTTGATTTTACATGTTTTTACTTTAGGAATACACATCTGTTAAAAGTAATGGTCCTTCTTATGGTCACATATGGTGTAGGCAAGACTACCCCTAAATTATGAATGAGTTTTATGTACCACAAATCAAATTTTCAGAAAAAAATGAGCATTAACTCAATATTTGATTCTTAATAATCATATCATTTATATAATTTTGTTGTTTTTTTAGTGGTGAAACATGACTTCCCTATAGTTAATAAATATAAATTATCAAAATGTCAACTAGTTTTGTTCATAGAAAACATGGATATTTTAACACAAACTCGTTAATTCTGACACCTTGGAAGTTAAATTTTGCAATTTAAAAACACCATAAATGTTCCTTAGAATATTTTTAAAGCCTTACAAACAAAGAAAACATTGCTGAATTTCATGATATTATTATACGTATTTCCCTTTATGGAATTTAAACATACAACACAGACTGAAATATGACAATTTATCTGGTGATAACTAGTATTGATTGTTAATCATCTTATTTATGGTCATTATTTTAAAATTTTAATATTCAAAGAGATCTAATTATCAATTGTAACTTTTGTGTATATTCCAAATAACAAATTATATATAATGGACTTGCATGTGTCTTAGAAATGCAATTACGTGTTGTCTAAATTCCTGTAAACATCATGTCAAAGTAGAGCTGACCTTCTCGGGCATTTCCTGGTGTCCTGTTGTCACTGTCTGCCTGCAGCACTGTTTCCCTGTTTCATCATGTGGGGAGGTGGGAGTAGGTTATGGAGCTTCTGTTAAAAAAATTAGAGAACTTTTAAAAATAGTATATTTACTTTAGACTTTCTAAAACACACTGAACTGAACAGGTGCAGGATATGATGAAGAAGGGGGTGGGGCATTAGTCAGTATGAAGGAATAGGCTGTACTGATGGAGATGGACACATGAATGGAAGAGAGGAGGAGTTAACATGTAAAGCATGTATATGGAGGAAATGCATGTGAAGGACTACATAACGTGAATGAAAACATAAGAATTGCAGGATAGATAAGTCAATCAATCAAGTCTTCAAGAACTGTCCCTGAGCATCTATTCTTCCTGAGTACAGAATACTAGAGCAAGTCAGTGGGAACTTTCCTGAGATTAACACGTATTCATTAATAAATACTGCTTTAGTATTGCTGCCCAGTGTATCATTAACATAGACAAATAAGGACCACCTCTGGGAACAGTAATCAGGAAGAGAAGCGGCAGTCAACCATGTCACAAAAACTAATACAAATACCCCCCAGTAGTGTGGTGGTATACAGTAGCCTCTGGAAATGAGAGAGCTATCCTCAAATATGTGAAGGGATGCCTTGTCTCAGGAAACATAGGCTTGTTGTATGAGGTGTCAGTGGGCTGAACCAACCTCAGAGAAACTACAGGAGGTAATGGGAACGAAAGACTACACTAAATCTGAGTCACAGAGTTGGTTTCAGCAGAGGCAAAGTGATCTCTTGGCTGTCACAGTCAGGACTCTAAGTAGAGAACAGTGAGTACAGAGCCCCGGGCCTGTGACGTCTAAGTACTGAGCCCATGTCCATGAGAGTCACACTCAGTCTCCAAGTGTGCAGTCCCTCATTCCTGCCTTAAGCCTTTGGTAATATGTTCCCCAAACACTGCAGTTGCTGTACTTGAGACATATTCAAACTAGGCATAATTAAAAGGACAGGAGTTTCAGTCATTCAGTTTGCACAATCATTCACTCATTCTCTCACTACTTATAGAGCCCTATGCTTGGTCAGTACTAGGAATGCTGAGATGAAGGCACACATTTCTCAGCTTCCTCCTGCTTCCTGTGCTACTACTGATTTACTTCATCAGTAAGAACCTTGATAATGTAGTAGAGAAAAAGCAAAATTATACATATGAATAAGCTCAAGGCGTTTAACATCATCATTCATCCATTCATAATGAATGCCAATTTATGAAATACTCACTGAGCACCAATTATATGCCAGGAGTACTTCTAGTTGCTGGGGGAAATAAAAACACCCAGAATCCCTACCCACATTTTTATTACATACACACGGATTATAGGAAACATTTTGGTTAATAATGAATTATAAAGTTTGGAAGCAAAACACTAATTTAAAAAACCTAATGAATAGTATTATGCAAGCACTTTTTGTTACTTAATATTGAAAAATTTTACAGTTCAAACATTTAACAAAGTTAACAGTCAAAAATAAGGAGAACAATCAAATGTTCCAACCACATTTCACGTTAAATCTACATGAATACTCCTAATGATGTTGTCAAGAATCAGATTCATAAAGTTATAATGCTGCAGAGGAAAAGCAAAGAAGTGATAAAAATTAGCCTCTCTATATTAACACTTCTGATGGAAATTATGCATCTCTGTTCTGACCTCCTCGTCCCGAAATATTTACCCCAAAGAAACACTAAAAAAAAGAGCCTTAAGGACCTACAGAAAGGAATAGAGATTTTTCCGTTAAACACTACTGTTTCATTCTTCACACCAGGACACTGGAGAATGGTGGTAGAAGTATGGTGGTCCCAGGTCTCTTTTTTCTCATCTCTGAAAGGGAGGTTAAAAAAAAGTACTGTTGATCCTGGAACAACTGGGAGGTTCGGGGCATCCATCCCCTTGTAGTCAGAAATTCATATAACCTTACAGTCTTCACTCTGCTCAGTTATGAATCTGTGGATTCAACCAACCACAGATCATGTAGTACTGTAGTACATTTTTATTGAAAAAAAATCTGTATATAAGTGGATCCACACAGTTCAAACCCATGTTGTTCATGGACCAACTTGATTCATAGGGTCAATGTGAAAATTAAATGAGCTAACACCTGAAAAGGATTTAAGACTTTTTAAAGCACATAATAATAAGTATTTGCTATCATTTCCATTATTAAATTGGAAGAGCATTGCAGCAACAATGCATGTCAAAATCTTTTTTGATAGAAGTTCTCAGAACACTTTGAATGAAGAAAAAAATGGGGTAAAAATGAACTTATTTACAAAACAGAAGTAGAGTAACGGATGTTGAAAACAAACTTATGGTCACCAGGGGATAAGGGGAGGGAGGGATAAACTGGTAGATTGGGATTGACATATACACACTACTATATATAAAATAGATAACTACTAAAAACCTGCTGTATAGCACAGGGAACTCTACTCAATACTCTATAGTGGCCTATATGGGAAAAGAATCTAAAAATAGAGTGGATATATGTATAATTGATTCACTTTGCTGTACACTTGAAACTAATACATCATTGCAAATCAACTTTACCCCAATACAAATTTTAAAAAAAAAGAATAATTCTGAACCAAGCACCTAAGCTTTGTCATTAATCTGGGTCAAATATTCTCCAAGCAATACAGCAGCAGACCAAGCTGCAATAGTTGGTGCCCATATGCTCTTCCTCACAGCGAAGTACAAGTGCCAAATTCTAAGTGTGCTGCCAGAATTCCTCAGCTTCATAATTGCTACCACTTTTTCCATTTTTCCATTTTGACAGTATAGATTCTGTTTTGCTGTTTGGCAGAGACTGTCTGGCTTTGCACCCTGGAAAAATCTATTACCAAACCATTCCAGCCATAACTTGTGGCCTTATTCATCAACAAAACTCTTCTGCCAAATACAAACTGAACAAGTCCTTCCTTCATTCCCCTCATGTATTTCAGACACAGTCTCAGACTAGGCTAAGAGCAAAATGGAAAAGGTTTGAAAATTATCTGGTAAATATTGGAGTAAATCATCAAGTTGTATTTCAATTACCCAGAGTATCATTACCCATTCTAGAAGGAAAATGTCTAAACTTTATATTTGGATCCAGCTATTGGGAAATAACAGAAGATGATCTGAATTTGTTAGAGCAAAGAGTACCAAACCTGAATTTTTGACAAATGTACATTTACATTTTTGGCCTTCACAGAATTAATCAATATCCACAATCTGTTTTGATAACTCTGCCTGGAGTATTTGCTTATCCTTCCAGCAAGATGCAAAAATGCCCAAGTATAAGGACTGTAAGTTGAATAAGTTTTTCACAAATCATTATGGGTTTTACACTGAGCTTGTCACATTATCTTGTCTCCCTTTTGATCAACATCATACATTTGTATAATGTGTCATATGTAGAGGGTCACAGTCTGGTTATAGAAGAAAAAGATGTCTCTGTATGAAACCATCAGATTTAACTAGGAATCAAACATACACCCATAATCCACTATCTACAAGTATCCATCAGTTCAATCCCTGTGTGAGAGTACTTTGCTAAGGAAAGCTCCACTCAAATTCTAATCAGTATGCAACTGGATGCACTAAAAGTTCCTCCAGGGAAGTGATAAACTCTTACTCATCTTCCTACCACCAGAATCTAAGAATTAAAGGATATTTGTTTATTTGCTGAACAAACTTAATTAAATCTCACCTCTGAGGATAAGTGGCAGAGGGCTATTGACTCTCAGTCCAGATTTCTCAAATGAATCATGTGTCTGGATATAAAGACTTAAAATGCAGGGTTCAGTCTCATTTTTAATAGCCATCATCTAAATGATGTATTACTGCCTAAAAGTAAAACTATTTATCAAGTACAGCATATCACTATGCTGTTGGAATTGCGCAAAGAACTTAATGGAATTGCACAGAAAAGCCTACAATATAAATATATTTTAAAAGCTGAATTTAATTAAATAATAGATCATACATATAAAGCAATCATATGAACTGAATAAAATATTCAAATTTTGGATTATGTTTGTTTATTTTGTCCTAAATGGAAGGTAAAATGCATGGTCTAAATAGCTTTCACGTAAATAATTTGGAAATATCTTTTGGGGATTTAAATCATGAAGTTTAGTAGTATGCTTACAGAATAATTGAAAAAAAAGCATGAATTTTCATAAGACAATTTAAGATTGATATTCTAAGATTTAAGGGAAAGAAGAAAATAGAAAAAAATAAATTTATAAACTTTCAAGTTTAAACCAATTTCAGCTTAAGTGCTACCAAAAAGACAATGATAAAATCCAACCATATGATCTAATATTTCTCATTTAGAAAATACCAATACTAACTTTAATTGTGCATTTTATGATTATTCAGAAAACCAGCAATTAAACAACAAAATATGTTCCTTGTTTTAAAATTCATGCTTAATTACTAATTTCCTTCGCTGTATTTAGGCATGGGCAAGATGTATTATATCCATGCCCCATGAGTAAATTCATGGGTAAATAACAGCATTATATGCCCTTCAATCTCTGCTGACATGCTAACTGGATGCTTTTCCCATAATCTTCACAAAGTATACACAATGCTTATATATCTTTCTTCAATAAGAATTTAGTTTCAGAAAACAGTACAGAGGGATCTTTTAACTAATCTATCACTTCGATAAAATGAAAATGTGAGCTTTCAGGTGCAAACTATGATCATGCCACCTCAGTGTTCAATTAAAAAAATACATGCATTCATACTCATACTAAAAAGAATTTAAGATTGTGTGGAAGTAATGGTACATGCATATTTCACTGAATAATGCAATAGAAGAATTGCATTTACTATAAGCATTTTAGAACACAAAATAGCACATTTTTTAAAAGAATCAAATCAAATAATATGTATGTATTGAAACTTTTTTGTTCACTTTAAGGTATGTATAAACTGTAGTTAACATCATCACAAAACTAAAAACTCGTGTTGCCACATCAAACATTCAGGGTTTAAATAGAGGGAGCGTATAGCTCTGAAACAGAGTATTTCAAGGCAGTTGAATTTCGAACCAGTTACCTTTGTAGCGCAAGGGAGTTTATCCAACTGGCACTAGCAAACAGATGGACAGCAATGGAGGAAACCTACTCCCCTACAAATCTATACATTAAATGGGAAGGAACTGCTTTTCCACCTATCTTTGCAGCATAGCCGTTCAAGGTACTAAAATGGGCTTGTGATACATGCCATGCACATCTGGGATTAGACTGTAGAAGTATTACCTGAGGTTAAACATCCTTATTTATGGAATTTGGGCAAAGGAGAGGACAGGCCTCAATATCAAAGTGACTAGCTCTTCGTGGGGCCTGAGATTTGGAAAGCTAAGTACAGTGCAAAAATGTAACTGAGAACACAGTAACAGAATTGAAACTGTGGAAGCTTCCTCTAGTTTAAACCATTATTCTAGAAATAGCCCAGGGAAACAGGAAAGAAAATGGAGTAAAGATTTTCAGATAATAAAAATGAATATTTGTACTACTCTGTCTTTTAATCATATGAGTAATGTAGTATATACACATCTGTTACCCATATCTAATTCCAAATAAAACATTTTTTTAAATTTTTGAGTAATTCAGATTTCACTTAGAAAGAAGAGGGGAATAATTTGATAAGATATATATTGCTTTGGGCCTTACTATATCTATCTATATCTATATCTATATCTAATCTATCTACCTATTTATCTATGTTGATTTCTCAAACATGAAAGGCAAAACTTCAGCAACTTTAGAAAAAAATAGTAAAATTATGACCTTGAAATATAAATGGATTTCTTACCCAAGACTCGAAAAGCACAGTGTAAAGTAAAATGGTGATAAATTTGACTAAAAATTACAAGAGATACTATAAACAATGTTCAAAAGAATAGAAATAGATATTTTCAAAACATGTATCTTATAAAGTACTAGTACTCAAATATAGTAAAAAAAACTTCTATAAATCAATACCAAAAAGATGAATAATCCAGTAGAAAAATGTAAATTATGTAAACAGAAATTTTAATAAATGAGAAAACCCGAATGGCAAATGAATACTTGTAATTGAGGAAATAGTGATTAAAATATTAATTAAATACATTTTCATATCCTTAATATCAAAACTTGAAAAACTATAACTACCAATCAATGGGTGAGTATATAAATAAACTGTGATATATCTTTATAATGGAATGCCCTTTATATTCTATAGTGGAATAATTTCCAGCAGTAAAATATATAAACTATAACCAGAAGTTTCAAGAAACGAACATTATATGAAAAATTATTTGCACAATAAGTGCATAGTTTGCAAATCAGAAAGAATTCAAAAAATTATGCATATTATGTATAAATTTGTACATATGGAGAAAATACAGAAAATATTTACATTATAATAATAAATGCCAAATTCAGGATTTCATTTATATCTAGGTACAGAGAACAAGAAAAAGGAAAGTGGGATTAAGAAGGTTTATCCAGGGGATATAAATGGTATTTGTGATATTTTATTTATAAAACTTTTATAAAATTTTAAATCAAATTTGGCTAAATATCTAGGCTTTTCAGCATAATCAGGCTCTAGTTTAATGAAAATCATGCATCTTCACTTCAAGTGCTTTTACTTCACCCTCAGGCAGGTATACAGAGCTCACACTCTTGTACTACACTCTCCAGATAAAGTTCAGGTACCATATGTAGGAAGAGAGAAGAAACTTTCCTAAAAGCTCCAGCAGGTTCCTTCTCACATCTCATGAGCATAGATCAAGACTATAGCTTTAAACAGTCACAGTGGCCAATGGATTAAAAACAAAGACAAGAGATCAAAAAGTGAGATATCTGTTATGTCTATTATGTGACAGGTAAATAGACAGATAGACAGATAAAAGTACAAGTCACGAGACTTTTCTATATTTCAATGGTCAGTTCAGCAAAGCCAAGTAACTGCTGACACTTGAGAACAAAGCCATCCTTAACATTGATGACAAACCTCTTAAATTTTCACAATAGCTGCCAACCTTTGACCTTACTATGAGTATTTCCACTTAAAAAAAGTACTTAAAAATACTACATTTTGACAGGAAATACTTTTTTAATGATGGAAACATTAAGAGTTAAGTTGCAAAGCTAAATTCTTTGAATTAGGACTGCTGTCAAGATAAAGCAGTATTAGAGACCTAGAACTCTTTAAAGTATTTATATGAAAGATAAACACTAATTGGTGAAAGAATAAGATTCTTAAAGGGAAATCTCGTATTCACATTAAGACTCTTTGAGAATAAAATGATTCCTCAAGTTAGTAATTTTAAAAGGAAATCATAAAGTAGATGTCTTAGGTTTTTGTAACTGTTCAAGAGGTTACCTTTAATTACCTCATGCTATTCCAGAAAACAGAGTAATATATCTTTATAAGTTAGCATTTTTCATTGAGATTGTGGAATATTATGTGGGAAATGTAGTAATAAAATATTAATAACATAACAAAATATATGCCCTATAAAATAATAACCATTATCATGAAAATCCAAAGTTAAATATTAACTAAGATGTAGAGATATATTGTCTCATTTAAACAATAAATTATGCTCCTCCTAAGAGTGAATTACTGAGAGAGTGAGCAGCAAAGAAAAAAAAAGTATACATAATGTGCAGACCAGTAGTATATCAAATTACTTTTGAAATAAACCCCTGCAAAAGATTATGGTTCCATCATTTACCAAAAGCCTGTCTTCCTAAAGTCACGAGATAAAAAAATTATTATTTACTATGATTCAAACACTTCAACACTTCATATAAATGTAATATATTGGTTGATGCAATATGTGTCAAAACAAAACAAAACAAAAACAAACTGGCTGGTCCTGAATATAGCATTTTACAATTTGGTTGTATCAACCATCAATTTAGTCAAGAACATTTACTAAGCAACCACTGTACTCCAAGAGTTATTCTGCACTTCATTCCCCAGGCATACAAGCATATTTTTCATGTTAATAAGTAGAGTATTTTGATCTGAAATTTATGTTTGAAAGAGAGTGTTTTGGAAGCAGCATATAGATGTCAACCGAGGTAAGTTTGTTACCAAAATTTATAGAAGAGTAGTATGACATATTCATCATTATGTATGCTGAAACTATAACATAGTTTTATGGTTATGGTTATGCCAGCTTATCTTCTCAGACATTTTGATGATGAAAGTGATAGACGTCCAGAATACCATATAAAGATTCAAGCTGTTGTACTGCATAAGAAATAAGACTATGACAGCAATCCTAGGATTTTTCTCTTAAACCCATCAAATGAAAACATAAGCTACTCTTGCAAAGATGTTTTAACATGTCTCTTTTTTTTTTTTGCGGTATGCGGGCCTCTCACTGCTGTGGCCTCTCCCGTTGCGGAGCACAGGCTCCGTACGCGCAGGCTCAGCGGCCATGGCTCACGGGCCTAGCCGCTCCGCGGCATGTGGGATCTTCCCGGACCGGGGCACGAACCCGTGTCCCCTGCATCGGCAGGCAGACTCTCAACCACTGCGCCACCAGGGAAGCCCTTAACATGGCTCTTGAAGACACCATTCTAAAACTTTTACTTTATTTTGTTCTTTTAAAGAATCCAGATAATTAATTTAAACCCTTTTTATGCAATTTTATTTGCAACATTATTAATCTCTAAGAGTTTACTATTTTAAAATTACTCTTACTCTAATATTATATAGCAATTTCTATAATCATGAAAGTTGGAAGCAACCAACATTAGTTATATACCCAAGACACTTAGACTATGCATGTGATTATGGTACAAAAGGAAGTAATTCTACACATAATTCAGAAAACAAACAAAAAATGAACAAATAAACTATTTGATTTTGCCCCCAACCCCCCCAAACCAATTACTGCATTTGTTAAATTAACTAAATAAAAATCAATTTACACTTCACTTTATAATGTGTAGATAATTTACAATGCATAGAGAGTTCTGAAAACACTGTGAACCAGAGATATATTATCCATTTGTTAAAAACAGATCTAGGGTTATATCCGTTTATAAAAATATTTATACAGTCTTTAATACAATGAATGTCACAGGTGAAGGAAGAGAAATACATGGATACACATATATATTCTCTGCTAATCAAGGACTTACCATAAAAAGGAAACATACAATACTATTATTAGATTGGTATTAGAATAGTTTGGAATACTATTAGATTAAATCTAAAGAATACAAAATATATACAACAGATGGGGATCAGAGAAGCTTTCTTCACGGTGCACTACTATATACCAGAACTGTGATGAATAATTATGAACATACATATATATACTCATTTTTATTCATAGTAATAATACCTAATTTTTTTTTTAGATTTGTTTTTGATGTGAACCATTTTTAAAGTCTTTATTGAATTTGTTACAATATTGCTTCTGTTTTATGTTTTGGTTTTTTGTCCTCGAGGCATGGAGGATCTTAGCTCCCCGACCAGGGATCAAACCCTCACCCCCTGCATTGGAACGTGAAGTCTTAACCACTGGACCGCCAGGGAAGTCCCTACCTAATCTTTATTGAATGTTCATTATGAGCCAGTAACTTGAATTTATAGTTAAGGTCTTGTTCTGCCTTCACCAAACCATTTCACAATTTTTCCGTTTTACAATTATATTCTTCCCCATTTTACAATTGCATAAACTGGAACTTGGGGAGGGTCAGAGATCTAGAAGCAGCTACATACTGATATGAAAACAGATGTGTCTGACTTCAAACTCGCCCCAAAACAGTTCAAGCATCAATTTTAACTGCTAAGAATTCTAGGTATATTGGCTACCTCTCGAAAGGCTGAAGTTTTCTGAAAAAAGTAAAACTTTCTAAAACTTGAACACTGAATCAGTCACTATAGAATGAACATAAAAGTATTATCAATAATTACAGAATAAGTATAAAATAAAATATTTATTTAAAAACTCCTACTGACAAGATACTTGTGATAAACAGGAAGATGAGGCAAACCCCTCTCTAGCTACTCACTATTTCTTAGTGAGACAAGTCAAATGTATGAATAAGTTCAGGACACAAAAAGACCAGATGAGTATAGTAACACAGGCACAAGCTACCATAGGCATTTAGAGGCAAGAGAAGAATGTGAAGGGGAGGAATCAAGAACTTGTGCTGGCTCTCAAAGGATACAGCTGGGGAGAGGTTGGGAAACAAGGCCTTGTTAAGGTAATAGAATATTTGATATAGAGACTTATCATTTGTTTATATTCTATTGAGAGGAAAACATTCTTACAGTCAAGTGTTTTCTGAAAATCGTGTCTTAGATATGGAACAAAAACACTAGCTGAAACGAACATGAGAGTAAAGGTATCTCTTAAAAATGGGCTGAAAGGGTAGATATTAAGTGTTCTAATCACACAAAAAATAATAATAAAAAGGGCAGGAGGAAACTTTTGGAGGTGATGGATATGTTTATGGCATTAATTGTGGTGACAGTTCCACAAATATACACATATCTCCAAAATCATCAAGTTGTATACATTAAATATGTACATGTCAATCATATTTCAATAAAGTGTTTACAAAAGAACTAGCTGATGATCCTAGATAAGAAATCAATCAACTATGAATCCCAGAAATGCTTCTGAGTAGAGAAAGAGGACATAATTATTATCATATGGATAAGGGAAAACTATTATCAGTTTTAAGGTACCTTTCGGTAGGCAAATTCAGAACCAGATCCAGTTACGCTCATTGCCTTTTGTCCAGTTAGTCTAAGGATCACCGCTCTAAATCCATAGCCTCAGACTAAGCCTGTGTAGTGACAATAAAGTTTGTATGGTGCTGGACGTTCCTATATTTTGAAAATTTGTGGATATTATCCTTAGAATAGGCTATGTTACATCAAATATTAATAGATTCTGATAAGGCAAAAGTAGATAGAGGTATTAAAGAGAGTAGCATCTGCAAAGGTGTGAAAGTTGGAGCTAATAACCAACATTCAGAAAATTAGGCATGTTCCAGGTTAATTGGAGCATACATTTTTAAGGCAGAGGATACATTTCAGAAAGTGTCTTTAAATTAGTAATAGGCCTTGAAAATCAGGGTAATGAGCTTAATTTTAATTCTTTTTTAAAATACAAAGCTTATTTATTCTTATAATAACCCTATAAAGTGGGCTTTACTATTATCCCTATTTTACAGAGGCTAAAACTGAATCCCAGAGAGGCTAAATAATTTAGCTAGGAAATGGGAGAGCCGAGATTCTAATCCAGGTTGTTTACTAGGACTTTTCTCTTTAGAAAATAACATTATTAGAACTGGGTTTTAATATAAATAACATAAGGATCCTATGTTAGACATAGAGAGAAGGACTAGATTGTCCAAATATTTTTTAAAAGAACAAAGTAAAGGAGAGCAGAAGATAAATATCTTAATACCAGAGTTGTTTTACATATTACATTTCAGAATCAAGATAATTTTGTACAAATCAATTTGAAAAATATTTTTGTATTTTGTTTCCTCTTGGAGAGTAAACTTCAAAATGACAGGAATCCCAGAACTGAAGGTAATGTGTTAAGAAGTACCTGAAACACTATGCTCAGGCTGAAACATATGCTCAGCTTGCAACACTAACCTGAACTGTAGCTGGAATTCTCAATGAAATGTAGATCATCGGGAAGACAAACAAAAATTAAACTTTATTTTTAACCAAAAAGAAACACCCTGTTCTTCATTTCCCTAAATTAGCAAAGTGTTCTTAATTCTGTTGTGTAGTGATGTGTGCTGCTATTCTATTGACTTAAAATTTAAATAGTAAAAAATTAGGCCCCTATCAATAAGAAAATATATTTCCAGCAAGCGCAGAAGTGAAATCGACTTATCTGTCTTGTTCTTATTTAGCATTGCAGAGTCCATTGATTTTTAAACTGTTTCAGCAATTTAACCTTTCATTTTCCATGGCAAAAAGGTAACTGCATCATTGTTTTATTTTAGAGCAAACTTTTGAGAGACTGAGGACAACAGTAGACCAATCTGGTGGGGTGGAAAGGCCAGGGGCTTGGATTCCAGCAGGACATGTTTCAGCCCCCTCTCTGCCCGGATCATGATGGAAATGATCTCTGCCCCACAGACCTCCCTTTCTTTTACTTTGTATCAGGGCACCTCCATCCTGTAGTGAAGACCTATTTGCATGTCTTTTTCTTTTGGCAGATACAGTACAGGACAGAGGGGACTCTTCGTTTCTGTACTTTCATCGTGGCATACAGTGCTTGGTCCATAACAGATACTGAATGCATCCAGTTAAACCAATAACCAAAGTCAGGATAACCTTTGAAACTTCCATCAAGTCCCTGGAATGCCTGGGTTAAATGCCTATATTGATTACAGCTGCTGTGCCAACGAGTCTGAGAATCCTCCCTAATATTAGGTAACTAGTGGATAGCCTCCAGACAGGGTGCCCAGCACTTAAGAGGTAGTTTCCATTTGAACAACGAATAACTTCATTCTAAAGCATCCACCAACCTCCAGAGTTGTCTTTCTGCCAGGCAACTAATCTTTAGCCTTGGCAGTTCAACATGCCCAAATCTCCTAAGATTTACAGACAACTGTAATGCCATTCTTGACAGTTATTTCATCCTTGACAGTTATTTTATTTTTAGACCTGATTCCAGTCATGTTCCACAAAGTAAAATCCCATTTTCTCAGAACAAACACTCACCAAAATGTGCAGGCTAAAGAAAAACAAAGTAAAGTCTCCCCTTGTGTCAGTTGGCCAGTCCCTGTAATGCTTAATAAAATATCTTCAGGAGACAACTGTGACTCATTGCTTCCTACCTGGTGTGCCAGGCCCTGGCAATTTTTAGAACCCTCAGATGGAATGGCAGATTGTATTTTCTAAGCATGGTGATACACACACAGACGAACACACATCCCTTCCTGCACACTTCTATTAAAATGTGATGGCAATCCTCCAGTGAAATGTAAGGTCTGTGTTTCCCCCTCCTTAAACCTGGGTGGACCTCAGTAAATGCTTCAATCAATAACATGCAGCGGAAGAGGTGCTCAAGGACTTCTGAGGCTGGGTAATAAAAAGGAAAATGACCTCAGATGGTCTCACCCTCTGACTTGAGACACTTGCTCTTGGAACCCAGCCACCCTGTCATAAGGAATCTGGGGCCTAAATGAAGAGGCCCCATGTGGGTATACCAACCAATAACTATAGCAGGCTCCCAGCACCAGCTCTGTGAGTGAATGAGACTATAGATAATCCCAACCTCCAATGTGTGAGTCTTCCAGCTGAGACCCATAGAAACCGCAAGAGATCATGGATAAGGATGGCTGTTTTAAGCCATCCAGTTTTAGAAAGATTTGTTATACAGCAATAGACAATGAAAATTGATTTGGCAGGATGCCTGGCCTTTGGAATGTCAATTTACAATTAGATTTAAGGCAATCTTAGATCTCTCACACTCTTTGAGCATTTTTTTATTGAGAGACTATCTGGAAATAACCATTCTGAACTTCATATTCCCATACCAAATATTACCATTATGGAAGAAATAAGAAAATCATTCAGAATGTACTGTACTTAATATCTTAGCTGTTTGATAAAAGACTCCAGATTGTTTTTTAAAGCCCTCCACAATATTTCCCCATCTATGTTTTCAACTATATTCCTCCAACAGGGTTTGAAGAACATAGTTTTGTTGTCATTGTTTATTGCTTTTTAATTTCTTTTCATTTTTGATGAAACATGAATATTTTTGGCAGAAAATGCACAACACTGTAAACCCCTGATTCCATCCAAATACTCCTCTGAAACACATTTTGTTCACTCAGTTTCACTCTTAGAATTCCCTCCTCACCACTTCTTAAACCTATGGCCATCTGAAACCTGTGGCTCATTGCCTAGTCACCCACCAATAAACACACCTACAAATATTCTACAAACTGCTAACTGGGAGATCTCACTCTTATCTGCTAAATAGCATACTCCTGAAGTAAAAATAAGTCCATTTCTTTCCTGAATTATTTGCCTTTTCTTATATGATTCAGTTTTCCCATCTATAAAATGGGGATGATAATTGTACCTAGCCCCTAAGGTTGCTGTATTAATTGAAAATATAAGCACTTAATAGGTCAGAGTATACCTACAATTATTATATTTACATCTTTGCTTCACATTTGTATTAAAGCTTTTACTGAGCAGGTTTTTTCCTCACTGAATCATTGTGTCCAACCAATTACTTAATATTCATTATATGTGATTATCTGCAGTTAGAGAAGGCCAGGACATTAAACCATCAAATAATTTATTGACAGTAAACATATTCAAATTCAAGGGATGCCTACTATTTAAAACACAGCCATAAAACTAGAAAAATAAGCCTCTTCCAAAATTCCATATAGAATTTATTAATTTTGACAGAATACATGGAAATTTAGGAAGCCAAGTTATGATTGATGGTACAATTAGAACAAGAAACACAATTTTAAAAACTAGAACTTCATTGCTAGGATAGAAGTTCAGTGAACAATCTTTTCCCAGGAAAACTGTAGCCCTTTCTCTCAAATGTAAAGAGGTGAAGAGATGCAAGGCAAAAAAAAAAATAGTGTGCTTTGGCAATTACTCTGGACTCAAAACTCCATAGATGATTTTGAGAACCAAGTCAGGTTTGGGATTTACATTTGAGTAATATAATAATGGAAGCCTAAGTAATCTGAAGGTAATAAGAAATGGCATAAAATAAAAAGCTTATGAACACAGTGCCTACTCTGTGAAAGAGTAAATCTCCATTTGAATATTCCTAATCTGTATTGATAAAATACTTACTTGCAAAGGCTAAGGAAGAAGTTTTAAAAAACAGGTATTATCGTTGTAGAAAAGGATCTCACCAGTATTCTAAGATTCTAGGAAAAATAACATCTAGATGCTTTATCTTAAAAATCAATGACATACAATTTCACACAAGAAAAATTACTATGTAAGAGTGAAAATGTTTAGATGTTAATGGTTTTCAAAATTTATTTTCATTTGTAGCAATACTATATATGAGAGGCTAGTTAACATGCCATCCCTAAAATAAAAATTGTCAAGAATCAACCATTTTAGGAGTTTCATATAAAATAGTTATTCAGAGGTAGGAGACTAATCCGAAACTGGGAAGAAGCTGTACGGATACTGGTGTTCATATTTGTAGTGTGCATCACAGAGAACAACTAAATGTTTTCAAATAGAAACATAATTATTTTATGGCTCATTTTATGTTGTAATATTATACAACATAAAAGTGTTCACAAAGATTTATAGTAGCTCAGAAAATACTGATGGTATAATGTTTAGTGAGGAATAAAATAACTAAAGCACATATACAACAGGAACACAATGAAGCAAATTTATGTATAGCATAGTAACTGAGAGGAAATATAAAAGAGGATCCTTGGATTGTGGCTGTCCAGCTGACTTTTTTCATATTTCCTTTTATTTTACCAAATATTTTATAATGAAAAATACACCTTTTACAATGAAATATTTTTTATTCAGTTTTTTTTTTTCTTCTTATCCTCTCTTTCCCCTTTCTCTTCATTCTATCTCTTTTCTTCATTCACAAGTTGGTGTACCAATTAAGAGTTTGGTTTCTGAATTCCACAAAAACTGGGTTTAAATTACACCTTAGCCACTTTCTGCCAGTGTGAATTTATGTAAGTTGGCAACTTCCTAGTTTTCCAAATCTATACAAATTAGCATAACAATAGCATCTCCATCTCCAATTGCTGGAAAATTAAGTGAGACAATAGTAATAAAGCTCTTGGCATAGTGCTTACTACATGGCCATCACTCAACAGATGAGACCTCTTACTCTGCGGTTTCTGCCTGTCATTCCTCCTTCTGCATCCTTCTTTACCTCCCTTATGAGAAGTTCAGTATTAAAGGAGGCAGAAGGCATATCAAACATTACTAACCAAAGCAAACATCTGTGTGTTCTTTAATGTTTCATTGACTTGTGTAAAATGATTTGAGAGTGTTCCAGGGAACAGTGATCATGAAATGGTGTTTCCCAAAAATAACAGAGGTCAGTGTTTCGAAATAGAAGAAACTCACGCAACTAAAAGTTATCTGGAAGAAAACAGTGCTATTATTTCTTTGTTCCTATTTTATTTTCTCAAAACTGAACTAATATGCTAATCAAGTCACCATCCATGGCGAGGATGGATGGGCCCAGGTCATCCTCTAGACCTCAACACAACAGTTTCTCAAGCTTCGACATTTTTCAGTTCGCAGCCTTTGCTGACTGAGATTACATATGCTAGTGACTTCCTGAAAACTGCAGGAGTTTAAACAAGGACACTTGAGATGAAAATACAACACCTTTTGGCTTGGATTTCTTTGTTAAAATTTCAAAGCACATCCTTGGAACACACACTGCTTCTGTCTGTACACATAGCTATATATAGTTATATGTGAATCATATTAGCACGAAACTCACAAGAATATGCCATCATTCACCCATTTTGAACCATTTCCTGGAATTCACCCATGCTTAAAAAAATATCTGTCAGCATAAGTAAACCAAATCTTTTAAAAACAGTGTCTGTATTAAGTCAGAGAAACATAACAAATTGGATGCGTACAAAGAGAAATAAAGATGGATTATAAGGAATTGGCTTAGGTGATTCTGGAAACCAAGAAGTCCCAAGACCTGCAGCCAGCAAGCTGGAAATGGTGGAAAGCCAATAGTGTACTTCCATTGCCAGCCTGAAGGCCTGGGAACCAGGAGAGCCAATAGTGTAGGCTCCATTCCTAAAGCCAACAGACTCAACATGTAAGTAAAGCCAATGGTTCAGTTCAAGTTCAAAGGCAGGAAAAAAACAATGTCTCAGCTTAAACAGTCACTAATTTTAAAGTTTAGTAACAATTTTCCAATTTCTCCAGGCAACAATACAAGAACAAAGTAGCAGCATAATTATAGCTCAACTTAGGATAATAACTGGAAAAGGATAGTGTATAAGAGCGGGCATTTTCTTACTATCAGAAAAGACGTTTTTATAAAAATGTTAAGCTTTTTCTCTCGGAGGAGTCAATTCTGGGCATTATATTAGCTGCAACACAGCAAATCGAACCCAACGACACATAAAAAAGATCATACACCATGACCAAGCTGGATTCATCCCACGCTCACAAGAATGGTTCAATATATGCAAATCAATCAATATGATACACCACATCAACAAAAGAAGAGATAAAAACCACAAGATCATCTCAATAGATAAAGAAAAAGCATTTGATAAAATTCAACGTCCATTCATGATAAAAAACTCTTACCAAAGTGGGTATAGAGGTAACAAATCTCAATATAATAAAATCTATTTATGACAAACCCACAATCAACATAATACTCAATGGTAAAATAGTGAAAGCCTTCCTGCTAAAATCTGGAACAAGACAAGGATGCCTACTCTCACCACTTCTATTCAACAAAGTATTAGAAATCCTAGTCGCAGGAATCAGACAAGAAAAATAAATAAAAGGTAGGTATCCAAATTGGAAGAGAAGAGGTAAAATTGTCATTATATGCAGATGACACACTATATATAGAAAACCCTAAAGACTCCACACAAAACTACTAGAACTGATAAACAAATTCAGCAAGATAGCAGGATACAAGATTAACATACAGAAATCAATTGCATTTCTTTACACTAACAATGAAGTATCAGAAAGGGAAAGTAAAAAAGCAAACCCTTTTAAAATCTCATCAAAAAAACAAAATACTTAGGAATAAATCTGACCAAGGAGGTGAAAGACTTACATGCTGAGAACTATATAATACTGATAAAGCAAGTTGAAGTTAATTCAAAGAAATGGAAAGATATACTATGCTCTTAGATTGGAAGGATTAATATCGTTGAAATGGCCATACTACCGAAAGCAATCTACAGATTTAATCCCTATCAAATTACCCATGACATTTTTCACAGAACTAGAACAAATAATCCTAAAATTTATATGGAACCATAAAAGACCCAGAATTGCCAAAGCAATCCTGAGGAAAAAGAACAAAGCAGGAGGCAAAACCCTCCCAGACTTCAGAAATAAACCCACACACCTACAATCAATTAAACTTCAACAAAGGATGCAAGAATATATCAATACAATGGGGAAAAGACAGTCTCTTCAGCAAGTGGTGTTGGGAAAGCTAGACAGCTGCATGAAAATCAATGAAGTTAGGACACACCCTCACACCATACACAAAAATAAACTCAAAATAGCTTAAAGACTTAAATATAAGACATGACACCATAAAACTCCTAGAAGAGAACATAGGCAAAACGTTCTCTGATATAAATCATAGCGATGTTTTCCTAGGTCAGTCTCCCAAGGCAATAGAAATAAAAGCAGAAATAAACAAATGGGACCTAATCAAACTTACAAGATTTTGCACAGCAAAGGAAACCATAAACAAATCAAAAAGACAACCTATGGACTGGGAAGAAATATTTGTAAATGATGTGACCAACAAGGGCTTAATTTCCAAAATATACAAGCAGCTCAGACAACTCAATAACAACAAAAAAACAAACAACCCAACCAAAAATAGGCAGAAGACCTAAATAGATGTTTCTCCAAAGAAGATATACAGATGACCAGTAGGCACATAAAAAGATGCTCAACATCACTTATTATTAGAGAAATGAAAATCAAACCTACAATGAGGTACCACCTCACACAGGTCAGAATGGCCATCATTAAAAAGTGTACACTACCAAATGTAAAACCGATAGCTAGTGGGAAGCAGCCACATAGTACAGGGAGATCAGCTCCATGCTTTGTGACCACCTAGAGGGGTGGGATAGGGAGGGTGGGACAGAGGGAGACGCAAGTGGGAAGAGATATGGGGATATATGTATATTTATAGCTGATTCATTCTGTTATAGAGCAGAAACTAACACACCATTGTAAAGCAATTATACTCCAATAAAGATGTTAAAAAATAAATTTAAAAAAATCTATAAATAACAAATGCTGGAGAGGGTGTGTAGAAAAGAGAACCCTCCTACACTGTTGGTGGGAATGTAAATTGATGCAGTCACTATGGAAAACAGTATGGACATTCCTAAAAAAAACTAAAAATAGAGTTGCTATATGATCCAGCAATCCCACTCCTGGGCATATATCCGGAGAAAACTCTCATTCGAAATGATGTATGCACCACAATGTTCACAGCAGCACTATTTACTATAGTCAAGACCTGGAAACAATCTAAATATCCATAGACAGATGAATGAATAAAGATGTGGTATGTACATACACACACACACACACACCACACAATGTATTATTACTCAGCCATAAAAAATGAAATAATGCCATTTGCAGCAACGTGGATGGACCCAGAGATTATCATACTAAATGAAATAAGTCAGAAAGAGAAACACAAATGCCATACGTTATCACTTACACGTGGAATCTAAAATATAACACAAAGGAACTTATTTATGAAACACAAACAGACTCACAGACACAGAGAACAGACTTGCGGTTGCCAAGGGGTAAGGGGGTGGGGGAGGAATGGATTTGGAATTTGGGATTAGCAGATGCAAACTATTATACATAGAATAGTTAAATAACAAAGTCCTACAGTATAGCACAGAGAACTATAGTCAATATCTTATAGTAAAGCATAATGGAAAAGAATATGAAAAAGAATACATATATATGTATGACTGAATCACTTTGCTGTACATCAGAAACTAACACACCATTGTAATTAACTATACCTCAATAAAAAATAAATTTCAAAAAAGTTCTCAGAATTAGAAAAAGTAGTAAAACAAAACAAAAAACTCCTCTCAAATTCATTTCTTACATAAATGCTCTTAATTTTGTGTGACTATAGCCATTTGTCCAGAAAAGTAAATGTATTCCATTAATATTTGTGGTACCAGTACAACCGCAGCACTATTGAGTACACACAGTGATGGAGAGGATCATATGTTATATCCTGCTCTAAAGAACACTGGGACCTTTAACAGCTTTGGAGAGATTTCAGGATAGACTAAATCCTGATTGTAGAACACTTCAAGATCACCCAGGTCGGGGCTTCCCTGGTGGCGCAGTGGTTCAGAGTCTGCCTGCCGGTGCAGGGGACAAGGGTTCGAGACCTGGTCTGGGACGATCCCACATGCTGCGGAGCACTTGGGCCCGTGAGCCACAATTACTGAGCCTGCGCATCTGGAGCCTGTGCTCTGCAACAACAGAGGCCACGATAGTGAGAGGCCTGCGCACCGTGATGAAGGGTGGCCCCCGCTTGCCACAACTAGAGAAAGCCCTCACACAGAAACGAAGACCCAACACAGCCATAAATAAATAAATAAATACATTTTAAAAACGTCAAATTTCTTAAGTCAAATTCTGTGTCATGTTTACACTGTTCTCTAGATTACTAAACAACTACCTTTAAACTCAAACAGTCCTTTCCAAATTTTTCAAACTAAACAACGAACTTGCAATGTTAAGCCTATGTTTATGATGATTTGAAAAAGAAACTAGATCACATGTTTTGCAGTGTGATTTCACAATACCTTTTGATGTATAAATTAGTTTCACAGAATTCATAAACTGGTAGATACATGGTGTAAATGACCTAAAGTCCTCTTATTTGTACTCCTCTGGGTGAAATAATTTCAGAACAAGAATAAATTAAATGAAAATTATCTTAGCTAACTTAACACAGGAAAGAGAGAGAACCTAAAATTTTATTAAAAATAGTTTTGAGGATTTTTCTCCCCATTATTTGTCTATAAGTTTACCATGAACATAAACATGTTTTGAAAATGAAGTAACACTTTTTATTTCTTGAATCCTGTATATGCTTCTCTACGCTTTACTGTTTTTAGCTTAAAAACCATAGAATACATATGAATTGAGAACCACTTCAGAAACTAGACAAGTTGATACTATTTAAATACTGTTATAAAATTTATATTTACTAATTATTAACATGTGACATTTTTATAGAAAAGGGAACATATATATCATTTGACTTCAGGTGTGAAAACTGAAAGGCAAGTCACTTAATTTGGCACTCCATTTTACTGAAATTAGAAATCCAGGAACCTTAAAGAAAAGACCAAGGTAAAAGTGCTAGAAATCAGCAATCTTAAAAAATGGGTCAATCAGATGGGTTAAATTAATATGTTCCAACCTTCATTGTAAAAATTATCTCAAAATTATATGTATTTTATAGTTTTAAAGAGTGTATATATGTGTGTGTGTGTGTGTGTGTGTGTGTGTGTGTGTGTGTGTGTATATATATATATATATATGTTGTTTCTCACAATGAGGAATAAGTATATCAGTTGTTATCCTTACTTCATTAAATAAATTAAAGTTAGCAAAGGGAAGACAGCATTCAAGCCTTACAAGCTCTGGATTCTGCCTACTTTCCCAAGTTGACTGCACAGATTAGATGTATGACACTAAACACGTTATTTAACCTCATTAAGCCTCTATTTCTCATCTGTAAAATGGCAACAATAGTAATTCCTATTGAGTTATTTGTCCTGGCATTGAGTAATTCCTTCCTCAATTTATAGGAAGGATTCTATGAGATAGTATGTGTAACATAATTAGCATGGCACCTCTTTTTTTGCTGTCATGTTGCAGAGGTGATATTACTACCGTTAACATCATTGTCATCAATATCAGCCAATGAGGAGCAGTGAGTTCTTTACTCCAGGGAGTTCCAAGTCTGAAACTTGGGTGTCCTACCTGTCAATGTCCTCCACACTCACTGTGCTGTTTCTCAAGTTTTACTAAGTTTAGCACAAGAGAAAAAGTTGCAGCCTTGCCACAAGGATATCAACAGCTCAAACACAAATGTTTTCATAGACAAGGCAGGAAATATTAATAAGACAGCAGATAATGGTGTGAACTGTGACCAGCCGGGAAGTAGAAGCCCAGAGGCTTTCAAATTCAGTTTTTTCCTCATGGGTTTGAAATTGGAATTTTTTCCTCTCTTGCCATTTGACATAATAGTAAGAAAACATTTCCAAACAAGCATTTAAATTGCAAGTGATGAAACCTTCTGTATATTTAACAGCATCAGAGGGAGACAAATAGAAACATATTCAATGGCCAGAAACAACTGCAGTCGACATTCTTGAAATCACAGATTTAAAGTCACAGACATTAGCTTCAGCAATTGCCCTTAAGTTGATACAAATGCCCAGGGCCCTCCATTATCCTGTTCAGATATAGAAGCCAGACAGAGAACAGGGGTGTTTCTTTCTGGCAGACAAGAGGCATACTAGAAAGGGTATTATGGTTTTGTCCATGCAAGCTTCCTCTTCTTGCTCTCATGTTTTTTCTTTACAGCCACTCACATAGGCTTTTGTTCCTATGACTCAAACAAAATAGCTCCTATAAGGGTCATCAAGTCTAGGCTCCAAGACAATATTCAAGTTTCAGTCCTCATTTATGTAATCAGCATTGTGTAACCAATTTGATTACTCCCTACTCCGTCTAATTATTTCTCTAGGCTTCTTAGACAACATTTTCCCTTAGTACTTCTACTTCATGACCTACTCTTTCTTGGTTTCTTTGCTAGTTTCTCCTCATTTCTAATACTTGCTAATATTTGAACTTCCCTTAGGCTCAGTAGTTAGATTTCTCCTCTTCTCCACCTACTCTCCTCCTTAAATGAAACTCATCCAGGCCCATTAATTTAAATACTATCTATATACATATAGCCTCTACCCAGACCTTTCTAGTGAACTCCAGAATCATATATCTGACAGCCTATTTGATATGTCCACAGGCAACCCAAACTTACCATGCACAAAATGGAACTTCTGATTTTCCTTCCCATAGTTTTCCCTGCCTCAGTAAACGACTACTCTGTTCCTCCAGTTGTCTAGATCAAAAATCTTTTTCTCTCAAATGCATATCTAATCCACTGTCCAAACCTAAACATTTAAAGTTATCTAGAATTTAACGTCTTCTCGAAGCCTGTATCTGTTGTACTACAGCAGGTTATATATGGCCACAAATTCTTTGAGAGCCCTCCTATCAAAAAGGTAAGGTTTAAATCCCCTACCCTGGAATTTGGGTGGGCTCTGTGACTGCTTTGACAAATAGAATGTGACAGAAGCGATGTTGTGTCACTTTCTAGATCCAGGCTTTAAGACACTGGCAACTACCAGTTTTGGTCTCCTGGGATACTTACTCTTATAGTGGTAAACTGCTATGTAAGTAGTCTGAATACTACACTGGAAAGACCATGTAGAGAGGCAATGAGATTACATGGAAGAATAGAGGAACTCAACTAAGCCCAGATTTCTTGATGCCCCTTCCAAGGCACCAGGCAGGTGTGTGAAGCTTTCTTGGATGCTTCAAATAAGCTACCCACTGAATACCTCCAAATGATACTTGTTTGGTCTTCATAAAGCAGAATTGCCCAGTGGGGGGCCCTGCCCATATCCTTGATCCACAAAAATGTGACATATAATAAAATGGTTTTTGCATAAGCCACTAAAGTTGGGTGTACTTGTTCCGAAGTAATAGATATCCAGAACAATCATCATCTCCCAAGGTACCATCATCCCTCTCTGGAATGACTTTAAACCCTTCTAACTGATCTTTGATCTCCCTGATTCCCTGCTTGACGTTTCCATCCTTTCCTCCACAAACCAGCCAGAGTAATCCTTTAAACAATATATCACTTTTTTCCTCAAAGGCTTCCAATGGACTCCTATCTCATGGTGGTTAATTCCTATCTCATGAAGGTTAACAGCCAGGTCCTTACAATGGCTCTGACAGCCCTGTCTGATCTGAACCTCCTCTACTGCTTTGACTTTATATCTCACCATTCTTCCTGATACCCACTCCTTCAGCCATACAGGCGTCACTGAAATTCCTGGAACACACCAAGCGCACTCCCATTGCATTTCCTACTGCATTTGCATCTACTGCCCCTTTGCCCAGAACAGATTTCCTCCTTTGCCACCCACTTGGCTCACTCCTTTATTTCCATCAATTCTCTGCTTAGATGGCACCTTCTAAGAAGACTTCAATGACCATGATATATAAAATAACATCCCACTCCAGCATACTCTATCATCTATTATTGTTTTATTCTTTTTTCATAAACCATGTAACATAGTCATGTATATTACCTATTCACTTTATTTTCTGTCTCATCGCTTTTTGTATAATTTTATTGCATTCTTAAAAGCAATATGTTCTTAAAAGCTATATACTTTAAAAACATTTATTTTTAAATTTACAAAAATACTGCCATGTTTACACTCTTTGGGAATCTACTTTTCATTTAATAATTTATTACTAAGATTTATCCATGTCACTACATATTGCTATATATATATATTCATTTTGCCTGGGGTATTATTTTGTGAATATACAAATTACTCATCTGCTCTAGTCTTGATTGACATTTAGATGGTTTTCAGATTTTCTACTATAAAGTGTTACTATGAGTATCATTGTACATGTCTTCCACTGCCTATGTTCAAGAGTTCCACTTGGTAAAATACCTAACAGTATAATTCTTAGGTCATAGGTTATTTAATGTTATGCTTTTGGATTACCCTTTGCATGAGGTCATGTTTCTACTGAAAACCATCTAAGCTTCCTTAGTCCCTACATTATACATCTGGCCCAAGTTATTTTCCCATGCAGGACTTCTGGTGGTTGACTTTTCACCATCTATGCTCCCTTTTTCCACCAACAGCACCCTAAATTTCCCTCAGTAAGTTCGCTTCTTTCCCATTTTTGGCAGTTCAGGTGGGTGTGTCACAATGCAGGCTCTAGAAATGAAACTGACTGGGAAAAGCCATTCAATATATCCTATCCTCTTGATCTACAGTGATTGGATCAAGAATAGGCAGAGATGGCATTTGGAGATGTTTGCTGGAGATTCTGGGACAAAATGTTTTATTTCTCTTTTATAGAACTTACCAAAGAGAAGCTCTCATCTCCTTGATAAAGATATAAAGCTTATAACTTGGAAATGGAGCAAATCCTGGGGATATCTAGTCAAGAAACAACAACAGAGAAACCAGATCTTGGTCACACTTTCAGGTCCTTATAAGTCATATCTAAACTGAATTGTATTCCTGGAATTTTAAGCTGTCGTGGTATGATAATCCCTATCATTTAATTTTTTTTATTTAACCAGAGTTTCTGTTACTTGTATCATAAAAGTCATAATATATCCTTAACTTTATTTCCAATTGTTCCTTTACATTAATCCTTTACCCAGCTGTGCCCAACCAGGTCCCTTGTTTCCAAAGACTCCCCTGGCATTTATTATTTTCCACCTTTTTTCTAGCAAATTCTCACCCACATTGTAAAGCCCAACTCATTCCCTTTTCTTTTATGAACGCTTTCCTGATCATGCTGGGACATAATATGACACCACAGTACTTTTCTGTTTCTCCTTTGGAGGGTAATGTTCTGTTTTTGTCATCTCTTTTAGAGTCTTATGTTCCAATATTTTGCTGGGCTGTAGTATGCTTGTCCCCTTGTCCAACTGAGTTCATAGATCATGTGTTTTATTTCACTACCTCTCCCAAGACAGTAAATCCTTATTAAATAAACACATTATGCAAAGCATGTCCATGCTTTCTCTGCTGTCTGGTAGCCATATTCTTACTCCAGTTTCTCAGTTCCCAAAATGCAAGATTCTGTGTTGAACAGAAAACTCCATAACCCCATCACTGTTATAACTAAGACAATGAAGTTGCCTGAACATTTGCCTAACATGGGTCTCTTCTCAGCATATTACTCTGGATGCCCTAAAAGTCTGTGCATCACTCTTGTGAGTTTTTACAGGTAAAAGATTTGCAAGTTTACAAGAGAGTTCATTAAAAAAAAAAGCACCTTAATGCTTGTGGAAGATAAAGTAAACCAATGATTGAAAATAGTGTTTTATGAGTATAAAACAGGAAAACTTAGCACATCTTAACTATTTATAAATATTTAAAAACAGAAAGGAAAACAAATAACTCCTAAAATCAGGATAGTGATGAGAGATATATATAGAATGGAGGTGTCAAAACAAGAGTAAATTGAATGAATTTTGTATGACCCAGAGTGAGAAATTAAAAATTCACAGAATGAGGCATCAGAAAGGAGACCTAACATCAGAGGTCTGAGAAGTGGCTGGTGACTCTACTGTGTTTGTCAGGAACCAGTGATGACAGCATTCCAAAAACATTTCACAATTTTTCTAAAATTAGCTAAATTCGTTGCAGAAAACTTCTACTCAGATGGTTCTGAGAAGTTAACCTAGTATATCAGACAGTTAACGTATAAATCTTGTGTGCCAAAAAAGCATCAAAATCACTTTTTTAAATGTTTATGGTGTTGTATAATCTATCATTACCAAAGAATGTGTAATTCTCACTTTCATAGCACTCTGTTCAATACAAAAATAAAAAGCACTACAGCCTATATGCTATGCTATACAACAGAGACAATAAATCAACAAATACTGAGCAGTATTTTCTATTTAGAATTGGTTCCCTTGATTAGGTGGTGGAGAAAGTAGGGAGACTGAGGGACAGGAGTTGATACTTTACATTCTTTTTTTTATATAGAACACTAAAAGTCATTTTTTCCTCAAATGATTTTATTTGGTTTCTTTCAAGAAAGATCTTTCCCGTAACTATTTCATATCCCTGATCATAACCAATGACAGTTCATCTGTGATGACTGCTCTTTGGAACAGCAATTTCCCACCAGAAGCACAACCTGATCATGTAGGGAGCTTTTAAAAGTACTGATTCTTTGGGCTCCATCCCAGCCCTATTGATCTAGACTCTCCCTGGGCAGTGCCCAGAGACATATATTTTTCAAAAGCCAGCTTATTAGGGTCATGTTTTGGCATCTGCAGTCTGTGCTCTTGCTGCACAGTGCCTGGTTCCAACTGCATCTGTTTTTCTGGATTCTCCAGGTCTCCTAAAGAAGAAGTAATTCTCCTATGCAAAGAAGCAATTACCTCAAAGCACAAAGCTTGTAATCACTTGTCCCACTGGTGTTGGTGATGCATTAACAACCACAGAAACAATGGAGGATCCCAGTATATTGATTTAAACTAAAACTTGTATCACATCATATTAGAAGTATACCTTGCAACCATACGAAACTCCTATGACTGTCACACATTCTGCAGCCTCATCCAACAGACATGTGGAACCTGAGTGGAAATGGGTGAAAAGAAGAATGGACCTGCACAAGATAGGGCCTGGTCCAAAGCGACAGATCATTTCTTACACAGGGTTTTCTCCTAGAAGTTAGTAAGTTGTCCTAATGATAACATCCCACCAGGTTCTGTGAACCTTGTCTGTGCCAGGAAAATGTGATGGAAAAATCACAGTTGTACGAAGGTTAACTGAAAAACCACAGCAAGGTCCAGTCCCTCAGGTAAAAGGCTCTAGGAGGTCTAGACATGTCGTTAGGGGCTGTCTTAGACAGTATGGGTCGCTCTAATAAAATACCATACACCCTGTGACTTAAACAATTAAAAAACATTTATTTCTCACAGTTCTGGAGGCTGAGAAGGCCAAGATCAAGGTGCCAGCAGATTCAGTGTCTGGTGAGGGCTCTCTTTCTGGTTTGCAGATAGCTGGCTACCTTCTTATTACAATCTCACATGAAGAGAAAGAATAAGCTCTCTGGTCCCTTCTTATAAGAGCACTAATCTCATCACAAGAACCACTCACATGACCTCATCTAAACACAACTGTCTCTCAAAGGCCCCACCTCTTAATACCCTAACATTGAGGGTTAGGGCTTCAGCATAAGAATTGGGGGTATACCTGCTATATAAAAAAATAAATAAAAGTAAAAAAAAGAAGAATTGGGGGTAGTACACAAACATTTAGCCCATAACAGGGCCCTAGGCAAGTAGATTGTACTTCAGAAAAAGCCAAATTAGACCAGAAAGCCAGCAACACAGACTGAGTGTAAGTTTTTAGGTTAAGAGCCAATATTGCCAATGTGTAGACACAAGAGTGTCATTACAGGCTTACAAGGCATGCATGAGATATCCAACTTAGGACAGCAGATTTATTCTTCTACAGCAATTTACAAGATATGGTGAGCATGAAAGCATAAGACTCACTGATCTGATAAGCATGAAAGACCAAACACAAACTGCTGAAAAGCTGTTTACTTAGAAATTATACAGGAGTTGAGCATGCCTTAAGAACAGAAAGGAGAAAACAACTGAAAGAACTTTGTGAACCATACAAGAAAATCACATTTTTACCAATTTACGAATACTATATCTAGGCATGATACTAAGTTAGGGTATAAACTCTTTTCTGACTGAATTCACAGAGAATTGCTTCTAGAATATGTATGGAAAGCAATTCAAGAAACTGTTAGTAATTGCTTCCCAGGAGGGGTGAGAGGCAGGGAGATAGAGACAGCAGAGCCTTACTATAAAGTGAATGACCTTTTAAAACTTTTATAGAATTTACATCTATAAACTATTTAAAATTAATCAGTTTCAAAACAAGGGGTGAGTGCTTGAATTCCTCACTTTGTTTTTTATACACGGATATAACTATATTCTGAAATCAGTGATCAAAAATACTTCCATCAGCCAATAGCATATCTTGCAAAAGACATTATTCTAAATGGTTGTGAGGTCAAGAAACTCTAGACTGTTGGTGAAAACAAACACCAAAAGAAAATTGTAAAACTCAGCAGGATACAAAAGTACATGTCAGTCAAGCTATTGTTCTGGTAACATCCACTGGAATGGGATAGAAAGTCACACACCTTGGTCAACCATGCTATGTGTATACATTTAACACAGAATATGCCACAATCCATGTGTGAATAGGCTAAATTGGTCCTGTCAAGATTCAGGGGCGGAAGCTATTCAGAATATACTGAAATGTAAAAATACTGTGAAAGAAACCCATGTGTGGTACAATTGTAAAGTTAATTGCACTTATAAAAAGCCCAGTATTCAAAACAATGAAGAATGATATTTTAGAAGTATTGGGTTTTGAGAAGCTAACTATTAAGGCTTGTAATGCACTTTAGAATTAACAAGCCTTTTTCACAGGAAACACTCTTCCTTTCTCCATCCCACAAATCCTTAAGTAGAGAGTATTATTTTATTTTCATTGTATGTACAAGTCTAGAGATTTGCTAGAGATCTCACTCATAAGAAGTAGTAGAGAAAGGAATCAGAGTTCTGCTTTATTTCAAACACCTATGATCTTACCAGATCACATTTTGGTGAACTGGAAATATAATAAAACAGAGAAGAACAATTTCTTTTTGCAATTACTAGTTTTGAAATGAATCTCCACATTTAGGCCAAGTTAATAAGATTAGTCTGAGTGGGCTATTTCCACATATGAAACATATGAAGAGTACAGAACCTTAAAATGTCATTTCATCTCAATGACGTGTAATTACACCAATTTACCACTGGATTTTTCAGGGTTTTACGTGGCTTTAATATATTTAAAACTCCTTCTTTTTTTTTAAAGTTAACATCCGTTATATCACACATGAAGAAATTGAAAAGCTCAAGCTCAGTAGGATTTTAGCACAAGTATAAACATAGGCATATAAATGGATCATCAGTACATTAGCTTCCCCCAAACTGTTATAACCCTGTATGCCACTGCATCCGTCTGGACCTAACTTTCAATAATGGATTAGTAACACAAGCCACTAAAACTTTTTAAGTTAATTTGTACTGCAGGGTGCTGTTAACCAAAAATAACCCAAACCCGAAATTATCCAAACATCAAATTAAGCCTGTATATTTTGTTGATGTTGTAACTGAGCTTATTTCATTAGTATTAAGCAAGAAGTCAAATTCCTTATAAAAATTATATAAGAAAAATTGGAAGACATTTAGTATCATTTAATAAAAGGATTTAGAAAAGGGTTTCAAAAAAATGATTACCCCATTATCTCCCAGAAGGATATGAAAAACTTCTACTTAAAATAATAGATATGCAAAATCATATTCAAAGTTACATATGGAACTAACATTAGAGTCTAGTGACAAGACACCTATTTGGTTTCAAAATTTCCTGCGTCAAAAACACAGAAGTAGAAGGCCTATCCTCTTTCTAATCCTTCCAAATGTTTTTATCTTTCCATAACTACATATTGTTTATATAAAAAAGAATTTACCTCCAAGTCATTATACCAATTTACTTCTTAATGGTCTTTCAGTCTTTAAGTGGAGATCTCAGTGCCTTTATTCTGTATTGTGGAAGAATGGATATTTTTATCTTATTATATTTTCAGCTTTATTGAGGTATAATTAACAAACAAAATTGGAATGTATTTATAGTATACAACATGATGATTTGATAAACGTATACACTGTAAAAAGATTCCCACAATCAAGTTAATTAACAGAGAATGGATTATTTTAAACAATAGTTCTTCAGACTTCTGGTTTTTAAATTAAAAAACAAACAAACATGGAAATGCTTAAATAATCTTAAAGTTTAAAAAAAACTACCTGAATATGGTAATTTTTTCATTTCTAATGAAAAGCTCCTGCACTTCATAATAGAAACTCTAATCCTCTAACCAAAAACTATACCCTGCCCCTACTGAATTTGAAACATTCTTTAATATTAACAAGGTTTCAAGTAGCATGAGATCCAAAATGACTCTTCGGAAATACCCATGTACAGTACAAGAATTCTAACTTTGAAAAACATGTTATTTCAAGGAATGCTAAACAATTTCTAATTGTCAATAACTTAATTATCAGATATGGTTCATATTTCTTCTAAGTATTTCATGAATTTAAATGTAATTATATATTACAACCCTTATTTAAGAATGTAAAAGAAACCATAGGAATTATAATTATATATATTCAAGCCCCTTATTTGCATGAGAAAATGAATATCTAGAACTGCCAGAGATTTGCCCAAAGTATTGGTCTTGGCATTGAGTTTTTTGGATCTGACTTTTGGATCAAAAGCACAGGCAACAAAATAAAAAATAAACAAGTGGGTTTATGTCAAACTAAAAAGTTTCTGCATAGCAAAGAAAACAATCAACACAATGTAGAAGCACTGCAGAACATGAGAAAATATTTGCAAAACATATATCTGACAAGAGGTTAATATCCAAACTATATAAGGAACTAATACAACTCAATAGCAAAAAAATAAATAAATAGATTAAAAAATGGGCAAAGGACCTAGATAGACAGCTCTTCAAAGACACATAAATGGCCAAAAGGTATATGAAAAGATGTTCAACATCACTAACCATCAGGGAAAAGCAAATCAAAACTAATCACCTCACACGTTAGGAAGGTTATTATCAAAAAGTCAAAAAATAGCCAGTGTTGGTGAGGATGTGGAGAAAAGGGGGCCGTTGTACACATTGGTAAGAATGTAAATTGGTATAGACATTAGGGAAGACAGTATAGAGATTCCTCAGAAAAATAAAAATAGAACTGCCATTTGGTCCGTAAATCCCATTTCTGCGTGCACGTGCACGCGTGTGTGTGTGTATAATTCAGCATTACAAAAGAAGGAAATTCTCTTTTTCCATTCACAACAACATGGATAAACCTGGAGGACATTATGCTAAGTGAAATAAACCAGACACAGAAAGACAAACACTGCATGATCTTATGTATATGTAAAACCTAAAAAACACAACAAAACAAAAAACCAGTCAAACTCACAGTAAACGAGAGTGGAATGTTTAACAAGAGTTGGTGATTGAGCAAAAGGGAAGATGTCGGTCAGAGGGTACAAAATCCTAATTATAAGCTAAAGAAGTTCTAGAGACCTAACGTACAGCATAGTTAATAATGTACTGTGTACTTGAAATCTGCTAAGGGAGTAGATCTCAAGTGTTCTCACCACACACAGACAGGAGTAAATATGTGAGGTGATGGATACGTTAATTAGCTTAATTGTGGTAATAATTTCACAATGTATATATATATCAAAACATCACATTATATACCTTAAATATATACAATTTTTTGTTTATCAAAAATACCTCAATAAAGCTGCGGGTAAAACAGCTAACAAATGACAGGGTCAATTATTTGAACCCAAGTCTCCTGACGCCCAAATCTCTTTTTATCATATCAGTACATGTTCAATTAATTGCATTAATAATGATAACCTGAAGCAATTTATAAAAAGAGCACAGATACAATCAAATCAAATAGCATGTAAGCAGAATAAAAATATAAAGAGGAAGTAAAAGTATTTATGTATTATATAGATATAAGCATTATATATCTAGATCCAGAACTACAAGGACTCTAAGAGCTGTTTACTGAAGTTTCTTTTTGGCCTTCAAAACACAGGCTTTTCCGTACACTATGAGAGAAGATAGAAAAACCGAGAGTTAAAACACGGTTCTATTTTACGCCATTTAAACTGTGAATTTTCCATATCATAACACTCTTGAGTCATACAATGATATTGGTAGAAGTTTGGAGATTATATTCAAAGAATAAGACTTGGCTGACATAGAATTCCTGCCCTTGGAAACAAGAGTTCATCATTTACAAAACTCAATTTTTCCAGATGGAAAAACAATTGTGACAATGGTCAGAATAATATTTCGTAAACTAAAATCTCGTACCACATAGGAAAAAAAAGTGACTGAGAAACTCAAACCAATAAAACATTACAAGCTTATCTAACAGATTAAATCTATAATTTGGAAAAAACCAGAAAGTTACTAATTTAAAAAATATAGGCCCTGTTATGAATATTTTCGGGCTGAAGTTCTTTGTCTCTTCAAAATTCATATGTTGAAGACTTAACTCTCCAGTGTTTTGCTATTTAGAGATGAAGCCTTTGGGAAGTAATTAGGTTCAGATGAGGTGATGAGGGTAGGTCCCCCAGGATGGGATTAGTGTCCTTATATGAAAAGGGAGAACAAAGCTCTCCATCTTCTCTATGTGAAGGCTCAGCAAGAAGGTGACCATTTGCAAGCCAAGAAGAAAGTCCTCATCAAGAACGAAATCTGCCAACACCTTGATCTGGGACTTCCCAGCCTCCAGAACTATGAAAAATAAATTCTTGTAGTTTTAAGATATTCAGTCTACGGTATTCTGTTAATGGCAGTTGGAGCTGATTAATACAGGCCAAACACAGTGCTTCCCAAAACTGATTTATTTGTAACAGTGAACAACTCCTTTCAAACAAATCTTATATGATGCCTCTTATATGATGAGATAAAAGGGCCTGTCAGAATATGGAAAATCTGGAGCAGAGATATTATTTGGAGTGAGGGGATCAATGCTACTTTACCGTGAATGAGGCTATCACATTGTGAATGCTGAATTTACTACAAGTGAATGAACGAATGAATAAATGCTACATATTTACACAGATCCCTTTGAAAGAAATCACAGAGATTATTAGCATCAAGCCTCGCAAACTGGCAATACAAACTTGCGTAAGAAAAGGGCAGCCACTCTGCAAGAATTGGGCTTCATCCTCTCTGCTGGCATGATCCTCCCTACATGGAGTGTCACTGCCATGAGTTCCCCTTAGTGGAACTTTGAAGTAAGAAAAGACAGGCATCATCTGCTTCTGCTGTGTTTGGCCAACTTTTTTGTGTTAATATTGAAATTTTAGCTAAAGTGTTAGCCTATCAAGATCTTATGAATGCTGAATTTGGCACAAATAAATGAATCAATGAATAAATAAACCAACAAACACATACTATACATTTATACATATACTCTTGAAAGAATGCACAGACGTTATTGACATGAAGCCTCCCAAAGTGGGAATTTCCAAAGAAAACCTACAAAATCATATCTGGCAGTCCTGCCTACACACCTGGCTCCTTCCAAAATCAGCATTAAAAAAACTTGATTTTGAAAATTTGATTTTAAACATCAATATGTTTTCCACCCTCTCTCAACTGTGGGTCACCTGCAAATTTAGTTAGTATTCCTTCTATGGATTTAACTAATCTAAGGAAAAGATACTGAAAGGGACAAAGCAAAACAGAAAATTTATTGAAATGTTGCCAGAGAAGACCCTTGCTTGTTAGACTCAACAAGTAGACAAGTATTCAACAGACCATTTATTGAATTCCTACTGTGTGACTTGTTAGAAACTTCTACATTATTTATTAAAAGACTGCTATTAATTAATATGACCTGACTGTGATTGTTTCATTGGTTATTATCACATGTCATATTGCATGTTATAATGTCATTGAAGGTATTATTCAAGCATGATTATTGATTGTGGTATAGAGAATTGAGAAAAATAAAACACACTAATCAGAAACATCAGAGGAATGAAGGACAATGATTATATCTGTAAATGTTAGTAAATGGTTACTGATTGCCTGGAAAGATAATAAGAGATTTCTAATTCTTGAAAAAATTCACCAGTTGCTGTGGGTGTGA
The DNA here is from genome assembly GCF_963924675.1 of Phocoena phocoena. Taxonomy (NCBI): domain Eukaryota; kingdom Metazoa; phylum Chordata; class Mammalia; order Artiodactyla; family Phocoenidae; genus Phocoena; species Phocoena phocoena. The sequence goes on along the minus strand of NC_089221.1, from coordinate 99,950,299 downwards.
CCTTAAAAATAAATTCTCTAAAGGAATGTAAAGAAAGAAGATTATGATGATCTGATGATCTTACAAATACCTTGTGAAGACAGTTGAGCGTGATATTCATCTTAAAAATCAAGAGACCAAGTGATTAAAAAAAAAAAAAAAGAGAAAGCATCTCCACAACAAAACAAAAAAAACTGCCAAAACTCAGGCCTGCATGAATCACTATTCATAGTGATTCTGTGTTTGAAAAACTGTGAATTATAATCCAAAGCATCTCTTCTTCCCAATTTTGGGGAGAGTCTCTCCTATATAGTAAAGACATCATGAGACACCCTTGCAGAATGACTTACTAAAATCAAGTTATGATACAGAGAAAGTAGTATCTAATACATTATTTAGTAGTATTATGAAAATATTAAATGAGTGTGATGATACTGGTTCTTAGGGAATATACACTATATTCTGGTCATCATGCTGTTTTTAATTTCCCCAGACGATGGTTTAATAACAAGTCTATGTAGAGTTTTGCAAGAATAATGATCTCTGTACGTACCTTGCATGATTTATTTTTCACTAAAGGGAAGAAAATGATTTACCACTGTCATCTAAATGTTGTGGAAACAGCACTAAAACTAAGGCAGAAAAGCTGGATTATATTTTTACATATATCACCTAGCCAAATTTGTCATGGACAAACCAGTTAAAATCTTTGGACTATTTATAAAATGAGAGAAGTAGCTGAGTTCAGAGTTATCTGGTCCATTCTTTGAACTGTGTCACCTCAGAGGGCTGAATATATTTAGTTAAGATCACGTGGCTGGTTAGTCAAGGAGGCAGGCTCAGTAGTTAGATCTCCTCATTTGAATTCTAATCATTCTTTCATCATCAATATGCAGTGGAGGACTATAAAAATCAATAGGAAATGAGTGCTAAAGAACTTCTTAAGGCATGACATGCTATAGAAATAAAACTATAGTCCTGATGATAATTTCTTAAAGATTCTTCTGTGAAATTTCCATTACTATAAGATAAAATTTGCCTAAGCTTAAAAAGTTGCAGAAGAAATTTGCACATGATTTATTTCCACAAGTATGGTTCAAGGTCAAGAAAAAGGGTTTCATTTCACATATAAAAAATATTAGTTTCTGCATGACAAGAATTTCCTAAAACTATTTCTAACTTAAAGAAACTGCATCAATTCTGTAGGACAAGATAGGAATAATCCACATGCAATCAGGAAATACATTTCTCACTTTCAAGTTTAAGTGATATAAATGACATGGATTCTGAATGGTAAAATGATAAATACTGTGTTTCACTATATGCCTTACAATTTCCTCTTGACTTCAGCCATATTACAAATGTCAACATGCTTGCCCAAAAGAATATATACACCTATTGTTTTGGTTATAATTCTTCTGTATTTTGTAGGTCATATTAATGTCATATTCAATGACTATCAATAAGAGAGAATAAGGCATCTAGTTCCCAGTGCAATCACCTGAAGCAATATAATGAGACTGAGAAAAGTGTATACCATTAGTTCCCGCTGACAAATTCCGCAGCCATGGCAATGAAACGAGCCTTTGGAGATTTTTGGAAGACACAAATTGAACTTCAAATCAGTATAATTCACATGCTCTTATCAAAACAGTGTACCTCTTATATAGCCTGCCACTACTGCAAAGGCCACATGTCACTTTTAGTATACAAATGCCACGGGGATTGTGAATTGGGATCTGAGAGGATGTCTGAGACATTTTTTTGTGTGGCTCCATCAGCAGAAAAGTTCTCCTGTGGTCCTGCATGAGGGGCTAAATCCATGAGATGCTCTGGACATCCTGCACTGAGCTCTTGGTGGACATATTCATTCATCCATCCAACCAGACAGTGAATATTTGCTAAATAAGGCATGATGCTGGCATATGAGAACAAGTCAGAGAATTCACTAGTATCCTCCTTCTGGTGAGTCAAGCAACGTTTCCAGTGTGGCTAATGTTTCTCCTCAATACTCCTGCACCAATATTGGCTCCACATCAACAGCAATTTCTGTTACGTATTTATCATATCCTACCCTCACATGAATGCACAGGTCTTACGCTTGACCAAAGGAAGCACTGGCTGTTGGTAGAAGATTCTTGGATTTACCACACAGTAACATTGATATAGCTTAACTTTCAGTTCGACAGAGGAAGCCAACATGCATTGTCGTGCATTGATGATAGGGCAGATTACGCTAAGAGAACACCAACTTGATGAGGAAGTGCCTATTATCCACATTTAATAGATGATGAATCTGAATCTGAATCTAAAGTGAAATTAAACAACTGGCCAACAGTCAAACAGCTGGTTAGCCTGAGCACCAGAATTTTAACCCAAGTTCATCTGATTCTAAAAGTCATATTTTAATTCAGCTTCCCTGAATAAACACAGTATTGAGGGCTGATGAAAGGCAATGAAGATCTGAAACAATCAGGGCATCTGCCAAGTTTTGTCCTTCCCTCCTTTAGGCTGCATTGCATTTTTAAAATATATTAACAATGAAGAAAAAAAAGAATGAGGATAAGAATAGAAAGAGGGATAATAATGAAGGAAACATCTATGTTCATCTATGATGCTGGGTACTTACGCAAATATTAATCCAATTAATCCTCTTAATATTGTTTCTATTTTCACTGATGGAGAAATCACCCCCTGAATAGCAGCACCAGGATTTAAATCCATGACTGTTTGAGTCAGAAACAATACATTTGCAAACACCTTTGTTTGCTACATATATTGAGGTCCACTCACTCCTATCAGTCCTAATACAAGGGGCACTGGAACACTTCTTATCATTAGAATGGAACAGGATCATAGCTGCTTTCTAAAACCTCTTTATTTCGGACTTCCCTGGTGGTGCATTGGTTAAGAATCTGTCTGCCAATGCAGGGGACATGGGCTCAATCCTTGGTCCAGGAAGACCCCAAATACCACACAGCAACTAAGCCCCTGCACCACAACTACTGAGCCTGCACTCTAGAGCCCACAAGCCACGACTACTGAGCCCACGCACCACAACTATTGAAGCCTGCACGTCACAACTACTGAAGCCCTCCTGCTCCAGGGCCCACGTGATGCAACTACGGAGCCCGTGTGCTGCAACAGCTGAAGCCCACACACCTAGAGCCCGTGCTCCACAAGAGAAGCCACTGCAGTGAGAAGCCAGGGCACTGTAACGAAGAGTAGCCCCACTCGCCACAACCAGAGAAAGTCCATGCGCAGCAATGAAGACCCAACGCAGACAAAAAAAAAAGTCTTTATTTCATCTTTAGTGATTCACCACCAAATCCAGAAACTTCCTACATCTTGTGTCTGCAAAATAAACTCACAATTTATCACTTACTTCTCTGTTCCTTTTCATTTTCAATGTAAATAACTTCTGTTCTACTGAACCTCTTGGAAAAACTAAAATATGAAAAATTCAAACCTAATTACTACATCTATAATTTCTCAACAAATTTTATAATGTCTTGAACTTCATAGTTAGATTTGTTAATAAGCAGTGATACAGGACTGTATGTTTGAAGATGCTTTACCAGGGATGAGGACAAATAGATACCATGGAACATGCCATGTAATACCTCATGTTCCTGAGAACGTTTTTATGAATGGCATGTCCTCTGCCCAGCACAGGCATATCTCCTCTCATCACTCAGTTAATGTGCATTCATTCTTCACTTTCTTCTCCTAGGAAAGCTTGCTCTCATGTTTGCCAAATCCCCTTATGTATCCTTTCCAGGGCTGAAGAGTGTTGCAACTGTCCTTGCCTGTGAGAAGTTATATAATTCTAGTCACTCAGGGGAGACTATAAACTCAAGGAGGGCAGGGACTTGTCTCTTTTTATTCAACATTGTATCCTTAAGTGCCTAACAACATTCCTATGCATAATAGGTGCTCCATAAACATTTGTTTAATTAATTTGCAAATGAACCACCTAGAGTTAGGACTAGACAAATGTGTAGCCATGGAACAGAATAAAGTTTACCAGATTTGAAACAATTAATTGGGACAATGTTCCACCCTAGCTACCTTAGCCATGAACTGCCTTGGCCCCTAATCCATTACCAATAAATGCCCTTTACAAATATACAAAGATATATTTTGAGGAATCACTAAGTGTGTATTTAGAATCTTCATACACATGAGATGCTACAGAAGTACAAAGACATACAGATTGTGGTCACTCCTCTCAAAAAGTTCACAATCTAGTTGATTGACTAATAAACTCAGAGCAATTTGAGGAAGTGAAAAGAGGCAGCACTAACACAAGGGTAATAGGAAGAGAGCTCACTGAAGGTGACATAGACAAGGTCTCAGGGTGGACTAGGGTTATAGGACCCAGTGCTCAGCAAGAAATGCAATGGATGTGGATTAAAACAGAAAAGGAGGTAGTTTCAGACCACAGAACCAGGGAAAACACTAGCTACTGTGAAGGAAGGGAAAGAAGTCTTCTTGATGCTTGCAGATTAAGAAATAGTGGGACTGTTTGTATAAGCAGGGAGATCAGAGATTAAGAAGTGTCTTAAAACTCAGACTGAGATTTCACATTATGAGGTAGACCACAGAGAGCCACTTCCAATTCTCAACAGTGGAAGGACATGTTGAAATTTATGTTTTAGGAGGATTCTTCCAACAAGTTTATCTTTTAAAGAATAAAAGTAGAAAAACATGCAAGTTTAGGCAATGTGGATATATGAGGAAAATAGGTCGATACACTCCTCTAGAATGGTAACTTGGCTTTGATTATTAAAAAGAAACAAATGTATATAAGTGTGTACATCCGTGTGTGTGTCTGTGTGTGTGTGTGTGTGTGTGTAGAGGTAGAAGAGAACCTAGTTTTTTGATTGTTTTTGTTTTGTTTTTTAAACACAAAGTCTCAACCTTTTCAGCACTCAGATATCAGTGCATTTAAACTTGGTTCAATGCATCAAAAGTTAATTTGTATAATTTAGCCAAAAGCAAACAGCATGGCAGTCATACAGCTGTTTATATCACTGTTTGTTCCTTAATTCTTTAGTCACCTCTTGGCCAATGGCAAGTCAGATGCCATCACAATGTTGCAATCAATCCATGAAAAGATAACATGAGTCAAGGCCTACCTTATTTCCAGCTCTACTGAGAAAAGGTAACTCCAGGACAACAACAAGAGAAAAGGCATAAGACTTGAGGGTCAGTGATAACATTTGACCCTTTACATTGAAATTACTCTGTCAACCAACCAGAGCATGAATAGCCTGAAATGACTGAGCTGTTAGTTTCTTTTCTTTTTGTCTGACCTGTTGTTTTTTTTAAATAAACCTCCTAACGTTTCTTTTAAAACATCTCTGATTCCACTAAAACGAAGCATTTTCTTTTGAACAGCAATGAAAAATATACCATACTTCTAAATATTTTCTCTTTATTATTGACTATTTTAAAGAACTATTTATTTTGTTTATTAACTGTTCAAATATCCAAGGCCCCTTAATTGAGGTGGTTTGCTTAAAAAGCTGTAATTGACAGCTGGCTGAGCTTTAAGGAGAAGATTATGAAAGAACAGTAACGTAATGTAAACAAGTGACTAAAAAACACTGATGTGTCTATAATTAAAACTAACGGCTACTTGTGGCTCACGTAAGTTGTTGAATATTAAGAAAGTTAATATATTTACGGCTGGTTACTTCAAAGCAGGTGCAGGTTAGGAAACAAAGTGAATAATAATAACATCAATCATGCATGTCTATTTACAATATTTGGAGACAGGGTCATACCATCCTGGTTTCCTTTCTGACAACAAGATTCTCAACTTGAAAAACACCCTCATCTTCCTCAATATCTCTTTAGACTTAGCCCTGTCATTATCAGCACATAGAAGCAGAGGAGACTCATCCAAACCTACAATTTATCATATTCATTCATCAAATACCTTGGTGTTTTTACTTTCATTATTCAGGGGTTTATTTTTTTTGGTTTTTTGTTTTTCTATATTACTGAAGTAAGGTCCTATGAAAATTAAAAGAAATAAGATTTCTCACCCATTGTCAGTGTGGGTGTCTGCTTTTGTAAAAACTGGTAGATTCAATTCTTGTGCATTTTAATCAATTTTTGAAGCAATTGAATAAATTATTAAATCTATATAGACATTCAGATCTTTACCCTTTTTTGAGTGTTTGCAAGTCTCACAGCAGGAAGGAAATTAATACTTGTTGCAGAAAGTTTTAATCATTTCAAATAAGTGAGTACTTTGCTCACTTCAGTGATTGACATTTTGCTCTTTAAACAGCCTGTGCCAGAAAGCAAGAAGCCAATTGTGTTTTGATCAATTATGTTCTTGTAGATAATGCCAAAAGATTATTAATATTGTAAAAATGAAAACGGCATCATAATGAGGATGATCTGCCTTCCCAGAGAGGTACAGGTCTAAGAATACCAGTCAAGGTTTGAAGGAGAAGGATCACAGAGAGGAGAGTCATCAGATCTTACATTTTTTCCTCTCAGGACAGGTTGATAGACCCTCTGAGTTTAGAGGGAGGCTCTGCCACCCCTCTTAGGCAGGTCATGATGGATGAGATTTGGTGAGATATCCTGTTTTCTGCCTCACCTGGCAACTAAGATTATATCCCATGAATTTCCATATTACCTCCCCACCACACACACAAAAAAAATGAAGGAATGAAGGATTCGGTGATCTGGGAGGTTTTTTGTTTTTTTTTTTTTTTACCAGCCTTGGAAAATGATAATGGTTTAAGCTCTTTAGAAACTTCTAAGACCCCTTCATTGAGATGATTGTATTTCAATGTTCACTCCTAAGACTCCCAAGAGCAGAGAAGACCTCTCTGGTCAAATCCTTGGTCACCTCCCCACCATGTGCTTTCGATTCAGCAAATCAGGCAATTATAGTTGACCAATAATAGCATCTATTTCTACAAGTTAAATACTGATATGTAGGGATGATTCCAAAATATTTAACAATCAGTAGACCAAAGCAACCAATAAGAAACAGCCTGGGCCTGTGTACTGGGACAGGCCTCTGCTGGTCCCTGCTGTGTCAAGCAATAATCTTTGTTTTCTGAATCATGGAGGACCTGTTGATACACTGGGGAAACTCCAGGTGTAGGGGAGAAGGGGAAGGCAGGCTAGGTCAGGTCAATAATTATCTCTCAACCTATACTAAAACATTTCAGTATTTTTCACAGTCCAACAGGTACATCTTTCTCACTGTGTAGCCATGGTTATATGATTAAGCATCTCTATATTCTACGGAGCGAGATGACAATTATTGGCAGCCTTGCAAATAAACCTTTTTTTGTGCTAAATATGAAGAAAGTGTACCAAAGTGGTGAAGAACATGGGCTCTAGAACTAACTCTGTAACAATGTTATTCATTCAGCTTTTGCGCTCATAAAATGGAAATGATAAAACTACTCCTTGTGGGCTTCCCTGGTGGCGCAGTGGTTGAGAATCTGCCTGCTAATGCAGCGGACACGGGTTCGAGCCCTGGTCTGGGAGGATCCCACATGCCGCGGAGCAACTGGGCCCGGGAGCCATGACTACGGAGCCTGCGCGTCTGGAGCCTCTGCTCCGCAACAAGAGAGGCCGCGATAGTGAGAGGCCCGCGCACCGTGATGAAGAGTGGCCCCCGCTTGCCACAACTACAGAAAGCCCTCGCACAGAAACGAAGACCCAACACAGCAAAAAATAAAAATAAATTAATCAATAAAAACTCCTACCCCCAACATCTAAAAGAAAAAAAAAAATACTCCTCGTAAGTGTTCTGAGAGTAATATATGAAAAGCAGTCACCTAGTGATGCTGGTACCTGTCCGCCTCAGCAGTAGAAACCCATATCTTCATTGAACTACAATGTCAAAATCAACAGAAAACAGAACTTCCAGTGTATATTAAGTTACCGAAAAAGAAACTGGCAAGAACACATCTCACTTTTCAAACTGTTGACGAATGATGTATTCCTTCAAATTACATTTGGAAATTGAGGAACAAATGGATATGTAAGATCTAAAAAAAAAAAACCAATCAAATCTGTAGTCCCCAATGCCTTTTCATTTTCTTTTTAATAAGGCAAATTATTCATTATGAGTAGTGTAACACAGTCTTGATATTCAATAATTCACCGACAAAATGTATGCTTTTAGAATATTTCTCCACAGATATCAATAACTATAAAGTATATCATGCAGCAATTTTTAAAAGAATGTAATTTGGAAAGAACTATATGGCATCTTATTTTTATATATGTTTAATGATTTTCTTTGGCCAATATTTTCTCCTAAAAATAAGCCTCATTGGGGCTTCCCTGGTGGCGCAGTGGTTGGGAATCTGCCTGCCAATGCAGGGGACATGGGTTCGAGCCCTGGTCCGGGAGGATCCCACATGCCGTGGAGCAGCTAAGCCCATGCGCCACAGCTACTGAGCCTGCGCTCTAGAGCCCGTGAGCCATAACTACTGAGCCCACACACCACAACTACTGAAACCCATGTGCCTAGAGCCCTGCTCAGCAACAAGAGAGGCCACCGCGATGAGAAGCCTGCGCACCACAATGAAGAGTGGCCCCCAATTGCTGCAATTAGAGAAAGCCAGCACACAGCAATGAAGACCCAACACAGCCAAAAATAAATAAATAAAAATTTTTAAAAAGAAGCCTCATTGACTTGAAAAATAAAAAGTGTAAAGTAAGATTTTTCACCCTGCTTTATGACATTATGAAAGCCATGCCATATATAGTTGTCAACTATAAAATTATAAGATGTTAGGGTTGAAAGAAACCCTACCAAAGAATTTCATGTTAGGTGGAGAACATTGATTCATTCCAAATAAAGTGCATAATCAAAATATGAACCTCATGGACAGAATCTAATATATAATGTCACATATGCTGATTATCTAATGAAATTAATTTTTATTTGCCAGAAAATAACTAAAACATTCGGAAGAGACAAAGATTCTTACAGACACATCTATGTGCATATGAACAAGCATGAAGACATGCCACCTGCAGGCAATTAAAAGGAAGAAAATTATCTCTTCTACCAAAAAGAGATGCAATGTTCAATTTAAGGTTCCTAAATAAACCTATCTCTGTCCCTTCTCTCCTATCCTCTCTGCTCAGCACTGCCTTCTTCCTGGGGACACTATTATTTCCCAGTGGACTGATTACTTGGTACATGTGGAGACATCAAATTCCCAGCAAGCAATACATTCATGTTGGTTATGGAATGGTCCTTAAGATATCAAGCTGAGGAAACACCTCTGAGATATTTCAGATCTCAGATCTCTGGGTGGGAAAATCACATACAGGCATCAAGAGTACTGCCCTCTAGATTTCTGAAAGGAGCAATGACTAGGAAATCAACCAGTCGGTGGGTCATGAAGTGACAATGAGTGTGAGTGTGAATACTTTTTTTAAGAAATGAAATATAAAGCTATAGAATAGAAAACATGCTATATAGAATAAAATAGAAAACATACTTATATTACAATTATTATTCTAGTTTTTTATTTTAGTTTCACATATACACACAAACATGCATGTAATACATACACACACACATAGGTGTGTACTAGATGGTGAAGAAACAGGCATTTTTTTACGTTGAAGTGGGCAAAAATGCTGGAAAGCCACAGAAATAAGAACAGAAATCACAAACTGGCATCCAATGGATAATTCCAGACTACTGAATATTTAATTTAAGAGTTGGTTTCTTTAAAATGAATTAGTTGCTAATAAAGACTGTGAGAGTTCACATGAAAGGCTGTTTATGTGGCTTCCTTTGAAAGGGCAGAAAATGTGACGTTCCTGAGGCATAGTCCTTGGAAGCTGAGTAGTCGCTACACCATTAGGAAGGGCATGGGCTCTCCAAGTCATCAGGGTCCCTACCTCCCCCCTTTTCACTCAGTTCTGTATCTGCTACACAATGTCAGACATTTGAATTTGTTACCTCTGGTCCAGACTTTTGCTTCCATGATGATCACAGAGGTACAAAGATTGTTACAGAACTCATGATTTGGCCTGGAGTTTTCTGCGGCCTGACAGACACTGAACAGTGACTGTACATGATCATGAAAGAAATGATTACCAAATCATCTGTAAAGCCAACACATGCCTTAGAGGTCCTCAGTTTAAACTTTTCATTTCACAGATGAGGACACTGAGATACAAAGAGAGCAAGTAAAATGTCGAAGGTCAAAGAGTTAATAATTCCATGATTAGAAATAAGTTCTCACTCCTATCTTGATGCCCTTTCAATTACACATGGCTGCCATTAGTTAAATAATTTTCAGAAATGAAAGGCAGGACAAATGAAAGGCAGTATAAACTGAAGCCAATGTGATGTGTTATGTGTAAATGATCTATGAGTAATATGGATACTGCTGATAGAAATAAAGTATTAGCAATAACTACACTGTTCTCACCAACCTCATCTTTTGTTCACATTAGTTTCCTTCCTTATCTCCATTATCCAAGTATATATAAGTTGAATGAGTGTAGATTGGTATAAATCAATTACTATATAGTGTACATTCTAAATATGAAAAACCCACATTAATTTCCTAATTTTGACAATGATATCTTGGTAATGAAAAATGTTAACATTAGGGGAAACTAGGTGAAAAGTACATAGGAACTCTCTGTACTATCTTTGTAACTGTTTTGTAAAAACCTAAAATTAAAAGGTTTATTACAAATCATTAGAAACCACTGATAAAGATGTTATGAGAATGCCATATTCGTTAGCAGTAAAAACAGAAAAGGATAAATGTAGCTTGAGGAAAATATTCCTTTATCAAAAAGCTACACCAGCATAACTATCACCACTCAAAAACTTGCAACAAGATGGTTCAAGGCTTATAACAAAGTTATGGCTAAAACAAAGCCCAAAGGTTGCTCCAATATTGAAATACAGTGCCCCCTCCCCCAACCAAGACATATAACACAAAAAATAATTCTAACCTTTTCAGAGGTTCTTTTTAATATCCTAGATGTAAGAAATGGCAATGATTTGGTTTTAGTCCCAAGAAGACATGTTACTTATTTTTAATCTGTGGTTTCAATGAATACTTCAGAGTATGATAAAAAAAAGAACAAAGGGTGGGGGGAAGCCTACATATTGATTCAGAAAAAGATCAGGAGAATATGAAGAGGCCAAGACATTCTGGCAGAAACTCCTTTTCAGTTGATGACCACGTCTATTTCCAAAACAGTCCATCTGGGCCAGCCATGAAAGTTGTGCAACCCCAATTATCCCAGTGGGAACACTCCTATGTCTAGATCCAAAATTATTACCAAACACTAATGTTTGTTATAAAAAATGATTTTGTATATGAGGGTATCTCAGCACCTGAATCCTAGGAAACAGGCAATTCTTCAAAATGTCCTTAAGTAGTTCTTTTAAAGTCCCGTACCTGCTGGGGCAGAAGATGCTATTTAATTGATCATCAGTAATTTTTAGGAGTATAATGCACAGTCTAATGGGCACTTTGGTCTACACTGCTCATCAAAATCCTATGCTTGTGACTAGAAATGATGCAGAGTTGGGAAGTACTGAAAAACATTCAGGCTTTCAAAAAACAGTTTGTTATTGATATATGTCTAGACTGTGCTACTTCTGCCCTACATCAAGATCTAAAGCAATCATGTATAAGACCTCAAAAGAATCATTTTATAAATTATATATATGATATGTTATATATTATATATTATCCATATTTACAGATCCGAACACATTTGTTTGAATAATATTTACTGCATATCCTCTATGTTCATGGCACTGTTCTGCATGCCTAAACAGAACATACATTGGATCCGGGCTGGCAGATACTGAAGCACCAATAACAAAATTAATAGCTTAACTATGGCTGTAATAAGATAAATGCTACCAAGGAATAGTACAAGGTACTGGACAATAGCAAAAAGGGGGTATTAATTTATTCTGGGGTCAGTAGAAGGCTAAGCGCCACTGCTGAGAATCCATGTCCCGGCCTGACGAGAGGTCCTCAAATAAAAGAAAATACACTGTACAATATCACTGATGAAAATAGATGCAAAACTCCTCAACAAAATACTAGGAAACAGAATCCAACAGCACATTAAAGGATCATACACCATGATCAAGTGGGGTTTATTCCAGCAATGCAACTATTCTTCAATATACACAAATCAATCAACGTGATATACCATATTAACAAACTGAAGGAGAAAAACCATAAGATCATCTCAATAGACACAGAGAAAGCTTTCGACAAAATTCAACACCCATTTATGACAAAGACCCTGCAGAATGTAGACATAGAGGGAACTTTCCTCAACATAATAAAGGCCATATATGATAAACCCACAGCCAACATCGTCCTTAATGGTGAAAAACTGAAAGCATTTCCACTAAGATCAGGAACAAGACAAGGTTGCCCACTCTCACCACTCTTATGCAACACAGTTTTGGAAGTTTTAGCCACAGCAATCAGAGAAGATAAAGAAATAAAAGGAATCCAAATTGGAAAAGCAGAAGTAAAGTTGTCACTGTTTGCAGATGACATGATACTATACATAGAGAATACTAAAGATGCTACCAGAAAACTACTAGAGCTAATCAATGAATATGGTAAAGTAGCAGGGTACAAAATTAATGCACAGAAATCTTTGGTATTCATATACACTAATGATGAAAAATCTGAAAGTGAAATTAACAAAACACTCCCATTTACCATTGCAACAAAAAGAACAAGATATCTAGGAATAAACCTACCTAAGGAGACAAAAGACCTGTACACAGAAAATTATAAGACACTGATGAAAGAAGTTAATATACAAATGGATGGAGAATATGCCATGTTCTTGGATTGGAATAATCAACATTGTGAAAATGACTCTACTACCCAAAGCAATCTACAGGTTCAATTCAATCCCTATCAAACTACCACTGGCATTTTTCACAGAACTAGAACAAAATATTTCACAGTTTTTATGGAAACACAAAAGACCCTGAATAGCCAAAGCAATCTTGAGAATGAAAAATGGAGCTGGAGGAATCAGGCTCCCTGACTTCAGACTATACTGCAAAGCTACAGTAATCAAGACAGTATGGTACTGGCACAAAAACAGAAATATAGGTCAATGGGAAAGGATAGAAAGCCCAGAGATAAACCCATGCACATATGGTCACCTTATCTTTGATAAAGGAGGCAAGAATATACAGTGGAGAAAAGACAGCCTCTTCAATAAATGGTGCTGGGAAAACTGGACAGGTACACGTAAAAGTATGAAATTAGAACACTCCCTAAAACCATACACAAAAATAAACTCAAGATGGATTAAAGACCTAAATGTAAGGCCAGACACTATCCAACTCTTAGAGGAAAACATAGGCAGAACACTCTATGACATAAACCACAGCAAGATCCTTTTTGACCCACCTCCTAGAGAAATGGAAATATAAACAAAAATAAACAAATGGGACCTAATAAAATTTAAAAGCCTTTGCACAGCAAAGGAAACCATAAACAAGATCAAAGACAACCCTCAGAATGGGAGAAAACATTTGCAAATGAAGCAACTGACAAAGGGTTAATCTCCAAAATTTATAAGCAGCTCATGCAGCTCAATATCAAAAAAACAAACAACCCAATCCAAAAATGGGCAGAAAACCTAAATAGACATTTCTCCAAAGAAGATATATAGATTGCCAACAAACACATGAAAGAATGCACAACATCATTAATCATTAGAGAAATGCAAATCAAAACTACAATGAGATATCATCTCACACCTGTCAGAATGGCCATGATCAAAAAATCTAGAAACAATAAATGCTGGAGAGGGTGTGAAGAAAAGGGAATACTCTTGCACTGTTGGTGGGAGTGTCAATTGATACAGCCACTATGGAGAACAGTATGGAGGTTCCTTAAAAAACTAAAAATAGAATTACCATATGACCCAGCAATCCCACTACTGGGTATATACCCTGAGAAAACCATAATTCAAAAAGAGTCATGTACCAAAATGTTCATTGCAGCTCTATTTACAATAGCCAGGACATGGAAGCAATCTAAGTGTCCATCGACAGTAATGCATAAAGAAGATGTGGCACATATATACAAAGTAATATTACTCAGCCATAAAAATACATGAAATTGAGCTATTTGTGGTGAGGTGGATGGACCTAGAATCTGTCATACAGAGTGAAGTACGTCAGAAAGAGAAAAACAAATACCGTATGCTAACACATATATATGGAATCTAAGAAAAAAAAAAAAAGGTCATGAAGAACCTAGGGGTAAGATGGGAATGAAGACACAGACCTACTAGAGAATGTACTTGAGGATATGGGGAGGGTGAATGGTAAGCTGTGGCAAAGTGTGAGAGTAGCATGGACATATGTACACTACCAAACGTAAAATAGATAGCTGGTGGGAAGCAGCTGCATAGCACAGGGAGATCTGCTCAGTGCTTTGTGACCACCTAGAGGGGTGGGATAGGGAGGGTGGGAGGGAGGGATATGCAAGAGAGAAGAGATATGGGAACATATGTATATGTAAAACTGATTCACTTTGTTATAAAGCAGAAACTAACACACCATTGTAAAGCAATTATACTCCAATAAAGATGTTAAAAAAAATACACTGTACAAACGTGCTTGGTTCATTCAAGAAAACAACACTTCCATTACTGTCTTCTTTGTCTAATGATCCATCACTATATGAAACATTGTTAGGTTCACCAAAATAGAAATTGGTTTCAAAGTAAAATAAGAACAAGGGCAGCTCTCCACAGACAGGGGTCTCTGCAGAAGCAGCTATATTCTAAATTTTAGGAGCAACGTGCATGAATGTCAACCAGACATTTTGAAACGACAAAGATTCCAAAATCTAAAATACAGTAAAATCTAAAAAATGACTTAGTCATCTCTCCCACTACTCATAAACCACTCATCAAAAAACCAAAAAATTAAAGAAAGCTTAATACTCTTACAATTTTTTCACAATCATCCCTGCAAGAAATAGCAAAGATAAAACACTCTACACACTTTATTTGCATCAGGCTGATATAATAATTATTGTTAAAAAAGATAAGCATTCAATTATATTATACCAAACTGATAATACAAAGATTAATCAATGAATAATACAAGAACCTCATGCCTCATAATGCTCTTCTACATGCTTTCTGCCAACAAGTATAGCTGAATTTTTGCTGGATAAGAAGACTGAAATCAATAGGAGTCTAAGATGGTTATTCACAAAGTTAATGAGTATCAATCTTTTAAATTTTGGAATAAAGTCTATTTTAAAATCATTATGAATAATGTGTAGTAATTGTTTCTTATTCCTTAGTTTCTTTGTTATTGTTATTTTAAATATCTGGTCCTGATTTAAAATAGTTTGAAACTTCCAGGAAAAAAAAAATACCATGTTATGCTTTGTGACCACCTAGAGGGGTGGGATAGGGAGGGTGGGAGGGAGGGAGATGCAAGAGGGAAGAGATATGGGGACATATGTATATGTATAACTGATTCACTTTGTTATAAAGCAGAAACTAACACACAATTGTAAAGCAATTATACTCTAATAAAGATGTTAAAAAAATACCATGTTAAAACAAATATAGCTGCCATGTTATCAATATCATGATTTTTTGAAATCTTGTGTTCTTCAACAGGAAATGTGCATGACAGCCTGCATCTGTTTACTTCATGCTATAGAAATAGCCTTGAAGCTGCCTGTCAGAAATTTCACATAATGCTAAAAACCATGCTGAGTTGTTCTTTCCCGTTTTCTCAGGAGTCCAGGTATTAAAAAAAAAAAAGGCTTTCCTGCCCTTGGGGTTATCTGCTCCTGATTTAGCCATTTTCCTTCATACCAATTTTCTTTCTCTCTATTTCACTTCTACTTTTCTACAGTCTTCTTCCAGGGAACAAATTCACAATACAACTACTAGTCAGCAGCCAACACTTTCTCCCAGAAGAGTGGCCCTAACCTCTACCAGCTCCAAACCTGGCTAGAATCACTGGATAAAAGGGAGCAACGAGGTATTTCAGAAGATTGATATCTCCAAGGAACCACATTATTTGGGAGCACTTAGAAAAGTCTGGAAAGCAAGGGCAACTTTCCTTTTTACCTAAAATTGCAACACTTTAGTATAAATGCTGAAGATCCTTCCAGTTTGCAAAAGCACCCTACGGATCTGTACTTTTTCTTCCCCCTCTGAGGGAATTCAAACCACCAAGCGGTGACCAAACTGTTAGCGGTGGAAGCCTTTATTTAATCTACTAAATCTCCCCTCAAAGTGGCATTTTAATAGTATATATTAATGTTTACAAATTCAAAATTGTAACATGTATACCCAATAAACTGAATTGATGTGTACTTTACCAACATAAAATTTTGCAGCTGAGGTTGACAGATGACTGCTGCTTTCACAGATGAATTACTCATGGATTTCATTTTGGTTACAGAACAGTGACAAAATCCTAAATCACAGAGAAATACAGCTGAATTTGCCTAGAGTGCCTTCCCAAATCATAGAATATTCAGCAATTAAACTAATTCAGTAACTTGAAAGAAGGGTGCTAGAAATCTTCTTGTTCAAATTAGAAATGGTAACATCAATAATAGCTTACATTTTCTAAATAGTAAATATTTAAGGTGGTGAAATCAATGAATAGACAACTGTTAATCTCCTTTGTTTAGCAGGAAGTATGCTTCGAAGTATCTTTTAACATTATATATGCTAAAAAATATCATTTAAAAAATCCAAGATATATGGGTAACTATTTATGGTTAAAAATAATTCAAAAGTTCAAAACAACTTATTTCAGGCTGACTCCTTGCAGGTAACTGTGGTTAAATAGCCAGTAATGGAACTGAAATGTTATCTTGCTTGGCCAAATTCATCTCATTCTAATAACAGTGGTGGGTGGGAGGACCTTCCAATTTAACAATAACCACTAGTACCATGGATAAAATGATACATTTATGATGGGATGAGTAATATGTGTATAATACTTGCTAGAGCATCCACTGAGCTTTACCTTGTATCCAACAAGTATCCTTAAGGAACTAAGAAATCACATATGATTACAAATGAAGCAAATACAACACGATACCCCGTTTAGTCAATAACACATTTTCCAGAAGTGCCAAATATATGCCCAGAGATTGTAGGAAAAATTTTTATTTTGAGAATCAGTTTGGTAAAACAAATTAAATACATCAATGATCTTCAATGTACTCAAATTCATCAATTAGTAAATGTGTGTTCTTTCAGGGCTTTTAAGTGATTACTTCTTAAAATTAAACTTGAATCAAATAATGATTCCCCCCTGAAGCATACTGTGATGCTAAGGAATGCAGTTTGAAAACCAATAATCTAAAACTTTAAAAGATAAGGAAAATATCTTGGTTAATAGGAGGCAGACAACAGATAATTCTAGTATTATGACTTAATTCATCAGTGACCAATAAAGCAGAGGTAGGTTCACTAAAATGTAAACATTACAATGCCTCTTATCATACATAAAAAATTGCCATTTTTTCACATAAACACATTTCTTTCCATTCATTCACGTCTGTTTTGTTTAATCGAAACAGTGTATATGTATACTTATTTCTAGGCATTTTTTTAAACAACAAGAGAACATTTTATTTATAGAACCCCTTAAATGGGATAATGTTAGATATTCAACTGGAAAAGCAAAGTAACTTTGTAAAGTATATTGTATAATATAAATATGTGCAGTATTATAGCACTGGAAAAGGGGTGGGAAAAGGAGTGAGGGTAACCAGTATTGTAGGAATCAGTGAACACTGACATTTAAACCAATAGATTCTGAAGGAGATTTAAGCAGCTAGAACTCTCTCCTGAGCACAGGAAGGTCACAGACACAGTCATTTGACTACTTCAACTATCACAACTCTATAACTAAACACCAGCAGTGGTTGATGTCATAGTTTTCAACAAAGTATATCACTTAATAAAAATAAATGAACTATGGTTAGTAACTAAACATGGGACAACTAATAAAATTTGACAAAGATCTGTAGACAGCAGCACTAAGTATTAATTTCTTGATCTTGATAACTGTATTACAGTTATGTAAGTGAATGTCCTTGTTTTATAGGAAATACAAAATATTTAGAAATAAGGGGGCACTATATATGTAAATTACTCTCAGTGATTTCAGAAAAACAATTAGAGAGTGAGAAAAAGAATAATAAAGTAAGTATGGTAAAATACTGATAGCTATGTAATCCGGATTCAAGAATGTATGTAATCAAGAATTCTGAGTACTAGCTGTACAAATTCTGTGATGGAAATTCTTTCAAAATGAGAAGTTTTAGAAATTATCTTACAAAGTTTGTTTTTTTCTTCATGATGATACTCAATAAACAGTAACTTATTGCAGCGATCTGCAACACTATTTTTAATTTTGAGGAGAGGAACAAAGCAATAGACATGGTATCCTAATGGAGCTTTTACATATGTACATTATACATATATGTATATATACACATGAACAAGTTAAAAAAAAAACAAAATCACTTTGAATTCAAAATTCATCACAATCTGATTCATTACATTATTTAGGTACACATCTGTTACTCATCGCTATATATATATATATATATATATATATATATATATATATCTTTTAAAAATAATTATGCCCTACCCTACAAAGTTCTGATAAAATTTTTGGTTCATTTACAAAATTATTCTAAAACTATACATAAGTTCAATTTACCAATAAAATCAAAATTTTTCACACAAGAATTTTTCATACTATACATACTGATGTGACTTGTTTAAGAAATTGCATTTGTCTTTTTTTTAAATTTGACCAGTTAGGGCTCATACCTAAATACATAAAGGTGACAAACGTGCAAGGATTTCACTTTAAAAATATCTATTTTGAGATAATCTTTGGAAGTACACGGAAAACAGAATGATAGGCCCACTTGTATTGAGTGTGTAGGGAGAGGAGAAGAAGTGAAAAACTGGAAGAGGTGAGAAATAATATATTTTTTAAGTACAGAGAGTCAGATACATAACTCCATCTATAAAATGATACATACAAAAAAGATAAAATCGAATATTTGAAGTGCACTATAGTCAAGGACAGTTGGACTTGAGTTTACCTTAACCATTTCTATTAGGTGTTATGGATAGCACATTTATATATCTTATTTGTATATATTCTCAGAGAGCGAATATTTGAGTTTAATGGATAAGAGTAAAAATACTATATATATATATATATATATATATTTTTTTTTTTTTTTTTTTTTTTTTTGCGGTACGTGGGCCTCTCACTGTTGTGGCCTCTCCCGTTGCGGAGCACAGGCTCTGGACGTGCAGGCCCAGCGGCCGTGGCTCACGGGCCCAGCCGCTCCGCGGCATGTGGGATCCTCCCGGACCGGGTCATGAACCCACGTCCCCTGCATCGGCAGGCAGACTCTCCACCACTGCGCCACCAGGGAAGCCCTACAATATTTTTTAAAAGCTATTCAAAACCACAAGACCAACAGACCTCAGGAGAATGGGGCATCATTCTCCTGATGCTGAATGCCTCCAAACTCAGTCCTTGACCCTTCTCCTCTCTCTCACTTAGTGATTTCATCAGTTTCATGGCTTTAAATATCACCTGTTTTCCAACAGCAACCAAATTTAAATCTCCAGACCTCTCGCACAAACTTTTAGATGATTTACACAATTGCTCATTAAACATCTCTGTCTGTATTTCTAATAAGCACCTTGAGCTTCATCTGTCAAAAATGGAGCTCCTGATCTCTCTCCTACCTGTCCCACTGAAGACTCCCTCAGCTCAGTGGATATTTTTGCCCAAATAATTGGGCAAAAAAGAATGAATTCACCTTGACTCCTCTCTTGCTGTTATAACCTACATCCAATCTGTCAGGAAACCTTGTTAGTTACTTTAAAAACATACCAGCATCCAGCCACTGCTACCTTTCTGATCCAAGCCATCATATCATCATTTGTCACCCAGACTATTGTAATAGCCTCCTAATTTGCTCTTTTCTGACTGTGACATCCTACAGGCTATTATCAACACAAAAAAATAGAATTATCCTTTAAAAACATAATTTAGATCATTCATTCCTTTGCTCAACAGTCCACATTGGTCCCTCATTTTACTCAGAGAAAAGCTGAAGTTGTTACGAGGCTTACAGTACTCAATGGCTAGGCGCTAATGTCTTTTTGACTTCATCTCCTACTGCCCTTCTCTCCTTCCTCTATTCCAGTCACAAATGCTTCCTTGAATATACTTGGCATAGCCCTGCCTTGGAAAGTTTTCCCTGGCTGTTTATATCAGCTGAAATCTTTTTTTTCCACAGATGCTCACATGGCCAGCTCCTTAGCCCCTTGAATTCTTTGCTCAAATGACACCTTTGCAATAACCATCCTACTCCAAATAGGAACTTATCCCCACGTGCATCCTGGAACTCCAGATCCCCCTTACACCAGTCTACATTTTCTTTTTCCACAGAACTTAGCACTTTCTAAAATACTATATAACTTACTAGTTTATTATGTCTATTGTTTACTGTCTATCTCCTCTTCAAAAATTAAGCTCCAACAGAGCAAGAATCTTGGTCTGCTTCATTTACTGATACATACCCAAAGCCCAACAACAACGCCTAGCACATAACAGGCACTCAATAAATATTTGTTGAGTTAAATTCAGAATTTAAAAAAAAAAAAAAACCTTAGAGGTGTGGATGATTAGGTTAGTTTTGGAACTACTAAATTTGATGCCTTGAAGTTGTATTCAGGTGGATGAAGTGAATATATGTAAAGATTTCTGCACAAAAATCTAGAAGTTTACTCCAAAAGGGCAAGAAGAGACTGCTTTCTAAGCCCCTAAGTTCCAGTTGCAGCAGACCCCTGAGGTAGACAGCCAGAGATGAAAGGGAAGAGAAACAGCAGGGAAAACAATATTCAACCTGTGGCTTAAGGGACCCTGCTCTAAGTCAGAATGACCTGGGAACACTGAAAACATAAGGTAGACACTACCCCAGCCCACTCATTCGATTTTTATACAGAAAAGTTTCTGGAATGACATTTGCCAAATGTTAATAATGACTTTTTTCCTGGAGAATGTGCTTTGGAGTGGGTTTTGCTTTTTTGTCATTTCTCTAGTATGTGGATTTTTTTCAAAATAATTCTGTAAAATTGAAAGTGAATTCTTATAGAAAATAAAAGTTCTTCTAAAAGCCTATATACATTTCCTTATAAAAGATAAGACTTAATACACTTAAAAGAGAAAATTGAATATTTAAAATCTCTTCTAAGTTCCTTGAATGTAATACTGGACACTGTAAAGTTTCAAGCACTCTCTCCTGAAGCATGACTTGGTCAATGAAGTTATAAAAACCATCAAAACAAGAAAAAAATGGAATTATCAACCGTTCCTATAAAGTCTGACGTCATATGAAATTTAACAAATAATTTTCTAATTGTTTATATCTATAAAGAAGCCAGAAAAGTGCTCCAAAGGAACTTAAAATAGATTTTTGGAAGAACTTATATATAAGAAAGAAATATGGAAAATGTTTCCAAACTGCAGTGTATTATCCTCACCAATAATGGCATGCCTGGATAATAATCATCATATAAATTCCATTCTCATCTTCTTTGTTAATATAAAACTCAATCCACGCTTATGTTTTCAAAATACGAGAAAGGAAACTCCAAGCATATTCAAAAAGGAAATTTCTAATGGAGTTTTTTTATAATTAACTTTCCAATTAACTCACTATAACAAGTTGACTGTGGATGTCTTCAACTCATTGATGTCAATTAACAACTCATCACTGTCTTGTCAACTTACTGTATAATGGCTCAGCAGAGTCACGTCAATAAATTAATTATGCTTTGTAGCATATTTATATATTTAAAGATATATGCATAAATTAAATATTTATAATTTAACATTATGCATAGGAGATACTACTCCTTTTTTTTCTGTTTTCTCTTGGGCTCTTCTCTCCGAAATGAGTGCCAATTTAGAGAGTGCTGAAGCATCATTTAAACAGTGGCAGCACGTCACAAAACAAGCAGCCTAAATAACTGAAACTACAAACAAGAAGACAGAAATCAAAAGATCCAAATTACTTCACCCAAAATGAAGCTTTTATGAGAATGACCTGCTAGAGGGTGCCTATGTCCACTGATCTCTTTACTGTATTTGGGAGTGACTGGTTATGGATGGGTTCTTTTAGACCTCTACCAGCTATCTTATAACTCTATCTCACTCACTGCATTCTGGTCATAATGACCCCAAGCTAACTAGGGCTTCCCAGAGAGTGGAAGAAACCAGGGAGCAACAGTCTCTGAAACATCTGAACCATTCCCACCAAACAATGATTTCCATGGTAAAACTAGGATCAAATATGTCAACCTATAAGTTGCCATCAAACTACCATCACTAAAGATGGAAAGAAGATTCTTATATTCAAGAAAGGTTCTTACTTGATAGTTTTCCTTCCTTTAAACAAGAAAAAAAAAAAACTTGAACTCTGGGTTTTTAACCTTCTTACTTATTCTAGCCAGTGTAATTGGAAAGCACAGAAAATGGATCTGAGCAAAGAGAATGTTTGATCTGGTAGAAGGAGGAGGCTGTCAGTGCATTTCTTTTATATTTCAATTATTTTTCACCAACTGTATTTCTATTTCTGTTTCTATCTTCTGCTGCACTAAGCTATGCACTGCATTCAGTGATGTAGGTAAAATTCTAAGATTCCAATGTGCTCTACTAAAGCCTCCTGCAAAATGTTTGCTAAAGCCTTTTACTGTTTTAGTCATCAAGATTGTATGAAGCTCCCTGGCCGAGATGGGAAAACAGAAACTTCCATCTTGAGAGCTGTCAGGGAAACATCCTCATTATTCAAATCCCTCTTCTACTAAGGTTGTTTCTTTCTCCTCCTATCAAATTCCACCCTGCCATCCCTTTATCAAACTCACTTCCCCCAGATGCCCTGCACCTCACCTCATCTAAAATCAAATGTTACACAAACTTGCAATAATATGCTGTTTCACTAACCTGGGGTTATCCTAGCACTAGTTTTATGCTATTTCTCTCCTATTTAATCTTTTTTTTTTAATTAGTTAAGAAAAATGGAAGGAAAAGGAAAACAGGCGAGCAAAAGAGAAAAGAATTAAGAGATAATAGAGGGAACAACAAAACAGAAAGTTCAGGGAGACACAATGAAAGAAGGACAAAAGACAGGAGAAGTCCAAAGCAGCAGCATCGCACAAGGAGATCAGCTAGGTGCTCTGCAATGACCTAGACGGGTGGGATAGGGTGGATGGGAGGGAGGCTAAAGAGGGAGGGGATATGGGGACACATGTATGCATATGGCTGACTCACTTTGGTGTACAACAGAAACTAACTCAGTATTGTGAAGCAATTATACTCCAATAAAGATCCGTTTAAAAAAAAAAAGAGATTTATCATTACAAATAATGACGGCTTACTCTGGGGCAGGTATTGTGCTAACTGCTTTAAATGCAGTGCTTAAGTTAAAAAAAAGTGTGCGTAGCACATTTACAGGGATAATATTCTCTGTTGCGAATTGCCTGTACTCGGTTCCCAAATGGTCAGTTTGTGTTAACTTGATATATGACAGGAAAAAATATATACAAATTATAAGAAATGTAAGCTTCTGAAAAAATTGAAACAAATATTGTATAATATATTCATAGTCATAATATATAATATATTCTTTTCTTCTCATTTTATTCCAGCATACAAAACTCAATTTTGTATTATTTTTATTCCATTAAAAAGGTTAATATTAAAAGGAAAGGAAGACTGTAACATTGTGTTCAATATTTTCTGGTATTATAATTGAGTGACTTTATCTACTTATATGCTCTTAAAAGATGTATCACCATGGTAACTAGATCCTTTGACAATTATTCTATTTTAGTGCAAACCAATACAAAGTGTTTAAAAAATACCCTGTTCTTGAATCCTGAGATTCTTTTTCACTCTTAAAGTTTATCCTTTCCTCCCTTGCCATTTTCAAGGGGATGTTTACGAATTCAACATTCTTATTTCAC
Source organism: Phocoena phocoena (assembly GCF_963924675.1). Taxonomy (NCBI): domain Eukaryota; kingdom Metazoa; phylum Chordata; class Mammalia; order Artiodactyla; family Phocoenidae; genus Phocoena; species Phocoena phocoena. The sequence continues at coordinate 99,926,203 of NC_089221.1, read as the reverse complement.
CCTTCATCAAGCTGATTTGAACAGGAGCAGTTCTCAAACCATGAAAACTGATGTACCTGGTGATAGTGAACTCCCAGCAGGAATTTTTGCACTTAATTGAAATGGATAAATATCACAGAGTTTTTAAAATATAATCCAGAAGGTTATTTACTGTGCTTGCTGTTTTACAGAGAAAAAATTAGATTTTTGTCTTAGAGACAGGTTGTTTTTTTTTTTAAATAAGACAGTATTTAACAAAGCCTTACTATACATTATTTCAATGCATATATAACCTCAGAGATGATTTGGGTTGTCAGTAAGTCCTCGTTAAAAGCAAACAGTGTCAGAAATTTTAAAAGTAAGTTAACACCTCCTCTGTGTTTTTGTAGCAATTTTATTATCTTTTCATTAGTAGTGACCATAATGTCATCATTAACATAATTATTAAAGCTATTTTCTCCAAAAATAATATCAAATTCATCTTTATAATCCTTGCACGGCACCTGGCACTTAGTAGGCTCTCAATAAACGCTGTAATGAGAAAAACAATTACAGTGATTGGCCTGTTCTTCATCAGTGGAATGCACTACTCTAATATACATTAAGAACCAATGTCTGCTGCAAATATCATATGATATCACTGATATGTGGAACCTAAAATGTGACACAAATGAACTTATCTATGAAACAGAAACAGACTCACAGACATAGAGAACAGACAAGTGGTTGCCAAGTGGGAGGGGGAGTGGGGGAGAGATGGATCAGAAGTTTGGGATTAGCAGATGCAAACTATTATATAAAGAATGGATAAACAACAAGGTCCTACTATATAGCACAGGGAACTATATTCATATCCTATGATAAACCATTATGAAAAAGAATGTATATAGGTGTATAACTGAATCACTTTGCTGTACAGTAGATATTAACACAACATTGTAAATCAACTATACTTCAATAAAATAAATTTTAAAAAGAGAAGTAATGTCTGCTGGATTGAGATTAAGTTTCTATATCAGGGAGGAGAGAACATTTAGATATGTAATAAAAAATGCTTGTTTAGTAAAATTGTAAAAGATATGATTTTCTATTCAAGCTATATTATCATCCAGGTAAATCAGTGTCAACCTTATCTCTTTTCACAAGGCCCCAGGGGTCTCTGAAAAACATCAAAACTGTTCAGGATATTTGGGAATTCCATACTATTCAGACTCCTATCCTCCTCATGAGTAAGCCTATCATCATCCAGCAGGGGGAGGTCAGAGGGAAGAAGACCTGTCAGCCAACAGTCTCCAGGCGGCTGCCTCAGCCCTCCTCCAAGACTTTCTTGCCACTCACACTTCTGAGGAAAGAGCTTGGTCCCACGTCCTGCTCCGAATGAACTCTATATAAGTCACCTCTGGACGTGGTGTTTCTACCATATCCTCTTTGTATTCTTAAAACCAAGGGCCTTGTCCTTCCCATTCTGTACTGGATCCCTAAGACTCAGCTGGAAACTCAGATGCTTTCAGAGCCTGAATTTCCAACTGATTTAGGGACTCTTCATACTTCCTCTGAGGCACCAGTTTTCCCATTTTCTCCTTTTCCGTGGGTTCCCTGCCACACCAAGCTCCTTCCTCTACCCTACCCCCAGGATATGGCAATGTTGACACAGATGGTCAGTATCTTGATTCCTACAAAATACTGTGTAGTATAGCAATCACCATTCAACTGCACTCAGACGAAAGCTGTTTTAGGACAACATCAACTCTACCACCCTCCAGTGGGTCTCTTCAACCACTGCTCTCTGTTCTTATCCTTTTGGTTCTCCATAGTGTGAAGTGCCAAAAGCTCAAAATATTTTTGTTCCTATTGGTGTCACATTTGGATTTCCTGTTCTCACCTCATCTCTCCATTATACCTAAATTCTAGAATTTCCCACAGCAGCAGCATTCTCTCTACCAGAAGCTCATTATCGCCAGGCAGGAGGAGCCAGACATCCCGTCACTATCATGGTTTGTACCCATTTTTTCTGTCTGACTTTTATTTAAAATAATACTAAGTAACTTAATCTGGATTTTTTTTTATCATTTAAAAAAGGGTTCTGCTGATTTTCTTTCACTTCTTCATGTTGTTTCCACATTGGGCACATAGAAAGGGGAAAGGTAATTTCCATTCTTCTCTGTTTCCGTTTCCAGACTACCTTGTTCTTCTAGGAGAGGAAGTGAAATGCGCATCCCTCAGCACTGCAGTTAATGTGCTCTTTCTCCCTTCTGCTAAAATGGTCCCAACATCTCGGAACATGCACATAATAAGGTATCTGTCGACCCTGTCTACTCTCTGAGCAGAAAGTTCAGGCAAATGTGAAGGGAGAAAGGAAGCTCAATTTCAGATTCTAGAGCCTTCTTCCAGAGACCAGGGACCCATGGCATAGTCCCAAGCTTTGTTTCCATTTGCACTCTACATCTAAATATGTTCAGACACTATTTTAGCTATACTTCTCACCTCATGACTCAAAATTAGCCAGAGGCTACTCCAACTGTCATTTGCTAACATGTTAATTTGATCAGAGTCTCTCAAGGCTCTTTGCTTCCTTAATCCTTTAAGACCAAGGTCAGCAAAGCACAGCCCATGAGCCAAATCCAGTCTGCCAGCTGTCTGTGTACAGCCCATAAGCTAAGAACAGATTTTATAGATGAACACTAGCAATCAATTTGTTGATAGGGAACTATTACTTTGAACCACGGTTAAGGAAAATATTATTCTCCCTCAAAAAGAATTCAATTAGACTTACCAGTAGACTTGTATTACAAATATTTGTACTCAATTATTATTATTATATTTTGAATTTCATGAATAAAACTTTGTGGAAAAGTATTGGTTATGTAAGTATTTACATTATATCCTTGATTTTGACTCTCAGCCCTCAAAGCCCTTGACGGAAAAGGTTTGCTGACCCCTGCTCTATTGGAACACAGCTGGAGATATTCCATGAAATGCAAAGAAAAACCTCCATAGCAGCTTAATTAAGGCAGTTTTATTAAGACTTCTAGGAGATTCACCTTGTATTTTTTACAGATTAAACTAGAGATAGATAGATCTATATATAGTTTTTCTGCTGGTTATAATGCATATTGACTAAATGTCCTAAGTGACAACTACTCTGTCTTCATTTTCTTACTAAAACAGGTATCACTATTTTCAAATTGGTATTCATTACTAGCATTGATTGTTTGCTTACTAAGTATTGGGCTTTATGAACTTCAAACCCCTTAGGTTGGCACTGTTTCTGTTTAAAGATAATTGATGAAATGGAGGCTCAGAAAGGCTAACCAGCTTACCTAAGGCACAGAGCTATATGAGGCACAGCTTACTTTGACTCCTGAGCTCCTATTCCTAATCACAATAATGTACTATCTCTACTGTTGTTTACCCTGTCCTTCTAGCACTTTCCTTTAACTAATTCCAGCTTCTATTTGTCCTAAAGATAACAATTCTTCACTGCTGTTCACGCTGCCCTCCAACCCTCCATTCAGAAGCAGCCACACTGGCATGGAGATTTAGAAGTGTAGCAACAGCTATGTCTCAATGCTAACTTGAACTTCTGGTAGCCTGACCTTGTTTAAATCACAAAGTCCAGCATGGAATTTTGGACAAAGGCCAAGACCCAAGACCCAAAGAGAAGGAGCTGTGGCTGTGAGATCCAACAGGCTTGACTCATCACCCTGAAATTAGGAGCTTTGGGCAAGGGAGCTGATTTATTGTATCTTCCACTTGGGTACTAACTTAAAGAGGGAGACGTCATCTATCAAGGTGAAAACCTATACAGAGTTACGGAAACACAAATTGATCACTAAAGTCAACGTTTTAGCAGTAGGTAAATCCACTTCAACCATTAACTCACTGTGTGACTCTGGCTTCATTTCATATAACCAGAAGTTTTTGATTCACTTACTATTTTTACTTTGAAGATTACTATATCATCAAACTCTATTTCCCATGACCCTTGGGCTCTAAAGTCTGCCTATACAGTAATGTAATCCAGAGAAGAATGCTCTCTGAGTAGTGGCTCAGTATGAGGAAATTATTCTGATACTGTCTAATGAGATCACACATCACTGATTCTCTTCAAAGGCTCATTTGGAAGAGTTATGATGGTTCTGCTATAATGATGTCATTGAAAACTTAGATATATAGTCTATAAACTTCTTGGAAAATAGTTACTATATATTATTTCATCTGTTACTTGATTTTGATGTTACTATGATCAGATTGTTCCAAATTTTTAAGAATGTGATTAAACCAACTGTTGACCTTACAGATTATACTATTTTCCAAATACCAATCTCTGGTAGATGGCAGAGGTGGTACAGGTTGCAGTGGCTCTATTCCCAAAGATGGGCCCAACCCAAGGCTTGACACACACTGGAGCTCAGTAAGTACACTGTAAGATGAATAAGTGAAGTAGGGCAATAATTCATGATACTTCCTGAATTTGTTGCCTCAGGAGAAAATATATAAGGCACAGAAATGTATTCTGAAAGTCAAAAAGGGAAATAAGTGGTACATAATTATAATTAAATAACATAAATGCTTTTGGAAGATATACAGATCTGAAAGTAGGTGTATAAATGGATTTAGAAATAACAAGGGATTGAGGTGGCCTGATCTGTGTTCCCATTGGGAAGGGTGGGTCTGGGTGGGACCTGGTGCATGAAAGGGGAACAATTTGCCAGGCTCACATTAATGACAAGAAGGTGATCACAGGATGAGACCTTTATTATCCAGGCACAGAAAGTCTCTGGGAGCTATACTATACTTTCTTCGCAGCTCATGCCATGAATGACCTTCTCCCTCAGAACAGAAAGCCTAGATCTGGAATTGTGGACCTGACTGTCCCCCAGCCCCTTTTCCTGACAAGAATGAATTACATCAGATTGCTCTTCAGATCTAGCTTAATCTGTTGCTATTGCATGGGGAAACGCTTGTCCAAAAATGCTATTGCTTCTTTTTAAACACTTGAAATTCTTCAAACAGGGAGCAAAGCTTAGTATTACATAATAGTTCATCCATTGCGTCATTAAAAAAATAAATGTTATGCTCAACATCTATTGCACCAACTTGACCATTTGAACTGCACAGTGAGTCCCTGTCAAGGCTTATTTTTCAAAGCGCACTAATGACATAAACGCTGACATGTTCTGTAACTGTTTCGTGTGCATCCATTTTGCCTACGATAGTTACTTATGGGTACAGATTTGGCAAGACAAGTCCCTCATGATACATAGCAGAATTTTTTACCCAGTGGTTACTAAAAAAATGCTATATTGATGTCAGTGCTAAAGGAAAATCATATGTTCTTAAATTAGGTCACGGTTGCATATTCACAGTGGCCCATGGAACTGAACAGTTCGAAATGGAACATCCACTTAGTAAATGTATTTATCTATAATGAACCATGTTTCAGAAAAAATTTAAGATGGCTTATAAAGATTCTTAAAATGTAACAAGAGAACATAAATTAAAAGGAGGGGAGAAGAAAAAAGAAAACAATGGTAAAAGTACAATTTGCATTAATTTATTGCATCTAAGTCTGGGTATGGAAGAACTGGCAGAAATAAGGAGCTATAATAGGGCCATGCAGGGTAGCTTGAATGATTAAGCTTGCAAAGAGAGGACAGCTTGGTAAATTCGAAGTCAACCTGATTTAGTATATTTAAACATATAATAAGAGGGCTCATTTACATATCACTTTGCAGTATACATAAAAATGCCAAATATATGTATTTCCTTATTTCGGTAATTCTGCATTAGAGATAAGGAAACTAAGTCTCATCAGAAAGAGTGACTTATCATGAAAAGTTGCTTTCTGTAGACTATAACACCAAATATTTTTAAGAAGACTTATAGACTTGAGAAGCAGAATTAGAGGACCTGTTATAGGAAATCTCTACATGACCCTACTAACAAATGGGGCATTTCTGTATTATTATATTTTTAAGATATCACTTTAAATACTAGGCTGAACCATAAGGAATTGCCATTTTGCAGGTCAAAAATGGTTAAATATCAGCCATTTCAAATGTTCACCCTCATGGTTTAGATATCATGGTTTAGATAGAGATGGTTTAGATATAGAAAACAAAATGTGATATGGATCTTCTGAAGCATCAAAATTTGTTCACTTCATTTTCTAGCTTGTACGTTAGACATGTTATATCTTTATTAAGCAAAAAGTATAAACAAAGACACACAATTATCCTTAAATACACTAAGATCCCTTTTCAGAACAGTAACTCAGTAACAACAATCTATGGATTCTGGTACTGTGCTTTCTGTAAGGATTTTTATGGTGTGTATATTGAAAACTATTTCACAGAGGAGAGAGTTCAGAACACAAGTCAGCTTAACTGTGCTGAAATCCCCATTCAAACTGGTTCGGTGACCCTGGGCAGGTTATATTAATATGTGTCTCAGTTTCGTCATCTGTAAATTGAAAATGAAGCTATCACTTTCCCTAACAACGAATGCTACATAACTGAGCCGTTATCTCTTTCTACTGTGGTTGGAAAACTTCGCCAAGTTGGAAACTTAGCTTCAAGGAACCACTTTCACCCTTATGGTCTACATATTAATATTCTTTCCCCTAGTTTTCAGTGATCACTTCTTTAAATTTTCCTTTGCTTATAATTATCTATTTCTTCTTTATTTCACTTTTATGAGATAAAGTATTTTTGATATTAACTCAAATCTTTTATGGTAGAAGTTGGGTTTAAAAAAATCAATAACTGAATACATAAAGAATGCACACTCACTCTGAAATGTTGACTAAGGGTGATTTCTGCTAGAAAATATATGTCATGTTAAATTAAGAATGCCTATAAATTGAAAAGTGATAAAGCACTGACTGTAGGGAGTAATAAATGCAGTAAATTATGAAACCCTCAGAAAAAAACAGATTTCAACTGAAAATAAATATTAAATCATAAAACATTAATTATTGAGTTTTGTGTTCAATAAATGTTGCTACAAGTTAAAGTTAAAAAGAAATTAAACAGTATAAAGGGAAAAATCTGTGTTCACTGACATCAATACTAAATGGTGTTTAACTACAATATTTGCGAATACAAATGGATTTATTGTACTTGTTTGTGCTATGGTCAAGTTCACAAATGCAATTCAAAATAGCATTTACCCCATTAGTAAAAGCACATTAATAATAATATCGACTATTAAATAACACACTTAATACTATATGCTGTAACTGATTCCACTGAAATTACCACTTCTAGAGGCAATTAAACCTAAAAAACATTTCATATAATTTTATGACACCGACCTAGAACTAATAATTAGATTGAAACCATATATAAATGTAATGAAGTATTATTTTCTTGAAATGTTCAAACTATGAATTCTACCTGTATAAGATAGAAACAAATAAATGAAAAACTTAAAATCATTTTAGTCACCCTTTTGAAGGTAATTTAGAATAAGATATCCTGGGATTTAAACTCTATGACTCTGAATTAAGTCCAAAGGTAGATAACAGGTTCAAAGTTTTACCACAAAAAATGAGTCCCATAAAGATAGGCAGACTGCCTGTGATTCTGGGCTGGTGTATATATATTAGAAACAAAGTGCATATATTTCAGTAGATGGCAATAACAACAGCAATAATAATTCCAGAAAGCTATAGGATACCTATAGTACTAAAGGTACATTCTTTATGATTACTCTAATAAAAGTGAATAATCTCAGTTAAGACATTTTAGATAAGGCCTTAACATACTTTGAAGACAGAAAATGAAGACTTATTTTGAGAACCTATTTTTTCTGTTTCCTCTGTCCTTAAACTCATTTTTTATTTACTGCATTTTTTTTCTCCTTTGCCTCATTAAAAATGTTATAAATTTATTTTTGGATGCTGCCTGCATGCTCCCTTCAGAACAGAGGCCTCATATCCTCAGATGCCAGGAGTGTTGCTTGCTGACAGATTACAGCTGAGTCCTATCTAGGAGGCATCTTGAGCCCAAGGGAGTTGTCTCACCCAAAGCTAACCTCCCTCATGGGTATCACCTACCCAAAGTCTGGTTGGTATGGAGGTACAAAGACTCTTGCCTCCAATCAGACATCTCTGGAGGGCCATATTAACTGCAGAGCTTCCACTGGAATTGGCCGAGCCCATTCAGCACAGTTCAACTATCATCATATGAAAGTACAAAATTTTGATTCTATTCTTTCATAAGTTTATGGTGTTTCCATACTTGTAATGCTTTTTAATAATAATGTTCAGGATTGACAGTATCTAGAAAAGATTCAGAGAAGAACAACAGGACGGATTAGTTTAGGGACTTATCTATAGAAAAGCAAACTAAAAAGATTAGGTACCTTTAGCATAGACAAGGAAAGCTGAAAATGAGATAATCAAGTGTTAAAAAAAATAAGAATAAAAATGTAAAATTTATTAATTTTCAGCAATTCCTCGGCATACCAAATCCCCTAACATGTCACCTCCCTCTTACATCTGTGCTCTTTTTTCACTGGGTTATACCCTATAATATTCAAAGCCTCATGTATCCCATATCTTCAATCTTAAAAGACTCCCTTCGACTTCTAAAAAAGAGTTGTAATTACATCCTGTATCTATGTTCTCCACTACTATTCCTAACAACCTACTCCAATCTGCTGCCAACTCCACTGCCCAATGGAATTGTTCCTGCTATGGGTACTAGGGACCACAATGCTACTAAAACCATTGGGTACTTTCATTCTCGCCTTACTTCGCTTCTCAGCAGCAACCAAACATCCCTTCCTTCTTTAAAAGTGTTCTGCTTTTGTCTTCTGTGACATTAAGCTCTCGTGGGTTTTTTTTTTTTTTCTTACCTGCTGGCAGCTCCTTTTGTTTTTGGTCACCTCACTCACATGTGTTTGTTCATTCATTCATTCATTTGGCAAAATGGAGTCTGGAGACACAATAGTGAGCAATACCAGATGCAGCTCCTGCTCTCATAGGGTCCTGCACACCCTTTCCAGCTTCACTGTGTACAATTCTTTCCCAATACCACCATGTTGTTGCAGGTGCCTTTTTTTCTAGGTCTTCAACTATGCAGAGCTCTTCCTATCTCAAAGTTTTTACATGCATTCTGTCCTCTTCTTAGAAAGTCTTGCCTCAGCCAGCCCATCCCTAAAACAGCTCCCTTGTCAGTTCCTCAGAGAAATTTGCCCTGGTATTCCTCTCTCAATCAGCATATCCTCTTATTTCACTGTATCCAGCATTTTTTCTACCTTAAAGGAAATAGCTGGCACAGTTTTTAAAATAATGAGACAACAACAACAAAAAAAAAAAAAACAGCTGTTATTTCACTGTTGGTACAAGAGATGGTTTAGGTGAGAGATACAAATAGTTTCCTAAGAGATTTAAGTTCATAAATAAAACAATCATAATTAACTTTTACTGTAGTTAATATCAGAAAAGACAACTAAGCTTTTTAATAATACTGGGTCATACACACCCAAGAATAAACAAGAAAGATTCAAACTCAGGCAATTTGACTCCAAATTCTGTAGCTCAATAGGGCTACCCATCCTTCACTGTATGGACACACAACTTTTTCTCCAGCTAGGTTACTCTAGTCCACTTGCAAGTAAACTGATGTATCACAGAGAATCTCAAAATTTTAGAGTTAAGTAAGTCTTTGTAGATCCCATAGAGGTAATACCTCGAAGGTCACACAGAGAGCAGTGGCAGATAAGACACTGGAATCCAGTCTTCTGGTTCTCAGAAGAGAGCTCAGCCACGACCTCACGCTGTCCCTTCTCTTTGGAAATGGAGTAAAGAATGACTGAGAAAGATACAAAGCCAAGTCCACCTAGGAACACTCTTCTATTACCTACAAAGTATTAGCCATGAGTATTCTGGAGTACTTCTCTAAAATGAGAACAATCTCTCAAAAATTTAGCTACTTTTGAAAAGAAAGCCAAAATATGAAATTGCTACTTCTTTTAAAATCCTGGACATTTCCCAGGATATATATTTTTTTCCACCATAGAAAAGATATTTTCTCTCCATTTATATTTTAAATATAAAAAAACGAAAATCATATATTTTCATGGGAACTCACTTATGCATGTGAAAAGTGTTTTTAAGTGTCTGAAAGAATATACACGAAAGCCTTAAGAGTCTTAAGTCTTGAGTTTTTGAGGGTTTGGGGGAGTGGAGAGTGGGCAGAGAGAGAGCAGGAATGGGGAGAACCACACTGGTAGGTGTCAGAGCAGGTTTCTGCTTCAATTGTAATGTTCTGATTTCTCTTAAAGGGCAATGAAATGAGTTCACGTTATTGCTTGTGTAACTCTAATAAAATAAACATCAAAATTAATGTTTTAAAATGAGAAAAAGTAGGCTACCCAAAAGGATTCAAGTCAAGAAAATCAGCCTCAGTATGTTCTCTGCCGTAATGGTTTTTCTCCAGACTTTTCGAGCACGGTAGTGTAAAAGTATCCATTGCCAACGATAACTTTCTACCAGTATTTTACTCTGACTCAGGGAAATCCCAAGGAAGCTTTATCTTTGGGTTGTATTCACCTCAGGAGGATTTCTCACAGAATTTGCTAAGAATAGAAATCGTTCTTGGTTATGATACAGTCCCACCAGGATGTTCAAAATGTCACTGGCCAGTCAGTGGTCCTGCCTGACAAAGCCTGCTGGTAGGTACCATATGAGCCATATGGAAATTTCTAAAATAGGAAATAAAGCAGCAGGTTCTGAAGCCACCAGCTTCCCTTGCCATGGCAGAATTAGCATCAGTCTATGATGCAAAGCATTCCTGCCTTTCAAATGTCCAATATGCACGGACTATCACCAATCCATGGCGATATACCAAATAGTATTTCAATATATTCTGCTGATTACCTTTTTACCTCTTTGATTGGTGCTGAAATAACTACATTTTGAAATAAGAAAATGTACAAGGAAAAGCATCCATGCAGGCCATACTTTGCTCAGTGGAATTAATATTCTGTAGACACTAATATTGTGATAGGATGGTTTCTAAAGTGCATTGTAAATTCCCTTTAACTGCCAATGTGTGTATGTACTTCCCCCCTGAGAGATAATGTCAAGGGATCTTTTCTTCTCTCTAACATAAAACTTCTCAGACTTGAACTGTAGAGGGTCAATACAGGGAAGCAACTACGCTAATAAGAGGGACTTAACAGAAGAGTGAAAATCACCCACCAGAAAAATCCATAGTAAGGAGAAAAACAACAATTGAAGTTTAAAAAATGTCTTAGGTCAGGCTATCTTGAACAAGAGATCCTTGAAGAAAGAAATTATATCAACATAATTTGTATAGAAATACCTTCCAACTGAATAAAACTGAAGTAATCTCAGAACACATAAATGCGATAAAGGCAACGGATGTGGGATCTTTACATAAACACAGTCCACACATCGCACAGTTTCTCATTCCATGGGTGAACTTTCTATAACACATTGTTTAAAATTGATTGTGAGAATACATGGTATTTATTGTATAAATTAATATGTACATGTGTGTACGTTGTGTCAAAGACTGGTACAATATACTATTAACCTAGTTTTTTGGAGTAGGTGGATAAAGATTTAAAAAAAAAAAAAAAGAAAACCGTAGGGAAGGGTATTCCTGATGCTGTTTATCCCATGAAATTTCCATAGAAAGGTGCCATGTTCAGCTATGTTATACAAAGTTCTTGCCATCCATGTCATCATCTGTATTATATAATGAGCATTAACAATCACATATTACTTTTTCATTGATTTACACAAGACAATTGAGTGTCTTTATTTTAGAAATGCATATTTAGCATGTTCTCTACTTAAAACAAGGAGAATGTTAACATATGAATATCAAGGAGTCCTTAGAGGGTACTTTAGAACAGTAGATACACTCTATATATACGTCTTTGACAGTTAAAGAAAATGCATTAATATTCTTTTATCACAAATTTGAAAAACGTCTTCAATCTCATACAAAACTGAATAAAACTCTTGAATTTACTGACTGTCCAAGCATTCTAAATGCCACTTGACATAGTGACACAGAGAATCAATAAATCATTAGGCTGAAAATGGCATCTTAGGTTCATCCATTCATCATTCATTTATAAAATAGTTATTGAATACCTAGTATATGCCAGACATGGTGCTAAACGCTGGACACATAATGATGAATGAAACACATGTTATCTCTAACCTTTTAAGTCTCACTGTGAATTAGGTAAAAACACAAATATGTTAAGTCCAAACTGAGATAAGTTCTATGAAAAAGGAGAACACAGTGATATTCTAGAGAATACTGGGATGAGGAGGGCAGGGGTAGCAATCAGTGTCTGAGGATGAGAAGGAATCAGGTAAAGAGGAGGACGGACAGAACTCCAGGCAAAGGAAACGTGCGTGAAGGGCTTGAGCCTCAAGAGTTTGAAGCATTTGAGAACTAGAATGGATCGGTGTGGCTAGAGCATAAGAAACAAAGGAGAGTAAGATCTGAGAAAAGGTTGAAAGGCAGGCAACAAGAGATCATCATCATGAGAGGTATTTTATGTTCATCATGAAGTCATTGAAAGGATACAAGCAGAATGACTTGATCTGACTGTTTAGAGAATGCTTGTAGGAAATATGACCTCAGCATCTTCCTAAGATGTTTCTCTGCCGCCAGAAACCAAGCTCCTGCAAGTTGAAATTCATCCATCCCTTCCAAATGTCTGGGAAGAATGGCCAAAAGCAGGCGTCCTAGAGGAAAGGATTTCCATATACCAAGTTCTACCAGAGGTACCCCAGCCTGATGGGAAGTTTTCCACCTCATTCTCATGGTTGCTAACTTTTTTAGCTAATTGCAGAACCCCAGCCAGACAATTGTGATCTTCTATGGATTTGACCCCTTAGAACTTTCACACCCCTGATGCTCACAAAGCTGCAGAGTAATGGAAAGTTTTGTCAAATCAAAAAAAAACTGGATCTAGGGCAGTGCTGAAACTCATCATAACTGTAGTGGGGAAAGTTTTTGAAACTCCAAAAGTGTTGATCTTTCTTCTCAGAGTTCCTTAACCACAATAATAGAGCATTACCAAATAACTGTGATGACTAAAACTAAATAATTTAATTGTGGGGTGCAGGGCTTCAAACAGAGGTCTCTTTCACCAAATCTTTTAAAAACATCAGTTGTTCATCTTCTTGGAAGACCTCCAGAAGGGGCAAGTTTCCTTACTTTTCTAAGATAATCCAAATTGATGGGAATAACACAACCTAGAGCAGTTTCCTTGGTTTCTGTGTGTGTGTCTGTGCCTTGCTGACACTAAACTATGTCAAAAAGATAATGCTATTTCTCCACTGTTGCCTAGTTAGTGTTTCAAAGGAATTGAATTATTTTCTATAGGATGAGAGGAAAATCTGAAAAAGTCAAATTGCCAAGAACTACCCAAATAAATACATTAAGTGGAAAGTTGCACTAGGTCTGAGTTCTCTAAATACTGAATTAACCTAACATAGGCAGAGATGGTAGGGGAGGGGCTACAGTGAGAAATCCCACCAAAAACTTAGAAATAAGAGAGATAAGGTTTCCCTCTGAACATTAAATTATAATTTAAGGTTCACACCACATAATAAGTCAGAGAGAAACAAGGGAAGTCATTTTGAAGAGTCAGAAGTGGCTCCCTGACTTGGAAACCTGGTTATAATGCAACTAACGTCAATAATAACATATCAGTCAAAGGAGAGTCAGCAGTGGAATTTGAGAAAAATGTAGAAGACGAACATTCTCAGAGTCCTGGTGCAAGGGAAGGAATGTTTTTGCCCAAGGATGAGTTCTCTCTGGTCCCAGGGACAGATAAAATCGCATTTGCATGAATTAAGTTACCTTACATTGATGCTATTCAACCTAAACTGATTTTGTGCTACCTACACAGGCTTTTAATTATATTCTGGTCTCCCAAGTAGTTTGACTTTAGGGAGAAATCAGCTAGCCAAAAGATGATGGCCCCTTCGGTAGTGCTTTTTCTCATTATACATTAACATGCCAGCATTCTGCTTGTTTTCATTAATTTCTGGAAGCTTGCATGTGGGATGCTAAAAGACAGACTCACATTCAGAATGCCAATAAGTCAGGTTTCTGAGACTGTAAAGCTGAAAATCATGTCAAGTAACATCATCCTGCACTCTGATCCACGGGATATTAGTGTTTCCAAACAAGTAGAGAAAGACAACCCATACACTTCACAGATGAGATAACCAAAGGCACATGGCTCCTATGTGGCAGAACCAGGACTGGAAGCCGGCTCTCCTGATTCCTTGTCCATCTTGTATCAGGTATGTATGTGACACAGGAATTATCTACTGACTCTCTATCTAAATTCCAGAGTGTGGGATAAACAAGAATCCTCTAGGCATTCCAATATGGGGACACTGCTAAGTTGAATTCACTCATCTAATTAAGTGATTTTCAAACTCCCCCTCACCATCACCCAATGCATCCTACCTCCTTCTTCATCTGCCATGTATAAAGCTGCTTCTGAAAGTTTAAAAAAATAGTAGCATCATACCACGTCTAACACCCAATATGTGGGTACAGATGGCATTTCGTGTGGCATGATCCTTTTCTACAAATGATAGGAAGTGCAAAATAATCCCTCAAAGATGGCACAATGGTAACATGCCAGAGAGTAATTTTTCATTTTAGCAATTTCAACTCAGGAGCCCTTTCAACTGTCAAGACCTATCCACTTCTCATGTTTCCATTATGAACTATATTCTAACATACATTAACAAGCTCCTCTGGAACACACTGAATGTTATTGTTTAGTATTTAAGAAGATTTCTGAATGGCTATCATCAAAAAATCTATAAACAATAAATGCTGAAGAGGGTGTGGAGAAAAGGGAACCCTCCTGCACTGTTGGTGGGAATGTAAATTGATACAGCCACTATGGAGAACAGTATGGAGGTTCCTTAAAAAACTAAAAACAGAACTACCCAGCAATCCCACTACTACTGGGCATATACCCTGAGAAAACCATAATTCAAAATGAGTCATGTACCACAATGTTCATTGCAGCTCTACTTACAACAGCCAGGACATGGAAGCAACCTAAGTGTCCATCGACAGAAGAATGGATAAAGAAGATGTGGCACATATATACAATGGAATATTACCCAGCCATAAAAAGAAACAAAATTGAGTTATTTGTAGTGAGGTGGATGGACCTAGAGTCTGTCATACAGAGTGAAGTAAGTCAGAAAGAGAAAAACAAATACCATATGCTAACACATATATATGGAATCTAAAAAAAAAAAACAATGGTTCTGAAGAAACTAGGGGCAGAATAGGAATAAAGATGCAGACATAGAGAATGGACATGAGGACACGGGGAGGGGGAAGGGTAAGCTGGGACAAAGTGAGAGAGTGGCATGGACATATATACACTACCCAATGTAAAATAGATAGCTAGTGGGAAGCAGCCACATAGCACAGGGAGATCAGCTCGGTGCTTTGTGATCACCTAGAGGGGTGGGATAGGGAGGATGGGAGGGAGACGCAAGAGGGAGGAGATATGGGGATATATGTATATGTATAGTTGATTCACTTTGTTATAAAGCAGAAACTAAAACACTATTGTAAAGCAATTATACTCCAATAAAGATATTTTAAAAATATCCTATGATAAACCATAATGGAAAAGAATATAAAAAATGTATATATATATATATATATATATATATATCTGAATCATTTTTCTGTACAGCAGCAGTTGACACAACATTGTAAACCAACTATAGGTCAATTAAAGTGTTCTGCCAGTCATGCATACCTTGCTTCTAATACTGTCTCTTTGGAGGCAGGCATAAATTATTCTCTGTAACAGCTCAAAAACTAACACTAAGTTGGATCAAGTTAATGACAAAATAGTTTAAATAATAAGCCCAGCTAGAATAAAACATGTATTTACCCAGTTTGGGCCATTCTCTCATGAGAATCTTTTAACCCTTCATGGACTAGCTCTTTTTGAAATTTTCTTTTGGGCTAGTAGAAACCTTACCGATGCACTAGTCCAAATATGTACATGGAGAAGGCAGTATAATGAATAGAGAATCAGTAGCTCTGTCGTGCCAGAAGCCCAGCATGTCAAGCTGGGAAAAAAACCCGATAAAAGGACTTGAAGCCCTGATAGGCCGTTAAGGATTTAAATATTACTCAGTGATGACACAAAATTCCAACTTAGGAGTTTATTAACTCACTGTTAGTGAATGTCTCTCATTATACAGATAAAATTAAAACTGCACTGTCTTGATATTCACCTGACAGTTTTAGTTGAGGTTAATTTCCTCCTGCTCTAACTCAAATACCGTAAGGCAAAACTCCGGTGCCTTCAACATTGAAAGAAAACAGAAACTCAACAGCCTTCAGTAGCATAAAACGAATAACCTCCTCTTCTCAAATTTAAATTCCCTACTCCCAGTAACATCTAGATGCTAGTACATTTAACTACGAAGAATGACAAAAGAAACTATAGAGAAATCCTCAGTGGGGAAGCCCTTCCAAGCTATTATTTCCTATACTCCACTCTGAGAAAAAGAGCCTCATCAACCTAGCATACTCTCCAGCATGTGACTGCATCTAACTGAAAAATTTCAGTTGCCCAAGATGAATTGCCATCTCTCTTCTGGTGGTCTCAGCCAGGCCTTCTGCTCTCACATCATCCTAAAGCATATGGCTGTAAACAGTCCTGCAGATGGATACAGAGAACTCAACAGAAGCCCAGGGGATAATCTGGCCTACAGATGTATGATTACACCAGTGGGCCTGTGCTGCTCATAAACCATGGGAGTTAAAGTATTTACAAGATGAATACAAGAAACACAGAGCACACGTGAACGTAAAAGACAAGGATTTACTGTGCTGCTGCATTTTGCCAGCTAATTAGAAATTTGTTACCTAGATTCATGGGTATAGAACATAAGATAGGTCTATGTAACCTAAATCAACAACAACCTGTTTTAGAGAAAGCCAGTTACATCAGTATATATTTTCAACTTTACAAATTTTATTTGACTAATCAAAACAAATTATCACCATCCAACCCCACCCCAATGAAGTTACAGGTTATACAGAAAAAAAAGCACATAGTAATGAATATTTAAATTCAGACGATGATAACACTAGTAAGTCTCATGACATTATGGTTTAACTTATCCACAGGTCGCATTTATACATTTAACATATTCACTGTTTGATAAAGCAAACCATAGTCATAAAATAGCTTTCTCCCCAAACTAATGTCTTACTTAAAACCCATGATGATCCCTGTATATGAGAAAAACATAATGCAAAAGTAAAGTGTGTGCAGATTACCCACATAAGGCACTGGTAAGTAAAGACAGATTTTATAAGCATATTCTTCATATATTGGAAAAGCCTAAGCCTCTAAATATAGGAATTTCATGATATAGAGAGGGATAATACCATCGTTCTAAAGCCTTTCCTTTCTACTGTAATTTCTAAAGCAGCTGAAGCGTCCAGGATTATCATCTATCTACAGGAAGCTGATTTTATCATATTGCAGCAGACTGCTACTGACAAGGGCAAAGTGTCATTAGTCTCCACATATGCTCCTTTATGTTACATATGCTCCTTTATGTTACTATAACAATTGAAAATTGTGTTCAATTGCACATTAAAAAGAAAACAAAAAAACACTGCTTTCAGTACATAGGGGTTTACATAACAGAAAGTCCAAATTTAAGTAGTGTAGGATGAGGCAACAACTACAAGAAGTCTGGAATGAATACTCCAGACATCACCCATCTCAGTGTGTGGCTTTCATCCTCATGGTCTCAAAAGGGCAACAACTTGTGTCTCTGGGCATTACATCTCTATTCCAGGCAGCAGGAAGGGGAGGAAAGGAAGGAAAAGGAGAAAAGGTACGTACAGCTGTGTCTGCCCTCTTTTAAAAGCTTTCCTGTAAGTGTTACCAGTGACTTATATTTTGAAATGACTGACTTGAGTATGTCACTTTTTAGTAAGAGAAGTGGAAGAGTGTAGTTATTTAATGGGCACGTTAGTGCCTCAGTCCAAAGTGGGGTTCTGACATGTAGGGTGAAAGAGGCACATGCAGTGGGTAGGCAACAAGCAGTAGCTGCCCCTGTTATGAATGCACTGCTTTGTTGTCCAGGTATTTCTGTGTACAAACCCAGTAGGACATAGTTCTGAAAGTCTCAGAAAAAAGAGAATCAGTTTATACTGATTCCTTTATCAGGCAGTGATTGCTGCTCCAAAGATGTCCAAGCTCAAACTGCCATATTTAACACTTCAGAATGACTTTGATACACTAATAGTTAACTAATGTGCCTTTCCCTTCTCCTATCCTCACCTCACCAATCTGAAATAAAGGTTATGAAAGCACTGGATTTACCCTCATACCCTATATTCATTGAACATTAGGCCATATCTCTTAATGAAATTTTTAAACTTATTTTTAGAAATAGCTAATCCAAATATAGTCTAATGTGTTTTATTTTTGGTTTGCAGGAATTTCTTCTAAAATATGATTAACTTTGTCCTTTCCTTATAAGATGGAATAAAGATGGGAGGAGTTATAAATAAAATCTGAAAGCTAATTATCATCAAAATTCCAGGTTAAAACAAGGACACACAGGTAGTGACTGGAAAGTAATTCATATGAAAATACTCTACAGCCTCTGTACAATGTGCATGTCTGTCTGTCTGCTTCTTCATTTGTTTTTAAAGTATCATTGCTGAGAAATCAGTATTTTTAAGTTCTCATGAACTTTGTCACATGATATGAGTTTATAAGTAAATGTGACAAAAGACACATTTTATGCCAAAAAGGGCAAATATGTACTATTGATATATATATATATACATCTTATATAAATACATACACATACTTTCAGAAGAGGAGTAGTAAGTTTGAAAAGTAGATATTATATCAGTTTAAAGCAGAAATGACAAATAATTCATGAACAATTTTTATGTTATACAGCTTTTGAGATTACTCATAGAGAAAAGACTACAAGTTTCAACCTGTTTAAAATTGTACTCTGTAGCGATCTGTCGTAACAGAAAAATGGAAAATTCCATGCCGCTTTTTCCATTAAAATAATTGACAATTGTACAACTGCCAAATCTATGTAATCTTTGTCCTCCAGTGATGGATAGTCTGATAATTCTTATGATGAACAATCTCAAAGTAAATTTTGAGAACCAAATTTTGGAAATTCCAGCTTCAGCTACTCAAGCACTCTCCATCTGGTAAGTGGGGTGCAAAGGAGCCCATTTGGGAAATCCATTTATGACTGGATACCTGCCCAAGCAGGAGGCAAAAACCACATTCACACATGTTTAAAGTAACCAACTTCCTGTTAAAAGCTCTTGCCCAGGACTTGGATTGGTTTTATTGCATTTGCTCAGGAACACTTAAATAACAAAATGGATTGGAAATTGTCTCTTTATTAAGAACTCCATCAGTATTTCTTTAGACATTAGAGTTTTCAATTCAAATACTTATGAGAAGCCTCATTCAGTTTATATTATCCTGAAACTCATTTCCAGGAGTCAGAAAAGTGTTTGGAAGGGGAGAAGAAAAATCAGGAGAAGAGAAGGTAGAGGGGATTAAATTAATCAGGTGGAATTCTTTTTAACATTATTCTTGAAAGTATTGAAACACAGCTTGATTCTCCAGATTATATCCCAAATGTTTAGGAAAAAAGAAATACTAAATTGAGAGAATTCCTAGGAACCTGGAGAGTTGCTACAATAAAAGATGCCAATATCAGGCACAAGTGCTCCTGCCTTCTAAAATCAACTACTTCTTTCTGTACCCATGAGTCAGTGGGATCAAATCCTTGAAAATGCAGATTAATTTTTTGCCTACAGATTTGTGACTGTGGGCCCTGTAGGATTTAATTGACAGTGCAGGTAATCCCAGAGCACATGAGTCTCTGGAACTCACATTTAATAAGCCCAAGAAGCAGCATGAAAAGGTGTTGCCATTCACCTTCAGAGTTTTGGCTTCAGAGGGGTTCTCTGTGGCTCAAGGGCCCTGCATGGCTATGCAGCAAGGAACTGGCTCCGTGCCCTTTTCTGAATTCCTGCATGAGCTCCTCTCTACTGACCACATCATCATTTTCTTCTGGAGACTCTGCTCTTCTTGGACCAAATATTCATTGCCCACATCAGCCCTATGAAGGGTGCCTCACTGCTCTCTTTGTTCACTGGAAGTACTTCTCAAAGACTGGAGTAAAAGAGTCTCTTTTCAACATGTCAACCCAGTACTTCACAGCAGGCAGTCTCAAGGTGGTAGGAGAAAAAGACTTTAGAAATATCCCCACCATGTTTTTAGTAACTTAGCTTCATGTATAAGAAACACCTGGTAGAAATTCAAAGAAATTCTTGTCATCCCTCTTGATTTGTCTCCACTAGGATATGATATGCCTTAAGACTCCAAATTCCTGCTGCTTCTGATGTATTGCCAATGACTTTTCCAACTTGAGATGACGGAACATGGCTGGTTGTTTACTTCCGGCAGAATCAGCACCAAGGCCAGGGCAGAGGGTGTGGGTGAAGGGCCTCAGTCTCTTCTATAAACCACTGTGGCACCAACAGCTGGACTATTTTACAGTTTTTCCAAGGAAGTAGGAGTCTTACTTGAGTGACGATAAATGTTTCTGCCCTGTTCTCTCACCATACTTTAGGTGTAGCACAACTGGATTCCACATTTTCCCTGCAACGACTCTGTGTCTATTATTATTTCTATTAGGGCATTCACACTGTATCAATAAATTCATTTTTCCTACCCCTAAAACAAAATCCTGTAAAATGATGTCACTTCATAGAAATTGTAATGAATGAAGTATTTAAAAAAAAACTTTAAATCCTTATAATTTGCATCATTTTAAGTAAATATTTTTCTAAATCAGCATTTTCTCTTTTTCTTCATTTCATTAAACATGAAATACTTTAGTCCCTAGCGTGTGAAATTTTTTTTTCAGATTTTTTATGACATTTACAAAAATCTTCAATACTTAATTTTCTAATTTATTCTTAAACTGTCTTAGATTTGTTGGTGGAATTTGTTGTCTTTAAGATTAACTGAATGTGTAACAATTAATTTTTTTTAACCTACGGCAAGCCCCCCAGAGTTTTATTTATGTACTTCAACATAACATGGGAATGTGAACCAGGAAAATATTTCTTACATGAAAGGATAAATTATAGGTTACTTGAGCTAAACATTTCACTAGTTAATAGAAGGTTCTTAAATGGACAGAAAGCCTCCTTTGCCTCCTAAAAGGAGATTTTTTGCCTAAGAAGAAACCACTTACTTTTTTTTAGATAAGTCTTCATTAACTCTACAATAAACTCATAGATCATTGGTGCTAGGAAAAAAAAAAAAATTATTCATTGTATTAGGGTGAACCAGAAAATCCCAGTAAGGAGGTGTTTTGACCAAGAAAAATGGCAACATCATATACTTCAACTAATAAAAATAACTCCCAGAGGGATTAACAGACTTGCCCAAGGTCAGTAACAGAGCTGGAATCTAAACCAAGACCTCTGGATTGTTACACCAGGTGGCCTTGCATTTTAAGCACACAGAGACTCCATATATTAGTTGTCTTGTTATTACAGTTTCTGTTTTCTACCACTTAAAACACTCCTGTCACAGATACAAGGAAGAATTAAAAAGATTTTCTGCCTGAGGAAGTAACAAAGATAAGAAGAAGAATATTTAAGACTTGACTGGCTACTATATGGGGTTTAAATGGGTTAAATATTACAATTTTAATATGTGCTTTTAAAAATAATATTTATTGGATTAGCATGCAAAGGAACCCATCTTTGTGCTCTTATCTTTCATTAATGCACCTTTTAAAGTAACTCCAAGAAAATTAGAAGAAACTAGAAAATAATTGTCTCTCTCTCTCTTTTTTTTTTTCTTTAAAATCTGGCTCTGCAAACATCTTCTCTTGACAATTTGACTCTGTATTGAACGGTCTCCAGCTTTCATTAATATATTCCTTTTGTCATGCATAGAGGGTAGACTGATCTTAACCTGTACCCAATATTATTTAACTTAAAAATTTTCCAGCTTTATGTAGCTGGAGAAAAAGGGAAGATGCCACACTTTCTTTTTCTCCTCCATATTTTATACTATTTGGAGATATTAGGACATCTTAGTTCTAATTTTGCACTAATAGATGAGTGTCAGATCACCTCACCTCTTTAGGTCTCAATTTTCTTATCTGTGATATGCAGGGGTTTGGCAAGAATTTTTTCTAAAGCTCCTTAATACCAATAGGACATTAAAAGTAATGAATAGGTATTAGGTCAGGGACTTTTATTCAAAGCATTTTGAAGGTGTTTTCTAACAGTTCTTCCTTGGGAAGAACCATATACATCTTGTGTATATATATTTGAATAGGACACATCTTTTCAGTGGTTTAGTCCTCAAAGTCATTTCCCAGTTGTATCAGTTTCCTCTAATATATATATATATATATATATATATATATATATATATATATATATATATATATATATAGGATTTCTTTACTAATTAGGAATGGAACACTTTCATTTATTCAATGTAAAAAATAAATAAGAGCAGAATTATGAAGAAAATTAAGAATAAACAAAGAAAGCACATAACAGAAAATTGATAAAGATATTTTGATGCATACTCTTTCATTTAAAATTTTCTGTGCTTCTCTATTTCCTTTTAACAGATTCCATAAAGTGGTTTACTGGGACAAAGAGTTTGCATGGCTTCTGATGAACACTGACAAAACGTTCTTCAGAAATATTGTTCCAATTTACACTTTCATTAGCTTTATTTTGAAAATGCTTGATTCCCTCCTCCGCTTCACAGTGATTTTTTAAATGTACACCAGCCATTTCTTTTTCTTCCTTTATGAACCACTGGACCACATTCTCTTGACATCTTTTAATTTGTACAGTTCCATTCATTTCTATAAATGAGACCTAAACCAACATATAGAAATATCATTTTAAAGTAAACGCCCTTTAAACTATAGAGAAGATACTGTTTATTAAAGATGTCCACTTAAAAAAGGGTTAAAAGAATGGCAAATAACTATTTTTTCACCATACCATCATAAACTAGACTTATTTTTTTTTATTTTTTTGCAGTACGCGGGCCTCTCACTGTTGTGGCCTCTCCCGTTGTGGAGCACAGGCTCTGGATGCGCAGGCTCAGTGGCCATGGCTCACGGGCCCAGCCGCTCCATGGCATGTGGGATCTTTCTGGACTGGGGCATGAACCCGTGTCCCCTGTATCAGCAGGCAGACTCTCAACCACTGCGCCACCAGGGAAGCCCCTCAATCTTTTCATCTTGCATTTCTAATGTATTTCATATCATAGTCACTCACTTTGTTTTTTAAGGCTTCTTAGAAATTATGTAAGAATAAGATCATAAAATAAAAGCAAGAAAGTTTTAGCCAAGCACTAAATTCTATTAATGTACAAGAAAAACAAAGAAGGGTATATAAAATTATACAGCTTAGCATGAACTTAAATAATTCTGATTCTTTTCTCACAGATTGACTTTAATTGGCATGCTGAAAAATCCCTTCTTTTAATAACAAAAAAACAATAAGGTATGGCCTTCAGTGTAATTTCTCTATTCAAATTTATTTAATGAGATTGACAGAAAATATAAATTTCTTAACAGGGAATCAGTTTTCCATGTGGTACCATTATCTAACTAAAAATAGGTAAGAAATCAAGAATAAATGCTTCTCTTTGGTGACTGCCATATTTTTGAACTTCATGATTTAAAATTTAACATTTTAAGGAATTCCCCAGCAGTCTAATGGTTAGGACTTTGCACTTTCACTGCAAGGGCGCAGGTTCAATCCCTGGTCAGGGAACTAAGATCCCACAAACCTCACGGCGCAGCCAAAAATTATTTTTAAGTAAAAATAAATAGGGACTTCTCTGGTGGCACAGTGGTTAAGAATCCGCCTGCCAATGCAGGGGACGTGGGTTTGAGCCCTGGTCTGGGAAGATCCCACATGCCACAGAGCAATTAAACCAGTGTGCCACAACTACTGAAGCCCTTGTACCTAGAGCCTGCACTCTGCAACAGGATAAGCCATCGCAAGGAGAAGCCCGGGCATCACAATGAAGAGTAGTCCACGCTCGCTGCAACTAGAGAAAGCCCGCACGCAGCAATGAAGACCCAACACAGCCAAAAATAAATAAATAAACTTTTTAAATTGTTTAAAAAAATAAATAAAAGAATAAATAAATAAAATTTAACATTTGGGTGAAAAATGTTTAATTTTACAGTATATCTGAATTATCAAATACAGAATTAGTTTAATGTTCCAGTTTAAAAACAAATGGACTTTTACTTCCAAAAAAGATGAAGTTAATGTACTTTTCTCTATGACTCCCACTACATACAACTAAAACCCCTGGACATTATATATAAAATGAACATAAGAGGACTCTAACAGAGGGATAAATGAAGGAAGAACAGCTAGGGACCTCCAGATCTAAAGGGAAAGAAGGTGGTGAGTTTCTGGATTTTCCTTTGCTTTATATATCCCAGACTTATTGCTGAAGAAGCCATCAAGCTGGCAGTATCAAAGGGAGTAGAAAAAAAAGATGCAACAAAAGCCTCCTCTCTCCAGCCAAATCACCAGGAAAAGAACAGCCTAGCAAGACAGAAAAATTTAGATAGTTGCTCTCCAATCAAACACCACAGAAAAACTGTGGTTCCCAATCTGACTGGCACCAATGAAGGCCAAGTGGGAACCTAGACTTCCACCCTTAAGAGACTATAAAGAATCACCCCAATACCTTCCTGAGGTAGTATCAGAAAAGGCTGAGTAAGGGGGGAATCTGGACTTTCATATTCAAAGAATAGGAAAGAACAGTCCTCCCTCCTGCACCCTACCTTCCCTTTCTTGGACATCAGTAGAGGAGAGTAAGGAACTAGATTTCTATACGTACCAGCAGTAATGGTGTGTTGTATTCATTTCCAAGACTTTCATTACATAATACCCAAAATGTCCAGGTTTCAGTTAGAATCACTAATCATACGAAAAATCAAGAAGTTTCCAAACTGGATGAAAAAGGTAAAAGAGACAACCAATAGATGTGAACACAGTGATGACAGCAAAGATTTTAAAGCAGCCATCACAAAAAAAGTCTTGATAAAGATTATGAACATGCTTGAAACAAATGAAAAAGTAAGACAAATGGAAAGACTCAGCAAAGAAGCAAAGACATAAAGAAGAGCCAAATGTAAATTTCAGTAGTGAAAAGCATAATAATCAAAATTGCAAACTCACTGAATGGACTCAGCAAGAGAATGGAGGGGACATAAAAATCACTGAATTTAATTGGACAGTACATATTGGACATAACAATCAAAATTATTCAATCTGAACAACAGAAAGAAAATAGACTGAAAATAACAACAACAACAAAAGAGCCTCAAGGATCCATGGGGCCATAACCAGAGATCTAACATTCATTTCATTGAAGTCACACAGGAGA
Organism: Phocoena phocoena; assembly: GCF_963924675.1. Classification (NCBI taxonomy): domain Eukaryota; kingdom Metazoa; phylum Chordata; class Mammalia; order Artiodactyla; family Phocoenidae; genus Phocoena; species Phocoena phocoena. The sequence continues at coordinate 99,900,664 of NC_089221.1, read as the reverse complement.
GGAGAAAGATGGCAGGACTACAAAAAATTTCTCGAAAAGTTATGACTGAAAATGTCCCATATTTGTCAAAATACATATGGGTACTAAATATATAGTGTGGAGAATATAGTTAATAATTATAAAATATCTTTGAATGGTGACAGATGGTAACTAGACTTATCATGTTGATCATTTCGCATTGTATAGAAATACTGAATCACTATGTTGTGAACCAGGAACTAATATACTGTTGTAGGTCAACTATACTTCAAAAATAAACAAACAACTCATAGAAAAGATTCAGATAGGTGGTTACCATAGATGGGGGAGGGAGGGAGAATTGGATGAAGGTGGTCAAAAGGTACAAACTTCCAGGTATAAGATAAATAAGTACTAGAGATGTAATACACAATATGATAAATATAATAACACTACTGTATGTTATATATGAAAACTGTGAAGAGAGTAAATCCTAAGAACTATCACTATAAGGAAAACTTTTTTTCTCTTTCTTTAATTTTGTATCTATAGGAGATTATGGATGTTCACTAAACTAAACTTATTGTGGCAATCATTTCATGATGTATGTATGTCAAATCATTATGCTATACACCCTAAACTTATACAGTGCTATATGTCAGTTATATCTCAATAAAACTGGAAGAAGAAAACTTTAAGACATACACCTAAAGGTTCAAGAAAATGAGCAAACTCCAAACAGGATAAATCCAAAGAAATCCAAACCAAGATACATCATAGTCAACTTTCTGAAAACTAAGTACAAAGAAAAACAATGAAAGTAGTTAGAGAGAAATAAAAACTTATCTACAAGGGAAAATTATTTTGAAGTACAGCAAATTTCTAATCAGAAACTATGGAGATAAGAAGGAAGTAGAAAAACTTCATTCTTTAAGGGAAGGGGAAACCTTCAAGATGGTGGAGGAGTAAGACGTGGAGATCACCTTCCTCCCAACAAATACATCAGAAATACATCTACATGTGGAACAAATCCTACAGAATACCTACTGAATGCTGGCAGAAGACCTCAGACTTCCCAAAAGTCAAGAAACTCCCCACGTATCTGGGTAGGGCAAAAGAAAAAACAGAGACAAAGGAATAGGGACAGGACCTGCTCCTCTGGGAGGGAGCTGTGAAGGAGGAAAAGTTTCCACAAACTAGGAAGCCCCTTCATTGGGGAAGATGGGGGGGGGTGGGCAGGGGTGAAGCTTTGGAGCCATGGAGGAGAGCCCAGCAACAGGGGTGCAGAGGGCAAAGCAGAGAGATTCCCTCCAGCAGAGGATCAGTGCCAACCAGCACTCACCAACCAGAGAGGCTTGTCTGCTCACCCACCAGGGCGGGTGGGGGCTGGGAGCTGAGGCTCGGGCTTTGAAGGTCAGATCCCAGGGACAGGACTGGGGTTGGCTGTGTGATCACAGCCTGAAGGGGGCTAGTGCGCCACAGCTAGCTGGGAGGGAGTCCAGGAAAAAGTCTGGACCTGCCTAAGAGGCAAGAGACCATTCATTGTTTTAGGGTATGCGAGGAGACGGGATTCAGAGCACCGCTGAAACAAGCTCCAGAGACGGGCGCAAGTCGCAGTTATCAGCGTGGACACCGAGACGGGCATGAAACGCTAAGGCTGCTGCTACAGCCACTAAGAAGCCGGTGTTCAAGCACAGGTCACTATCCACAACTTCCCTCCCGGGACCCTGTGCAGACTGCCACAGCCAGGGTCCCGTGGTCCAGTGACAGCTTCCCCGGGGGGAACACATGGCACGCCTCAGGTTGTTGCAACGTCACTCTGCCACCGCAGGCTCAGCCCGCATTCCATACCCCTCCCTCCTCCCGGTCTGAGTGAGCCAGGGCCCCCTAATCAGCTGCTACTTTAACCCTGTCCTGTCTGAACGAACAACAGACGCCCTCAGGTGACCTACATGCAGAGGTGAGGCCAAATCCAAAGTGGAACCCCAGGAGCTGTGCAAACAAAGAAGAGAAAGGGATATTTCTGCCTGCAGCCTCAGGAGCAGTATATTAAGTCTCCACAATCAACTTGATGTATGCTGCATCTGTGGAATACCTGAATAGACAATGAATCATCCCAAAATTGAGGCGGTGAACTTTGGGAGCAACTGTAGACTTGGGGTTTGGTTTCTGCATCTAATTTGTTTCTGGTTTTATGTTTATCTTAGTTTAGTATTTAGAGCTAAATATCATTGGTAGATTCGTTTATTGATTTGGTTGCTCTCTTCTTTTCTTTTTATATATAAGATATATATTTTTTTTCCTTTTTCTTTTTTTGAGTGTGTATGTGTATGCTTCTTTGTGTGATTTTGTCTGTATAGCTTTACTTTTACCATTTGTTCTAGTGTTCTGTCTGTCCATTTTTTTCCATTCTTTCTTTTTAAATAACTTTTTAATTTTTTTTCTTTTTAACTATTTTATTTTTATTTTAATAACTTTATTTTATTTTACTTCTTTCTTTCTTTCCTTCTCTTTCTTTCTTTCTTTCTTTCTTTCTTTCTCCCTCCTTTTTCTTCTGAGCCGTGTGGATGACAGGGTCTTGGTGCTCTGGCCAGGCATCAGGCTTATGACTCTGACGTGGGAGAGCCGAGTTCAGGACACTGGTCCACCAGAGACCTCCCAGCTCCATGTAATATGAAACAGCAAACGTTCTCACAGAGATCGCCATCTCAGAGCTAACACCCAGCTCCACTCAACGACCAGCAAACTCCAGTAATGGACACCCTATGCCAAACAGGGAACAAGACGGGAACACAAACCCACCCATTAGCAGAGAGGCTACCTAAAATCATAGTAAGGTCACAGGCACCCCAAAACACACCACCAGAAACAGTCCTGCCCAGTACAAAGACAAGACCAGTCTCATCCACCAAAACACAGGCACTAGTCCGCTCCACCAGAAAGCTTACACAACGTACTGAACCAACCTTACCCACTGAGGGCAGAAACCAAAAACAACGGGAATTACAAAATTGCACCCTGAGAAAAGGAGACCCCAAACACAGTAAGTTGAGCAAAATGAGAAGACAGAGAAAAAAAGAGCAGAAGAAGGAGCAAGGGAAAAACACACCAGACCTAACAAATGAAGAGGAAATAGGCAGTCTACCTGAAAAAGAAATCAAAATAATGATAGTAAACATGATCCAAAATCTTGGAAATAGAATGGAGAAAATATAAGAAACACTTAACAAGGACATAGAAGAAGTAAGAGCAAACAAACAATGATGAACAATACAATAAATGAAATTAAAAATTATCTAGAAGGAATTAATAGCAGAATAACTGAGGCAGAAGAACGGATAAGTGACCTGGAAGATAAACCAGTGGAAATAACTACCACAGAGCAGAATAAAGAAAAAAGAATCAAAAGAATTGAGGACAGTCTCAGAGACCACTGGGACAACATTAAACGCATCAACATTTGAATTATAGGGGTCCCAGAAGAAGAAGAGCAAAAGAAAGGGACTGAGAAAATATTTGAAGAGATTATAGTTGAAAACTTCCCTAATATGGGAAAGGAAATAGTCAATCAATAATCAAGTCCAAGAAGCACAGAGAGTCCCATACAGGATAAACCCAAGGAGAAAGATGCCAAGACACATATTAATCAAACTATTAAAAATTAAATACAAAGAAAAAATATTAAAAGCAGCAAGGGAAAACAACAAGTAACATACAAGGGAATCCCCATAAGGATAACAGCTGATATTTCAGCAGACACTCTGCAAGCCAGAAGGGAATGTCAGGATATATTTAAAGTGATGACAGGTGAAAACCTACAACCAAGATTACTCTACCCAGCAAGGATCTCATTCAGATTTGAAGGAGAAATTAAAACCTTTACAGACAAGGAAAAGCTAAGAGATTTCAGCACCACCAAACCAGCTCTACAACAAATGCTAAAGGAACTTCTCTAGGCAGGAAACACAAGACAAGGAAAAGACCTACAATAACAAACACAAAACAATTAAGAAAATGGTAATAGGAGCATACATATCGATAACTACTTTAAATGTAAATGTATTAAATGCTCCAACCCAAATACATAGACTGGCTGAATGGATACAAAAACAAGACCTGTATATATGCTGTCTACAATAGACCCACTCCAGACCTAGGGACACATACAGACTGAAAGTGAGGGGATGGAAAAAGATATTCCATGCAAATGGAAATCAAAAGAAAGATGCAGTAGCAATTCTCATATCTGACAAAACAGACTTTAAAAGAAAGACTATTACAAGAGACAAAGAGGGACTCTACATAATGATCAAGGGATCAATCCAAGAAAAAGATATAACAATTGTAAATATTTATGCACCCAACATAGGAGCACCTTAATATATAAGGCAAATTTTAAAAGCCATAAAAGGGAAAATCGACAGTAACACAATCACAGTAGGGGACTTTAACACTCCACTTTCACCAATGGACAGACCATCAAAAATGAAAATAATGAAGGAAACACAAGCTTTAAATGATACATTAAACAAGATAGACTTAATTGATATTTATAGGACATTCAACCAAAAAAAACAGGACACACTTTCTCCTCAAGTGCTCATGGAACATTCTCCAGGATAGATCATATCTTGGGTCACAAATCATGCCTCAGTATACTGAAGAAAACTGAAATCGTATCAAGTGTCTTTTCCAGCCACAACACTACGAGATTAGATATAAATTACAGGAAAAAGTCAGTAGAAAATACAAACACATGGAGGCTAAACAATACAATACTATATAACGAAGAGATCACTCAAGAAATCTAAAAGGAAAAAAAAAAATACCTAGAAACAAATGACAATGAAAACACGACGACCCAAAACCTATGGGATGCAGCAAAAGCAACTGTAAGAGGGAAGTTTAGAGCAATATAATCCTACCTCAAGAAACATCTCAAATAAACAACCTAACATTACACCTAAAGCAATTAGAGAAAGAAGAACAAAAAACCCCAAAGTTAGCAGAAGGAAAGAAACCATAAAGATCAGATCAGAAATAAATGAAAAAGAAATTGAGGAAACAATGGCAAAGATCAATAAAACTAAAAGCAGGTTCTTTGAGAAGATAAACAAAATTTATAAACCATTACCCAGACTCATCAAGAAAAGAAGGGAGAAGACTCAAATCAATAGAATTAGAAATGAAAAAGGAGAAGTAACAATGGACACTGCAGAAATACAAAGGATCATGAGAGATTCCTACAAGCAACTATATGCCAATAAAATGGACAACCTGGAAGAAATGGACAAATTCTTAGAAAAGCACAACCTTCCAAAACTGAACCAGGAAGAAACAGAAAATATGAACAGAGCAATCACAATCACTGAAATTGAAACTGTGAGTAAAAATCTTCCAACAAACGAAAGCCCAGGACCAGATGCCTTCACAGGTGAATTCTACCAAACGTTTAGAGAAGAGCTAACACCTATCTTTCTCAAGCTCTTCCAAAATATAGCAGAGGGAGGAACACTCCAAAACCCACTCTACAAGGCCACCATCACCCTGACACCAAAAGCAGACAAAAATGTCACAAAGAAAGAAAACTACAGGTCAATATCACTGATGCACATAGATGCAAAAATCCTCAATAAAATACTAGCAAACAGAATCCAACAGCACATAAAAAGGATCATACATCCTGATCAAGTGAGGTTCCTCCCAGGAATGCAAAGATTGTTCAATATACGCAAATCAATGTTACTCACCATGTTAACAAACTGAGGGAGAAAAACCACATGATCACCTCCATAGATGCCCAATAAGCTTTTGAAAAAAATTCAACACCCATTTATGATAAAAACCCTCTAGAAAGTAAGCATAGAGGGAACTTACCTCAGCATAATAAAGGCCATATATGACAAACCCACAGCCAACATCATTCTCAATAGTGAAAAACTGAAACCATTTCCTCTATGATCAAGACAAGGTTGTCCACTTTCATCACTATTAGTCAACACAGTTTGGGAAGTTTAAGACACAGCAATCAGAGAAGAAAAAGAAATAAAATGAATCCAAATCAGAAAAGAAATAGTAAAGCTCTCACTGTTTGCAGATGACATGATACTATACATAGAGAATACTAAAGATGCTACCAGAAAACTACTAGAGCTAATCAATGAATTTGGTAAAGTAGCAGGCTACAAAACTAATGCACAGAAATCTCTTGCATTCTTATACACTAATGATGAAAAATCTGAAAGAGAAATTAAGGAAACACTCCAATTTACCATTCCAACAAAAAGAATAAAATACCTAGGAATAAACCTACCTAAGGAGACCAAAGACCTGTATGCAGAAAACGATAAGACACTCATGAAAGAAATTAAAGATGATACAGACAGTTGGAGAGATATACCATGTTCTTGGATCGGAAGAATCAACATTGTGAAAATGACTCTACTACCCAAAGCAATCTACAGATTGAATGCAATCCCTATCAAACTACCAATGGCATTTTTAACAGAAGTAGAACAAAAAATTTCACAATTTGTATGGAAACACAAAAGTTCCCCAATAGCCTAAGCAATCTTGAGAAAGAAAAATTTTTAACAGAAGTAGAACAAAAAATTTCACAATTTGTATGGAAACACAAAAGACCCCGAATAGCCTAAGCAATCTTGAGAAAGAAAAATGGAGCTGGAGGAAGCAGGCTTCTGGATTTCAGACTATACTACAAAGTTACAGTAATCAAGACAGTGTGGTACTGGCACAAAAACAGAAATATAGATCAATGGAACAGGATAGAAAGCCCAGAGATAAACCCACACACATATGGTCACCTTATCTTTGATAAAGGAGGAAAGAATATACAGTGGAGAAAAGACAGCCTCTTCAATAAGTGATGCTGGGAAAACTGGACAGCTACATGCAAAAGAAAGAAATTAGAACACTCCCTAACACCATACACAAAAATCAACTCAAAATGGATTAAAGACCTAAATGTAAGGCCAGACACTATCAAACTCTTAGAGGAAAACATAGGCAGAACACTCTATGACATAAATCACAGCAAGATCCTTTTTGACCCACCTCCTAGAGAAATGGAAATAAAAACAAAAATAAACAAGTGGGACCTAATAAAACTTAAATGCTTTTGCACACCAAAGGAAAACATAAACAAGACAAAAAGACAACCCTCAGAATGGGAGAAAATATTTGCAAATGACAAAGGACTAATCTGTAAAATTTACAAGCAGCTCATGCAGCTCAATATCAAAAAAAACAAACAACCCTATCCAAGAATGGGCAGAAGACCTAAATAGACATTTCTCCAAAGAAGAAAGGATGTTCAACATCACTAATCATTAGAGAAATGCAAATCTAATCTACAATGAGGTATCACCTCACACCAGTCAGAATGACCATCATTAAAATATCTACAAACAATAAATGCTGGAGAGGGTGTGGAGAAAATGGAACCCTCTTGCACTGTTGGTAGGAATGTAAATTGATACAGCCACTACGGAGAACAGTATGGAGGTTCCTTAAAAAACTAAAAATAAAATTACCATACAACCTGGCAATCCCCCTACTGGGCATATACCCTGAGAAAACCATAATTCAAAGAGTCATGTACCAAAATGTTCATTGCAGCTCTATTTACAATAGCCAGGACATGGAAGCAACCTAAGTGTCCATCTACAGAAGAATGGATAAAGAAGATGTGGCACATATATACAATGGAATATTACTCAGCCATAAAAATAAACGAAACTGAGTTATTTGTAGTGAGGTGGATGGACCTAGCCTCTGTCATACAGAGTGAAGTAAGTCAGAAAGAGAAAAACAAATACCGTTATGCTAACACATATATATATGGAATCTAAAAAAAAAAAAAATGGTTCTGAAGAACCTAGGGGCAGAACAGGAATAAAGACGCAGACATAGAGAATGGACTTGAGGACATGGGGAGGGGGAAGGGTAAGCTGGGTCAAAGTGAGAGAGTGGCATGGACATATATACACTACCAAATGTAAAACAGATAGCTAGTGGGAAGCAGCCGCATGGCACTGGGAGAGCAGCTTTTTGCTTTGTGACCAGCTAGAGGGGTGGGATAGAGAGTGTGGGAGGGAGACGCAAGAGGGAGGAGATATGGGGATATATGTATAGTTGATTCACTTTGTTATAAAGCAGAAACTAACACACCATTGTAAAGCAATTATACTCCAATAAAGATGTTGAAAAAGAAAAGAAAAGAAAAATGAAGGGAAAATCAAGATATTCTCAGAATGAAGGAAAGCTATGAGAATTATTCACTAAACGACCCTCCCTAAAAAAATGACCAAGGAAGTTCTCTAAACAAAAAGGAAATGATAAAAAAAAAAGAAGCTTAAAACACCTAGAAAGTAGATAGAACAAGGTAAACAATAAAATAGGTAAATACAATAGATATTCCTTTCCTCTTGAGTTTTCTTAATTAGTTTTGATAGTGGAATAAAAAAGTTTAACTGTCAGATGTGGTTTTCAGTGCATACAGAGAAAATATTTACAGTAAATATACTATAAGTAAGGGAGTGCAAGGGACAAAAAGGAAGGTAAGGTTTCTACATTGCACTCAAACTGGTAAAATGACAAGAGTAGACTGTCATAAGCTATGCATATATAATGTAATACCTAGAACTACCACCAAAAAAAGCTATATAAGAGAGTAACATGGGCTTCCCTGGTGGCGCAGTGGTTGAGAGTCCACCTGCTGATGCAGGGGACACGGGTTCATGCCCCGGTCTGGGAAGATCCCATGTGCCGCGAAGCAGCTGCGCCTGTGAGCCATGGTCGCTGAGCCTGTGCGTCTGGAGGCTGTTGCTCCGCAACGGGAGAGGTCACAACAGTGAGAGGTCCGTGTACCGCAAAAAAAAAAAAAAAAAAAAAGAGAGAGTAACATAACACTGTAGACATATCAAAATGGAATTCTAAAGTTGTTCAAGTAACACACAAGAAGTCAGGAAAAAGAAAACAGAAAAAGTAAAGAAAACAAAGAGAAGACAAAAACAAAATGACAGACTAAAGAGTTAACATGTCAGTAACCATATTAAATGTAAATGGTCTAAACAGTTCAACAGAAGAAAGAGATTAATAATGTGACTGATTCAACTATATACTATCTATGAGAAACTCTCTTCAAATATAATGATAGAAAAAGATATACAGACCTTAATCAAAGGAAACAAAGTGTCTGTATTAATGGTAGATCAACTAGACATATATATATATATATATATATATATATATATCACAGCGATAGAGAGGAACATTATATAATAATAAATGGATCAATCAACCAAGAAGACATACAAGTACTATGCTACAACTGAAACAAAAACTGATATAACTGAAAGGAGAAACAGACAAAACCATACAGTAGTTATAGTTGGAGACTTTAACGCCCTTATCTTAAAACTGACAGAATAACTAGACGGAAAATCAGAAAGGATATAGAAGTCAACAATATCATTAACCAACAAGATCTAATCGATGTTTATGGAACACTCCACCCAACAGCAGAATGCACATTCTTTTCAAGTGTCTATGAAACATTTACCAAAATATACCATATTCTGGGCCACAAAAAAGTCTCAACTAATTAGGAGAATTTAAATTATGCAGAGTGTGTTCTCTGACCTCAGTGGAATCAAACTAGAAATCAATAATAAAAAGAAAACATGAGGACTTCCCTGGTGGTGCAGTGGTTAAGAATCCATCTGCCAATGCAGGGGACACAGGTTCGAGCCCCGGTCCGGGAAGATTCCACATGTGGCAGAGCAACTAAGTCCATGTGCCACAACTACTGAGCCTGCACTCTAGAGCCCAAGAGCCACAACTACTGAGCCCACACGCTTAGAGCCCATGCTCAGCAAGGAAGAGAAGCCACTGCAATGAGAAGCCCACGCACCTCAACAAAGAGTAGCCCCCACTCGTCACAATTAGAGAAAGCCCGTGCACAGCAACGAAGACCCAACAAAACCAAAAATAAATAAATAAATTTATTTTTTTAAAAAAATGAAAATCTCCAAATACTTAGAAACTAAACAACATACTTTTAAACAGCCCATAGTTCAAAAAGGAGGTCTCAAGGGAAATTTAAAAATAAGCTGAACTGAATGAAAATAAAAATACAAAATATCAATATATGTGGGACAAAGCTAAAGCAGAAGCTGAGAGGGAAGTATTCAATGTATAGCAATATATGCTTACAACAGAAAAGACGAAAAATCTAAGTTCAATACTTTAAGCCCCTACCTTAAGAACCTAAAAAAATAAGAACAGGAAGAATAAAAATAATAAATATAAGAACAGATAGATATCAATGAAATTAAAAACAGAAAACAGTATAAGAAATCAATGGAATAATGATCTGGTTCTTCAAAAAGATCAATAAAATTCACAAAACTAGATAGTGACAAGGAAAACAAGAGAGACAACATAAATTACCAAAGTCAGGAATAAAACTAGGGATATCACCACATGTCCTTCAAAACAATCATAAAGGAACACTATACAAAGCTCTACACATATAAATTTGTCAAGTTAGATGAAATTGATTAATTCCTTGAAAAACACAAACTACCACCCTTAGCCAATACAAAACAGATAATTTGAATAATTTTATAACCATTAAGGAAATTAAAAGGAAAATCTCCAAGCCCAGATGGAAGACTCTATCAAACATTCAAAGGGGAATTAATAAAATTTAACACAATTGCTTCCAAAAAATAGAAGATGAATGAACACTTCACAATTCATTCTTTAAAGCTAGTACCACCCTAATGCCAACATCTATCAAGCACAGAACAACAACAACAACAAAACTATATATAAATATCCCTCATGACTTCAGAAACAAAAATCCTTAACAATTTATTAGCAAACAGAATTCAGCTATACATAAAGTTAATTATACAGCATGACCAAATAGAGTTTATTTCAGACATGCAAGGCTAGTTTAATCTACCGTATTAAAAGGCTAAAGAAGAAAAATTACAGGATCATATCAAGTGCAGAAAAGGAAATAAAAATATACATCTAAAAAAGGCAGAAATAAAACTGTCTTTATTTGCAAATATCATGATTATTGATAGAAAATCCCAAGAAATCTAAGAAAACAAACAAACAAAAAATCTCCTAAAAATAATAAATGTGTTCAGCAAGGTCACATATATAAGATATACAAACAAAAATAAATTGTAACTTTATTTACTATCAATGGGCAGATGGACACTGAAATTTATAAATAACTCAAAAATCATTTACAATCATTCAAAAATAGGTAGAAATCTAACAAAACATGTACATACCATTAAAAAACTATCAAATATTCATAAAAGAAATCAAGTAAGGTATAAATAAATAGAGACATTGTGTTCATTGATTGAAAAACTCAACACTGTGAAGTTGTTAATCCTTCCCAAATTGATATTCAGGTTTAATCCCAGCAAAGTTTTTTTCATAAAGATTGACAAGAGTATTCTAAAATTTACATGGAAATCCAAGAAATTAGAATACCTAAAATAATTTTGTAAAAGAAGAAAGTGGGAAGAATCAGTCTACCCAACTTAAAGACATTATATAGCTACGATCATCAATACTGTGTGGAGAGATAGACACACAGACCAATGTAACAGAATGGAGAACCTAGAAACAGTCTCACAGAAATAAGCCCAAATGATGTTCACAAAGGTGAAAAAGCAATTTAATGGAAGAAAGTTAGCCTTTTCAACAAATGGTTTAAAAAACAACAGTTTCAACCACTTGGAGCAACTGGTTATTCATATGCAAAACAATGAACTTCAACTTAAGTCTCAAATCTTATACAAAAGTTAACTCAACATGGATCATAAACTCAAATGGAAAAACATAAAATTTTAGAAAAAAATAAGAGAAAACCTTCAGGATTTAGTGCTATGCAAAGAGTTCTACTTGACACAAATAGTATAATGCATAAAGTGAAAAACTGATAAATTGAACTTCATCAAATTTTAAAACATTTGTTCTAAAAAAAGACCCTGTGATGCAAAGACAAGCTAAGACAAGCTTTGTGATGCAAAGACAAGCTACAGACTGGGAGAATATATTAGAAAACCATATATCTGACAAAGGACTAGTGTCTAAATTTATAAACAACTCTCAAAACTCAACAGTTAAAAAATAAACAATCTCATTGAAAAATGAGATATACATTTCACCAAAGATGATATACACCTAGCAAGTAAGCAAATGAAAAGATGCTCAACATCGTTAGCCATCAGGGAAATGCAGACTAAAACCATGATAAAATATCACTAAACACCTATGAGAAGGCTAAGACAGAAGCAATGACAACATCAAATTCTGCTGAGAATGCAGAGAAACTGAAAAACGGAATCACTCATACACTGCTGGTGGGACCAAAATGGTAAAGCAACTCTGGCAAACCACTTGACAGTTCTTACAAAACTAAACATAGAACTGCCATATAATCTAGCAATTGTACCCTCGCGCATTTATCTAAGAGTAATAAAAATTTATGTTCATACAAAAATGTACACATAAATGTTTATAGCAACTTTTAAAATAAAAGCCCCAAACTGGAAACAACCCAGATGACCCTCCTTCAATGGGTGAGTGGTTAAACAAGGTATGGTAAATCTATACCATGGAATACTAGTCAGCAATAAAAAGAAACAAAGTATTTATTACAAAACGAAAAACCTGGATGAATTTCCAGGAATTATGATGAGTGAAAAAAAGGTAATCTTAAAAGGTTACATATTATATGAGTCCATTTATATAACAATCTTGAAATGATCAATTGTTGAAATGGAGAACAAATTAGTGATTGGCAGGAGTTAGGGAGGGAGTGAAGATAGTAGGGATGTGGGTGGAGCTATACAAAAGGCAACATGAGCTATTCTCGTGGTGATGGAACTATTCTGTATCCTGGCTGTATCTATGTCAATCTCCTGGTTGTGATACTGTACTATAGTTTTGCAGGATATTATCACTAGAGCAAACTGGGAAAAGGTACAAGGGACCTCCATGTATTATATATTGTATATGAATCTGTAAATCTCTCAAAATGGAAAGCTTAAATAAATAAAAGTGGTACCAATTTACTGAAGACTGGTAAAACAAGGTATAAGAAAAAGTACAACAGTTTAGGTATAAAGCAGTCTATAATACAATCGATAATGCTTTTTTGTTTTGTTTTAACTAAAAATGAAACAAAAACCAATAATAGTTCCAAAAATTAACCTCAGAAAAGTGAACACTATTAAAAAGCAAGGTGAACAAAGAGACTGACCACTATAATTTATAAACCCCATTTCCATTTTCTGTAATATGTATACTGATAATTGCTTCATTCCAATTCACTGATTAATCAGACGTTTCTAATGGATTTTGTTATCAAGGCTTTATGATCTTGGGAGTTACCTCATTCCCTTAAACTGGTAGATAGCTTTTAAAAGGAAATAAATAAAGAGAGAGTGTGTGTGCTTACGTCTTGTATTTAAGTGAATACAGAATATACAAGAAGAGAAAATGATTACGACATAGTATTTCTAATGTATTTTCAGGCTAACAGATTTCCAAGAAAATTAATCATGGGGCCTAGTCATTTTCCACTCTTTTCAAGTGACTTCTCATGCTATACTCAATGTGACAGTAAAACATTAAAAACTAAATCTAGACATAATTTACACCAACATCTGCAAAAGGCTCACTAGTAACTCATGATGAACAACTTCATTGCAGTTGGTCTATACTTTGTACGATACATCATTGCTTTCATTTAAGAGAACTTCAGAAAATTCACAGCAGGTACAAACATCAGATGTTATGAGCACATAAATATTCCTGTTAGTACCTGCTTAAGGTTAGAATTTCCCATCATCCAAAATGCATCTCCAACAAACATAGGATGAAAAGTATACCCAATTACATGTGTTATCCTTTTATAATTTTTCACTAATAAAATGCCTCAAACTGAGGGTAACCAGTATTTATCTTAATACTTTTTCTGGAACTATGAAAAATGAAGAAAAATGTGACACAAATTGTTACAAAAGCTCAATTATTATACAAGATATAGGGTAATACTTTTAAATCTGCTCTTCTAAATGGGATAAGAGTTATCCTAAATTGTAACAATTTAGCAAGTTAAGATTCCATTGTAATAGTACTTAATGTAAGTGCATAATTGCTTATTTTAAACACTAACAAAAATATATCTATGATTGTATACAAGTCAGACAATCATTTATGTTATTTCAATCAACATAAAAATTATTTCCCTGAAATTCAGGGAAGGAAAAATGTATATATCCTTTCTTCCTTTCTCCCCTAGAAGCAAACATATTTCTGCCAAGAAATATATATGTATATAATTTTAAGATCAAAGAATTAAATTTAAATTATATGACATATTATTTGTACTATATAATATGAAATATATATGTATCATGCAATTTAGAGCAACTACTTACAATACTAAGCCCCGACTTCCTAATTATTTCACCACCTTATTAATAGAGAAAATGAGAAATAAAAATCTATATGACATATTATATCCTATAAATTCAAAACAGCATTATACCATTGTCTTCTAATTTATACAGAGAGGAGGATATATTCCGAAAATCACTCTTTTCTGAACTTATTGTTTTAAGGAATGAAACATAATTTTTTTTTTTTTACTTTCAGTACTTGGATTGACAATCATTTCAAATGTTTATGCATCTGCCAGACTTCTTAAAACAGAGTTACTGGTAATTTAACTTTGTTTAGACAATGTAAATAATTGAGGAATAGAGATATTTTCTTCTATTAACAAATATGGTTAGTTGTTACTGTGCATTTGCTTATTTTTTAATAGTCATTCTGGGTTTTTCCTTACAGTTGGGCTATATGCTTTTGTTCCGCACCAGTGCCAGTATACAAGCGTCTAGGGGTAAAAGAAAACTTGCAACCCATTCTAATTTGGTATCTGTAACTTGCTATGTACTTAAAACCAAGATTGTTAATATTTTTGCCAACTAAGACCAAGTTGGAATTGACTAAAATAAAGTAAACTTGCTTTAGTGAATGATCTTTGAAAAAATTAGTTAAGAATCACTTAGGTCAATTATAGGAAATTCTTTTTTCTCTTAATTTCAGGGCATTGGCTATGCTCTGACGTCTGAGGTGGTCAGAAATTTGTCTTCATGATAAGCTAAATAATATACTGTTATTCTATTTAAGTTTTACCGACAAGCACAATCAAAAGGGATACATCCACGGATTTATTATAGGCTAAAGGCTCCACCAAATGTGAGTTTCTTCTTTTTATGACAAATTCTGACATTTATTTAACCTATTTGATCAAGAGTGTTTTCTAAAATTGTTCCACAGAATACCAGTCCTGACAGATGGTCTCCAAAAAGCAGACTCCTTAATCCAATAAGTTTAGAAAATAATGTCAAGTTTATTGAGTTTCACAAATCCTCTGTGCATGTAAGAAACGTGTGTGCGCGTGTGTGTGGGAAACCTATTTGATGAAGTGAATATCCTATAAACCTAACTTTGAAAAACAAGAAGCTGGAAAGAGTAAAGTTGTGGTCAACACAACACTGGGTTCACCAAATCCCAAGTGATTTTCTTCATCATGGGTTTATAAGACTTCATTTCCCTTGCATCTAGGTTGGGGCTACCGTTCTGTATACACAGGCAATCTGTGTTGCTTTGCAGACTAAAAGACAGGAATGTGGGTATAAATTCCTGCATTCTTTTTTCCCTGGAAATGCTGTGTTTAGATAGCATTATCACGAGAGACTGGGTCCCTAAGCAACTCCTTGGAACAGAGCTCCCCACCAACTTGCATTGGAGAGTATAGTGTATCAGACAAAGAATCATTTGTTAATGTTTACTAGCATTAGGGTTAATTTATTACTGCAGTATCATCTAATCTACCTTAAACAATACAATAGTTGAATTTGGAAATAATGAAAGAAACAAAAAGGGAGTATATATAAGACTTAAATTATAGATACTCAGATATTCAGAATTCCTTATTCACTCTTTTATAGGTCTTCATTAAATATAGTTTGCTAGGGTATGGCGTGATAGGTAGGCACTGCTCTAAACTAAGAGAGTGTAGTGATGTAAAACATATAGGGTCCTTACTCTCATGGAACATACACCCTGACTGTAAAGGAAGAAAATGTCCAGTGGGTAAAATGCTCATTAAAAAAAAAAAAAAAAAATGGCACTTTTCCTATTAATTATATTCATAATTTCTGTTCCCCTGCTAAATTTCATTTAAAAAATACTGACATTATGGCAATTATAACAACAAAAAATGAGCCATTAATCATCATTTTTATTAGAATGACAGATCAGATACTAAGTCAAATTCGGATATTTCTTGGTTCTCTTTAGTAATGGAAACCTATCTGAATATAATCATTAAACTATTTCAAAATTTATTTTGGAAAAAAAAAATTCAAGGCAAATAGAAACAAATTTTACCTAATTCTATAAAAATACTACAATCTAAAATTTTCTTTATCACTAACCAAATTCTGTGTATTGATGCAACACTTGTATTAAGATTTTCTTAAATTCACAAAAACATTTTTTTAAAGCTGTACTCCTAGCCATGTTGATGCGTCATTTTCCACCTGTACTGAGAAAAGTAATATGCTTCCTATCATTTATAGGAAATACATTAATATAATGTATTTTATTTTGATCTCTACTTTCAAAAAACAGATCTCCTACAGAGATTCAGAATTTTATAATACACACATGTACTTCTCCTATAATAAAAATGGAACCAATATCTGTAGTGATATCTTTTAAGATGCTGGTTAAATATCTGTGTTATTTTTGAAAATTAACAAATATCAAAGAGAAATAAATCAGCCAAAGTGCTGTCTGCCACGTACTTTATAGTCAAAAAGTACTTTATTCATTGCCAAGTTGAGAAGTACTATATAGGATGGCTTAGAGGAGGACTTATGAAGACATGAATTCAATCAGTCCTCATACATTTTCTATTGGTGTAGAGTGAAATAAGACAATTTTATATAATTTCATAGGAGATCAAACTTTCTGACTAAAAAGTACTTAATTGGTTTAGATTTCCTCACAATTTAAGACAATCGTCATCTTGTATCAACTTAGTAAATAGTGTCCTACCTTCAGTAAATATTATGTGTCCTAACTCTATATAAAGCAAGCTTATTACTATATTTCTTTATTAAATGATAGCCCTTGCTCTGTTTTTTGTTTTTTGCTTTTTTTTTCTCTCTGAAACTCTGTTCAGGTGTCAGTGCTTTTTTATTAAATCTCTTTTTCTTCATCAATTTTCCTGAGCAAAGAAGACACATGATCAGAAACCAGTAAGAATATAATATGGTTAGAAACATTTCATATCTAAGAAAGAGCTAAGTTATAATACAAGAGTTAACTCTATTAAATAATACTAAATCAGTAGAGTGACAAAAAGAAAAGCATTATGAATAGGAATTTAGTTAGTGTTTCAACAACTATCCCCACTCCGCCAGCAAAAAAAAAAAAAAAAAAAAATCCAAGAAGCGTTACTGGCCAACCCAGTATTCAATGCAGAGTATAACAGAACCCAGGTAACCTAAAAGCTTGTTGGTGAGTAATGGAATTCATTAGACATTATATTTATTAGTATTAACAACTTCAGGAAGCAGATGTTAGGTTCTCGAGCATTTTGGTGCATACTGCCTGTAATGAAACAACCCCAAATAGGCATTCCATACCATGTTATTCTGTGTGTTTTAAAAACGTAACTTCCCCCAAGGGCATACAATGCCGTCTGTTATGAATAAGGTTAAAGTATTGAATATATCTCCCTAAAAATATATATATAGGGTGAATGTTGAGTATTAAATTCCATCTAAAATGTACTAATCATTATAATATCAAAATACTTCCAGGGAATTGATAGAGCTTAAAAAACAATGTCTCTGAAAGTCACTCAAAATAATTTATTCTTTCTATTCCTTTTTTAATTTCATCTGATTATGAGGAATTGAAATAGCAGGCATCAAAGTAGTTTAAAAACTGAAGGGCATTAATGAAATATAAGTAACATTATTACATATCAGTTTAGAAAAATTGACTTCAAACACTAGCCTCTGATTTTTAAAACTTTCCAAACAGTAATAATTATTTAACCTTACAATTTAAAATTATTTTCTCTTCTATATATGCTAGCAATTATTAATATTCTATATTAAATGACAATTGTTTATACATGTTATTTATTTTTACTTATTTGTTATTCTTAGGGATACCTTTGTTATTTCTTAAGGTACCTTGAAACCAATGTATTTAGATAATGTTTCAATATATTAAAATAAAATGATGTCAATTATTTAAGTATTTTAATGTCTATGTTCAAAGACACTCCTCAGGTTAATATAGTTTGTTTTTTTTTTCATTTCTAGTATGTGGGAAGATTCTTGTTCATATCCAAATGCCCAACTAAAGCCTAGACCTCAGATTTAAAAACTGGGGAAAATTTTGGTCTTTAAAGACAGAAGTTCAAGAAGTCCAATATTTCCCCTGACTGAAATGGACAGGTTGAAAATATACATATGAAAGACAGACATAATCAAATTCCCATAGGAAAGGGGAGAAAGAATGTTTTTCATACAATACATTGAAAATTCAGTAACTGGACAATATAAACTCCAGAGGGGGGAAAAAACATATATATATATATATATATATCTCAGGTTAAGAAGGGCTTACTTTTATATTAATGTGTGTTCTTTAGTAACTGAATAGGTTAATTATAAGTACTCATATTTTTGAACACTAGAGGGAGTACACAAAAGAAAAAGAAGAAAAAGAAGCCAAATACAAATATTACCTAGTTTTTGAGTGTTTCCCATAATATTGGATCTTTGCAACAAACTGCTTGCTTGTTTCTTATGGACATAGTAGGATGATTAAAATGTATTTAAACAGTGTCCAATTATCACTTTTGTATGTCATTTTCCAGTTAATTTAAAATTTATAATGACTAATGACAAGAAAGGTACACAATGTTCAAAAAGCAGAAAAATAGAGTGAATGCTATAAAAAAAAAAAAGACATACTTTCTCCTCACTGTAGTTTGCACACTTGATTGGAAGAAAGTAGAATTATATCTGATGTGCTTCAAAGAATTTAAAATGACATCCCTGAACCTTAGGGAACAATGGGCACTCTGAAATCAGAGCCAGACTTGTCTGAAGATGAAGGCCTGAAGTTACAGCACATTTAGGTTTTATATAAACAGGATGTCCCTAGAATTTCCATATGGGAGGGATAATATGGGAGCCACTGGTTGGGAGTCAAGAAGGGTCAGGACTTGATGAGTTAATATTTTTTTTAACATTTAGAACTCTGCCTGACACATAGTAAGCATTCAATGTGTTAGCTGTTATGGAGAGATCCTTTGTCCATTTCAAAGAATAAGAATATGGATTGGGTTTAGTGGAATGGGTTTAGTGAGGTTAGCAGATTTCAAAAATCAAAGCAGGGGAAAAAGAGCTCCCTCCAGCCAACCTACAAACTACTACCATATGTAAAGGCAGGAAGATAAGGAGTCCATGCAAAAAGTATTGAAAAAGCATCTACTACATGTTCCTTCTCTGTAACTGGTAGATGGGCAGTGGAAAGTGAAAGGTAACAGTTTGATCTTTGAGAATTTTAATGGAACAAAAGTTGGAAGAGATCCAGTTATTCACAAATTCATTTAATGAGCAACTATCACATGACGGCCACTGCACTGCTCTAGGCACTTGAGATACATAAGGGAATAAAACAAAGGTCACTGACCTCCAGGAGTTGACATTCTAAATGTGGGGAACAAACAAATAAATAATGAATACTAGGAATAAATTGTCTAGTATATCAGAAGCTAATAAGAATTAAGGAAAAGACAAAAGGTGAAATAGGAAAAGAAAGATGGAGAATGCCAGAGTGTATAACAACACGTGGAGTTGACAGAATTAGCTGTGTGGGGGTAACATGTGAGTGAAACTTTAATGAGGTAACAGGGCAGTAGAGTGGAGTTAGCCATAAAAATGTGCATGGCACATTCATTCTTGAAATAGCAAGATTAGTGAGGCTGAAGCAAAGACAGCCAAAGAGAAAGGAAGTGAGCATGAAAACAGGGGTGAAGGGAAATCTGGGACCTCATAACCACTGTGAACACGTTAAGTAAAATGGCAAGTCATTACAGAGATTTGAGAACAATAATGTGATCGAGATTTACGCAGATCACTGAGCTATAAAAAGGGGGCTTAAGGAAGCAAGAGAGAACGGTCAGGAGGTTACTGTAGCAACCAAAATGAGAGAGGATGTTGGCTTGAACCAGTGTGGTAGCTGTGGAGGAGACAAGAATTGGTTAAATTCTACAAATATTTTGAAGGTAGAGCCAACCAGACAGTCTGGTGAATTGTGTATCATGCATGAGGAAAAGGAGTTGATAATGACTCTAACACCATCCATTGACTTGGCAAAGACTGAAAAGGTTAAGTTTTGAGGGAAGGAAAAAATCAACATTCCAGTTTGGACATGGAAAGGTGAAGATGTCTCTTAGACATCCAAGTAGAGATACAGAAAAGACCACTGACCATATAAGTTTAGAAGAAATGTCTGGGCTGGAGACACAAATTTGGAAGTCATGAACCTATAAATGGAATTTAACCTCCAGACTGAATAAAAATACCAGTAAGGGGAGTGTAAATAATTTGTTTAAAAAAAAAAGGATCAAATTTGAGCTCAGACATCTTAGAGGAGAAATAAGCAAAGGTAACTGAGAAAAAAAAATCAGTGAGGTGAGAAAACATGGTATTCTTCAAGCCAAGTGAAGAAAGATTATTAAAGAGACTGTCAAATGCTGATAAATTAAATAAGGTTAGGACTAAAAATTGACCATTTGATTAAATAACAGAGTCACTGACAATCTTGACACAGGCAGTGTAGTGGTTAGAGTGTAGGTCTGATCGGAGTGGGTTTAGGAAAGAATAAGAGGAAATAGGTGATGTCAAGTATAAAACGTAAGATTCTTGGTAAAGGAGAGCTAAGAAGTGGGATAGTAATTTTCAGGAGAAGTGGGATCAAGAAAAGATTTTACTATTTATTTTCAGTTTTATGCTGATGGGAATCATCTGGGGGAGAATGAACAAAAGATGGTATAGCAGAGACAGGTGAGAATTGTTAGTGATTTTCTTGAGTAGATGAGAAAGAAGAGGCTCTCACACACAAGTGTAATTATTGGCTTTTATTCCTTAACAGCTTTAATAAGCATTACTCAGAATTGGATCTTCAAGTTTAAGTTCCTCATCAGATAACAAGAGTAAGACTTTAAAAATGTTGTACTAAAGATTACATGGTAACTAAAAGAGAAAGGCAACTATTTTTTTTTATTTTGCGGTACGCGGGCCTCTCACTGCTGTGGCCTCTCCCGTTGCGGAGCACAGGCTCCGGACGCGCAGGCTCAGCGGCCATGGCTCACGGGCCCAGCCGCTCCGCGGCATGTGGGACCTTCCCGGATTGGGGCACGAACCCACGTCCCCTGCATCGGCAGGCGGACTCTCAACCACTGCACCACCAGGGAAGCCCTATTTTTTTTTTTTTTTTAAGGCACAAACAGGGAGCAATTGTTAAGGAACATAAGCAAATACAACTGAGTGGCATAGTGACCGTAAACATGAGGAATACAGAATTCAAGTTGGGTAAAAATTGTGAGGGTGTCAAGATTGTCTGGGATGGTCTCTGTGTTACTCCCTGAAGGAAGGAGATAAGACCAAACTGAAACAATGGGACTGCGGGATATCGGGCTGTAAGGCTGGGTTTGTTCATTTGACATTTTAAGTATCAGGAGAATAGTGTGTGATCTTTTAAGCAGGGGAGTGGCCTGGAGAAAGCAGTGTATTAAGAAGATTAATCTGGTAGTGTTTAAAGAATGAATTGGCAGAGGAGAACAAGAGACCGGATAGCTCTAAAACATCTTCATGAAATTGATAGCATAGGGATTAGAGAGGTGGCAGTGGGAAGGAAGACAGCCAATCTGAAACCCCCTATTTAGAAGACAATGATTTTATGCTCTTGTTGTACCATGTACTTTTCTTTCATAGCCTTTAACACTCCTTAATAAATATTATTTCTGTTATTATTTGAATAATGTCCTCCCACTAGCATGTAAGTTCTAGATGTCATGGGCCATGTGTGTGTTGCTCAATATTTTTTTTTTATTCCCTAGCACATTGCCTTGCATATAGTAGACATTTTTTTTAAAGTTTTGAATAAGTGTATAATATATTAACGTCTATCAAAGAAGCTTATGAGGAAGGAGAAGAAGGAAAAGAACAAACAATGAAGAAGACAGAGGAGAAGGGAGGAACAAGAAAAGGAAGTATGACAGATGACATAGCAGAGGAAGGAGAGGAAAAGAGATTGTACTGAAGTTAAAAGCATGAAAACAGCAGAGTAACTATGTTGCTGCTGGGAACTGGGGAGCTGGTTCTGGACAACAGTTTAAAGGGAGAAATTTCGGGAGTCCAATTCCACCATTTGCTCTCTATATTAGCTACCCCCTCTGTCTCAGCTCCCTCGTAAGTAGGACAATTATAATGACCTCAAAGGGTGACTGAGAGGATTAAGCAAGTTAACACAGAACAGCTCATGGTACATGTGAGTACTGAACAGATCTTAGTCACATTCATGTTCATCATCATCATCATTGTCACCATCATCATCATGACCATCACTGTATTTCTTCTATAACTTGTGCCACACCACGAAGCAGTGACACCATTCAAACCTCCCGTATCTCTACAGAAATGGAAGAGGCAGGAGAAGCATAAGACAGTTTGATAGATGAGATGAAGAGGACTTCTTTCCAGTAAAGATTGCCACTGACCTCACTCAGGAACTAATGGTGGCAAGAAGACAAGCAGCTCAGCCTCAGCCCATCGTCCCTTCTGAGTTTCCCTTTTTTTCCCCAAATCCTAAAATATACACATGTATACAATTTCCTTGAAATTTTTCAACTTAATCTTTATTTGATTGTGAAAAATAGAAAATAAGATAAAGTAAGTGGTAAGTGAAAGTGAGAAGATATATTTTAAAAGTAGTTTCAGTGAAGGGAAAAAGAAAAGAATCAGGTAAATGTAAGAAAAGGCACAAATAATTTTTTTTAAACAAAAGAAAAGAATACAAGATATAAAAAGAACATAAAGCCCCGGTGCTTGACGGATAAATACCAATAAAAGCTTAAATAAATAAAAAAGGTGGGTTAAGAAAGCAATATTAAGAAATATGTAAGTGACATGGAATAAGAGGGAAAAGCTAGAGCAGTCATTCTCAACTAGGGTGATTCCCCTCACCACCACCCCCAGGGCACATTTGTCAATGTCTAGAAACATTCTTAGTTGTCACACTGACATTTTTAGTTGCTGCTGGCATCTAGGTAGTACATGCCAGGGATGCTCTAAATATCCTACAATGTATAGGACAGCCATCAACAACAAAGAATTATCTGCCCAAAATGTCAATAGAGCCATTTTTGAGAAACCCTGAACTAGACAGAAATTAAAGGTAAAGAGGAAGCGATGGAAGTAGTTCGGATCTGGTCACTCTTACAGCTCAAAATTGCAAAGTCCTTATTTTACTCTGAGTAAGAGTTAAAATTGTTAGACATGTCTCCTTACACATTTTACATTGCCTTAGAGTTACTTCTTGCACTCTACTAGAGGTGAAGTTCATCCTACTACAGGTGACTTTCTTCAAGGGCAGGTCCTTAAGCTTATTCGTGTTGGCATCCTTTATGTTCTTTTGCACAGTATCTTACACATATCAAGAATTCAATAAATCTTTCTTCATTCATGAACTAGTGTCACACAAAAAAATAATAAAATAAAGAAAAATGCTGTTCTGGGACCAGTTTTAATAAGAGAACACGCTTAATTTACAATAAGCTCTGGAAACAAACATTCTATCTTTCCATGTGGTGATGTTCTCTAGCACATATCATAAAAAAAAAAAGTGAGAGTTAACCTTCAGACACAAGAGCATTCTACAGTTTCAGATTAGTGAAATGTGTGTGTGTATGTATATATATACATACACACACACATATAGATATACTCCTACCCCACTTTGAGATAGATTACATCTACCAGAGTCCCTCTAAGAGAAGTAAATTGTTGATAAACTGCCCATTTGCTCCTGGAATAAAAACCATCAATTTATAGCCATCAGTATTTCTTTTTTCCTTTTTTGTAGGGTCAGGACTTATGATCTTGAAAATTATGGAGATGGGTCTCAAACAACTAGCTGATTTTTTTTTAAATCAATCACTTGTTTTGTCTCTTCACCTGAATTATTCTCACCCACTCAAGATTCCCTAAACATCTGCAAAAACTTATGTCTTTATGAGCTTTTGTTCCACGGGAAATACCCACAATTCTGTCATACTTTCGAAGTGCTCTGTGACATGGGGGAAAAAATTAGGAACTACTGCCTCTAGAAGACAGCTAAATTGACCAACACATATTTTTTAACCTGGCATTTTTTTGTCACATGAACATAGTTCAAAATCTTAGGACAAGATATGATATTATGAAAGAAGCCAACAAACAACAGTAAATCTGTTAGCTTTTGGACAGTGCTACAAAAGAGAACCTGTTAGAAATTGTCAAATTTGCTTTCTCCAGACAAGTATGGTACATGCTATCTGTAGCTGAAACTCTATTTATAATGAGTCAAACAACATAATAACTGACTCATTGGGCATAGGTATATAATTTGACTGACTTCAATTATTGTACAAGTAAACATTTATCTCAAACATCAACCTGAAGTAACATTTGCAAAGCAGAAGAAGGAAAAACAATGATCGTAAATGTAAGTTCTGTCCTAACAATGTTAATGTTTCTTAACTAAAGCGAGGCCTGAAATTCAATTCCTTTGGAATCCTCACATCCGTCCATTCTCAAAAATACAAATAGCTTGTGCCACATAAGGCAACATCTGTTCCAAGTTGACAGGCCACCTTGTGAACCTACTTTGATGTGGACATTACCTAGACATGCCTAGTTTCTTGTTTCAGTTGATATTATTTTCTGGCTCTTATTTAGAGCTGAAGCAGCTTTGACTTTGGTTTCCCAGGTCTAAGAAATCTTAATTTCGAGCAGTTCTTCCTAATGAACTAACTTTTAGTATAATAAAAACACTTCTATTCATATTATACTATATAAAAAACGACAGGATTTTAGAGTAAGGTCATTTCTTTTTTCCCTTATATGTGAGGGGAAGAGGGGGTGGCTTAAAATTGGTAGCACTAAAATTAACATGCGAAATCTAACCATAAAGATACATTTGGCATTGCTAGCCAGCTCAATAATTTGGGGCCTGGTAAATATTCAACAAGCTTCTCTATTCATCTTCACAGCAGAAAGTGAAACAACTGTCAAACCCCAAACATATCAGAAAACTTAAGGACAGTACCTCCCTTCCAAGGCAATTTGATAACAAAAGAGAATAAAAGTTTCCCAAATTCTTTTAAATTCATTTGAAACTGCTCTATACAATGCTAGACATCAGCAAGCACCCATATTAGTTGTTCCTTTATTTTCTAAGTCATAATATAAAAAACAAAATGTCATATTTTTCTTAAAGTTTTTGTTGAAGAATAAATAGGTCAAAAGTAATTCACTGCAGTACCTATTTATTCAGAAGATGAAAACTGCAATGTCTAGTTAACTCACTATTAATTTTGCCTCAATACTGGTGCCCAAAACTGAGTACAACCCACAAAAACAATGACTGTTACCACAAAGAAATAATATACTCACAATAAGACTTAAAAGTTTTATTAGCTTCACTAGAAATTTAAGAAGATGGGTCCACACATATACAGACGCTGGGAGTAAAAAACTTGTGAAAAACTCCCTGGAAGATAGTTTGGCAAGTTGGATTGAAAACTTTCGCACCCTTGATTTCTAAGCAATTGGGGGAAAAAAATAGGAAGATCCGTAGAACTTAGTGGTTAAATGCCTAGGCTGTAGCACTAAAATGCCTAGCACTGAAGCCTCACTCACAAGTAAGGGACGTTGGCAAGTGACTTTACATCTCTGGCCTCTATTTTCTTATCTGTAAAATAGAGTAACAATAGTACCTTCCTCATATGTCTGTTTTGAGAATTAGAAGACCTAATATTAAGAAATATACTTAGAATAGTATCAGGCAGATAGTAAAAATCTATCTGTCTTAGCTATTTTTATTGTCAAAGCTGTTCTTTTAGTGATACTTAACAACCACAAAAATTTGTTAATAAATAGAATGTCGAACATTAGGGGCATGATAAAGTAACGTATAACAGATCTATATAATGGTTATGATCTAATAGTATTCCAGAAAGCAGAAAACATCACTGTATATAACTTCATAATCTTACATGACTTTGTCTATATTAAAAACATGCATACAAAAAGATGGAAAGAAAATATAGCAAAATTCACAATCTATCTATTTACGTGTGGCATTAAAGATAATTTTTATGTTCTCCTTTCTAATTTTTTTATTTTTCCAAACTTTTTATATTATTCATATACTGTATTACTTATGAAATATCTTCTTTAACAAACTAGTATCCTTAGGATTTGAAGGAAGGATGAATATGTGGAGCACAGAGGATATTTAGGGCATGAAAATACTCTGTAGGACACCATAATGATAGATATATATCATTACATATTTGTCCAAAGTCACAAAATGTCCAACATCAAGTGTAAACCCTAACATAAACTATGGACATTGGATGATAATGATGTGTCAATGTAGATCCATCAGTTGTACCAAATGTACCAATATGGTGGGGGATGTTGATAATGGGGGATGCTACACATGTATGGGGACAGGGTGTATAAGGGAATCTCTGTACCTCTCCCTCGATTTTGCTGTGAACCTAAAACTGCCCCCCCAAATAAAATCTTAATAAAATACACAAATAAATTTTAAAGGAAAATATAGTACCTTTCATTGTTTACCAATCTTTTATTTTCAACTTAATGTCAGTTATGCACATTTTAATCAGAAATGGGTTGGCATATTATTGGAATTTTTCCCCTCTAATTTTCAAAAATTGTCCATGATATTTTTTATGAACTAGTTCTACAGAAGCTCTGTAGTTTAATTTGTGTGGGAAAATATGTTTTACTGAAACTTACATTTCTATCTCTTTTCCTACATTTTGATTTAATTACCTGAGATCCTCAGAGCAGTAAGGGTGGAAAAAACATAATCCAAGTAACAATGAAACTATTACATTGGTTTTATTATCTATTACTTCACTATTGCCTGAAGCACACTGTCTATTTATTACTTTAATTCTGCTCGAATTTCTTATCAGTTAATTCTCTGAGTCTTGAATGGTTTAATGCATTGGAAATAGAGAGACAGTAAAGGATGGTTATTGGTTATTTTTATTTTCTCAGAACCATGCTGCTCTTTTAATAACATGCTAAGCCATCATGCTTAAGAAAAGAAAAACTAAAGACCATTTTAGCAGTTGGTAATATACTTCAGTTTGAGAGGGTAGACTGTTGTAGAGAGTAGTAAAACTACAGCTATTGCTACAAATTAATCATCTGTGAAATCTCACTCATTCATGACTTTAGAATTTAGAAAATACTCCAGACATTATTCTCTGTAATTTGTTCAAGTAATGAATTTTATATGCATGGATTCATTAACCGAAAAATATTTGGTAGGATTTCCTAGATCAATAAACTAAAGCACTTCAAGTGGATAAGCCATTAAAAAAGAGAAAAAACATTTTAAAACAAAAATATTTTGCAGATAATTGTTAGTGCTATTAATTCTGTTTTCATCAGCCCCCAAATGGATCATTTCCTATGGGTTTTCAAACTTTTCAAAATTAAACTTAATTTTAATTTATTTCTATTTATGACATTATAAGAGAAACATTGAGTGCTTTCCAATCCATAGTCACAAAGCTGACAAAACCTTCCTACTCATGGAGTCCAATCAGTCAGTGATCCCAGAGCAGACAGAACAACTCAGCTTCACTGGTTTCTCCATAATGGTCATGTCTACTCACAGGGCTTAGCAATATATATATATATATATATATATATATATATATATATATATATATATATATATATACACACACACACACACACACACACACATACATATGTATATATATACATACACACACACACATATAGTTAACTCATATAATAGTCTTGTTACTTAAAATCGTAAAATGAAACAGTCTAAACTAAACAAGAATCCAGCTAAAGCAGCAATGAATTTTGTTTCCAAGTAGAAGCCTATTTATTATATATGCCAATCACTCCCTAAGCAACAAGATCTATGACCCTATATTAACACCAACATTTGATGCACAAGTTTACCAGTGAGATCTCCACAAAAGAACAGGCAAATTGATACCAAGAGAGGTCAGCTTATTTGAGAACTCTCTTTAAAAAGCAATAGCTCTTTTTTTCTGCGTTACTTCAAAGAAAAAGGATTGCCCCAGAAATGGCTAATTTTATCCCTAAAACTCTAGAGTTGAACCACTATATTTTTTCTTCTTTTTCAACGTGTAGAAAAAAGCAACATGGATTAATCTTGTACTCCAATGCTATTTCCTCTTAATTGCTTCTCCTTTCTACCTTTTCAAATCTTATCCACATCTCAAAGACCCCAAATTTTCCTTTTTGGCTTTTCATTCTCCCTAAGGACGTGGCCTTCATGAAAATCTCCACTGTTTAATCGTAACACTTGGATATGTGATCTCTTGTATATGGCACTGACCCATTTGTATTAATCATGACAATCTGAATAAATCATAAGTTTCTTAAAATTCATATCTTACCATCTTTTTTAAGTTTCTACTACCCTTTTCGCCAAAGTCTTACTACTAAGTACATACCAAGTATCAGTTTATAAATCTATATATACTCATTCTTATTCTCAATTCTGTTTTCTTAGATCACAGTGAGAGTGGTGGTCACGAAAAGTAGTAATGCCTTTTTACACTATTGATGTTCAAAGACAGGATAAATATATCCCAACCTATTCTTTGAGTTCACTGAGACCAGAAACTCCAAATTATTCATCTTGGTAGCAATAAAAAGGTAATATAGTATTTGGCACACAATAGATGCTGAATAAATATGTTGAATTATACTTAAGGCTTTTCCATTATAGTACAGAAGACCCAGAAACCCATATTATTTCTGAAAAGTCAAGTAATTTGAGGTTTTACTAAATTCTGAGGGCAGAATAAATCTGCCCCTAGACTTTCTAGAAATCCTGTTCTTCTTCTTCTAATATACAATCTACTTATAATTAAGCAATAATAATTAATCATAAAAGATACCAATAATAATAGAATTTTGT
The DNA here is from genome assembly GCF_963924675.1 of Phocoena phocoena. Classification (NCBI taxonomy): domain Eukaryota; kingdom Metazoa; phylum Chordata; class Mammalia; order Artiodactyla; family Phocoenidae; genus Phocoena; species Phocoena phocoena. Next base: position 99,871,240 of record NC_089221.1, on the reverse strand, counting down.
TACTCATTGTTTTTTATTTTTTTGTTCATCAGTAATTTATTTATTTATTTACTTATTTATTTTTGGCTGCGTTGGGTCTTCGTTGCTGTGCACAGGCTTTCTCTAGTTGTGGCGAGCGGGGTCTACTCTTTGTTGTGGTGCGTGGGCTTCTCATTGCGGTGGCTTCTCTTGTTGTGGAGCACGGGCTCTAGACGCGCGGGCTTCAGTAGTTGTGGCACGTGGGCTCAGTAGTTGTGGCTCGCGAGCTCTAGAGAGCAGGGTCAGTAGTTGTGGCACACAGGCTTAATTACTCTGCGGCATGTGGGATCTTCCTGGACCGGGGCTCGAACCCATGTCTCCTGCATTGGCAGGCGGATTCTCAACCACTGTGTCACCAGGGAAGTCCCTGTTACTAATTGTTAAAGAGTTCCAAGCAGCTACTATTATGTTGGAATCTATCCCACTACCTGAATTTTCAGATGACTGAAGTCCAGAAAACTTCTAAAGAGAAAATAAATTTCAAAATAACCTCAAACAGAAGTCTAATATTGGGGCTTCCCTGGTGGCGCAGTGGTTGAGAGTCCGCCTTCAGATGCAGGGGACACGGGTTCGTGCCCCGGTCCGGGAAGATCCCACATGCCGCAGAGCGGCTAGGCCCGTGAGCCATAGCCGCTGAGCCTGCGCGTAGGGAGCCTGTGCTCCGCAACGGGAGGGGCCACAGCAGTGAGAGGCCCGCGTACTACAAAAAAAAAAAAAAAAAAAAAAAAAAAGCCTAATATTGTTGGTGCAGACTTTATGCAAAAATAAAGGACAAAATATTCAGAATTCCACATTTTAGTTAGAATGAAAAAGGCAGATATGGGGACATATGTATAACTGATTCACTTTGTTATAAAGCAGAAACGAACACACCATTGTAAAGCAATTATACTCCAATAAAGATTTAAAAAAAAAAAAAAGGCAGGGATAAAACAAATACCATATGGCAAATGATATAGTGATGCAGTCATAATCACTTTCTTATTTCTAATTTCTGTTCCAAATTAATAACAGCTCTATGCTAACTTATATTAAAATATATTATGGCATAAACACATACCATTGCCAATAAAGGAATTAGAATTCAAAATATAACCGTTTATATTTAGTATATACCAATAATAAGCTGCCAGAATAGTGAATGTAACAATTAATGAATAGTGACATTTATATTTACAAGTCATAGGTGTAGGCACCAACAGGTTTGTGATTTACAAAGTTTTCAGTTACTCCTCCATTCAAAATTACATCAAAAACAGGTTCAGTCATGTGTGCAATATTATCTTAAAAAGATAAATGCTGGACAACTGCAAGATGTCATAGGTTAAACATGCCCTATAAATATTTTGTTCTTGAAATAACTATCTCTCCTATTACATAAATGGCCAGTGTTTTGAGATTCAGATATAGTATCCACAACTCCATGTGCAAACCTAGGATGATGATATCCTCACAAAAGTAATTAATAATCACATCAAATCATTTATCATTCATAAATTCCACTCTCAGGGGTGAAATTTTTAGCCAGACAGGGCCTGGCACCCAGTCAAAGCTTACAAAGCATCAAGATAAAATTTTATCTATAGATCTGTCTAGAAGACAGATCTTTTCATTTACTTGGTTTTATATTACCTATGCTTTTCTATTCCTTTTATAAACTGTTTGTTTGTTTTTTCCCTAATAAAAATCCTCAAGCAAATGAAAACAGAAAGAGTGAAAGGGAGAGAGATTCACAGACTCCCTGAAACACTTCTTCGTGATTCTAACCAAGAGCTACAGCGAGGTTAAAAGTTTCACTATAGATCTACCTGGTCTCCAAACATCTACAGAATAATGATGCAAAGCAGAACTAGGACCATGTGCAGTTTCTTGTCATTTATTGTCTAAAATAAGGAGTGGGGTGATACATTGTAACATAAGAAGTATGTGCCCATAGATGCGGAGTTTTGATTGACTACCTTTCTCTTAATCTCAGCCTCCACGCTGAAGCAGTAAATACGTTTCTGTGCTGATGTAGGTTTCCCACATTCCCCATCTTAGAAACCTCAACAACCGTAAAGCACAATTCTGCCAAAAGGAACTTGCCCAAATTTGTTCGTTTTTTAAAACGCCATCATGTTTCGGGTGAAAATACAGCCTGCTAAAGATGTCAAATAAAAGGATAACAAAGAAACAAACAGCATCTTTAGACTTGAATTTCTATGCATAACCTCACCATCTGTCAACCAGTTGTGAAACAATGATCCTAGAGAAGCCCTGAAACACGAACAAGTTTCCTCCTCGCATCTATCATCTGTATCAATCTCCGCTCTCAGGACCTCAGTAGTAATTATGTTCTGCCAGTGGAGCAACCTACAAGAATGGCATTTGCCATTTGCAAACCAAACCCTGCCGATGAATGGGTCATTTTAACAGACTTGTACTTGGTAAGAAACGCGGAGTTCAGTTCACAGAGGTAACGGGGAGAGGGGGAGAAAGAAGGAGGGCTCTATCCTCACATTTGGATTGGAAATTGGACAGAGGAGGTAGGTCTCTAGAGGCCAGCCATCCAAACGACCCTCAATCTCTTCCCTCCTGGCCTTTGAAACAGGATTATAATTTTGGACCTAGACTACGCCCCACCCCTTCCCTTCCCACTACGGCCACCACCTTCGAAGTTACAGTGTCAGCTCTCCTGCAACTGGGGGTGCGGACTCCCTGGCGGAGAACAGCACCAGGCACCCAGTCAGTAGCGGAACACTGGGCTGGGACTCTGCCACCAGCTCCGAGACGCCACCCGCGGGCTCGCGGGAGACCCCACCCCTCCCAACCCTGCCCTCGCCCCCGCCTGGAGCTGCAGCCTGAGTTACGCATCCTCAGCCTTGACACTGCCTCCGCTTCTTTCTATCCGCATCAACGCTGGTGGGGGTGGGAGGGCAGAAGTAAAATGGGGGTTGGGGGGGCGACAAAGAAACACAACAGTCCTGGTTCCCAAGAGCCAGGACTCAAGTGGCAAGACGCTGGTGCACGCACACCAAACACACACACACACACACAATCACGGACGCACTCACCGACGCGCCCTGCGCCCCAGGTTCTATGCCAACGGCGACAAGATAGGAGGAAGAAAGGAGGTGGGGTGGCGAGAAGGCCCGGAGTTACTGGGAGGGACATTCCGAGGAGAGCAGGGGATGCCTCAGAAACTGCGAAAGTGAGAAAGTCCCAGACCCCCTTTACATCCCCAAGTCTGGGTTCTCCTGCCAGCAGCCCCGGGTCGCCTTCCTTCCAGCTGGGCTCGGGAACCGGGGAGGGGGGGCCGGAGCCGAGCTTCTCCCAGGCTGCCCTCTCGGGCCTGGCCCAGGGCCCGGAACCCGGCCCCCTTTCAGCCCCAGCCTGGGGAGGCTGCCAGGCTAGGAGAGACTTGCCCGCGGACTCTGGGGGAGCAAGAGGGCAGGAGAGAAGCATCTTGCACTATGCGGCCGGTTGCTGGTTTCTTCCTCTGTCGACACACCCCCAGTGAATCCCCTTCCCCAACACACACACACACACACACACACACACACACACACACACACACACACACAGATACACGCGTGTTCACCCCTCTCACCATCCCAGGTGCATCGATTAAAACACTAGTTGATTTCTTCCTGATTAGAAAAAAAAAGAAAGTGCAACAACTCTTCTCAGGAGTCGCCGGAGGAAAGAAAGTCCGTCTGCAGGCGTCTTTCTATAGTTTCCCTTGAGTTAAGAAATCTGGCGGTCCCCAGTGAAAACGGGACCGGGAACCCCAGCGGGTGAAAGGCGACGAACTCCTTCCCCACGCCCCGCACCTCTCACCTCCTTAAGTTCCTTGGCCACGTCCTTCAGGTCGCCCAGGACTAATTCCAGATCCTCCACGATGATCTTGATCTGTTCCTTCACCTTGGTTTTGGAGGCTGCCGGCGGTCCCTCGGCTGGAGAGGACGAGGAGGGGGTCCCCTTGGACTTGGCTGACATTCTTTGGGGGCAAGCGAGGCAGGTCAGCACAGGCGGGCGAGCGGAGGCTGCTGCGCGCCCCGGTCCCTGGCGCCGCGGCGGCAGCTGCCGCCCCAGTCCCCCCACATCTTGGACGCTCCCCGGGTAGCGGCGGGTGGCTGCGCTCGGCGCTCGGCCGGGTGGCCGCACTGTGGTGCTGCCATCAACTCTCCGAGACGCGGCGCTCGGCGCGGGGCTGCAGACGGGCGAACAGCGCGCCTGCGCCTCCTCCCGCCGCCGCCCGCCGCTCGCGCGCACACAGGCGCTCGCTCCCCGCCCGCGGAGAGGGGCGCCTGGCCGCCGGTCTCTGGCTGTCTGCTGCAGTCCCCGCGGCACGTGCCTCCGGGATCTCTCCCAGAACACCTGGCGTCAGGGAGCCGAGAGATAAGTTCGTGTCCTGCCCACCCTCTCGTCTTGTTACTGAAATGCCCTCATCATCATATCCTGCTGGATGTCTTGTCACAACCAGCTTAGATTCCTTCTGTTTCACCCACCAGTAGAGACCCGGATCCCCACCACACTTTCTGATCGATTGATTAAGAACCACAGTAGGGTCAGAGTTTAATTTAGGGCTAGTAAAGCGACCCTAAATGTTCATCCAGGACCAAAGTGTGTCCCGAAGGCCTCCAATCACTCTCCTACTCACCCAAGAGTTAAACAGAGGTGTTCTTGTGCAGAAATAAAAAGAGGTGTGGATAAAATCGACCCCTCACCCCCTGGAATCATGATATTTAACCAGTGTTCTTGAAAGAGGTAGCTTAATCCTGCTGATTCCACAGAGCTAATAGAGGATTTATTCATTGGAAGTCCTCACATCAAAAATCCCCTGGGAGACTGTCTGAGTCATCTTGGCTGTACTCAACTGGGACAGCTCCCGTTTTTTGTTTTTTGTTTTTGTTTTTTTAACTGTCTTTCCTCTTTTCGTGGCCTATGATGATGTATGTTTTGGGTGCAGGGGAAATACACTGGATCTCCTCTTGTGAAAGCTGAATAAGAAGAGTTTGACACCAACTTTTTTTTTTCTTTTTTGTATCCATTTCAAGTCTTTTGCAACTAAATAAAGAGGAAATAACTTTCTGATTGTTCTGTCAAAATGACCCAAGGTGAGGGAGTTAATAGGAAGCCTTCAGCTTCATTCTCAGTAGGTGGCTAGGATTCTCATTAGTTAAAGTTTTAATTTCCTTAGTAGCAAACCCATGGGTTATTAGCTACTGACCTGGAAGGCTGGATCTACTTTTCTTCATACACTCTACTCCAAATCATTATTTTAATAAGCTTCCCATTTAGTCATGCCTTAGCAAGGACCTCTGTCTCTTGCTTCTCACACCCCAGATTGTTCCATTATGCTTCTATACATGAAGAAAATCTTGGCAGCTCTCCTCTTCCTCGTTCCTTAAACCCCTCATATTCACTCTCTTCATTCTGAATAATTCATCTTGATAAAATCCTTGGAAATCATATTTGGAATATGGAAAAAAAAAGAGACAACAGAAGAAAAATAGAAATTTAGAGGTGTTATCAAAAGAATAACAACATTGAAAAATGCATTGAAAAATCAGAGGAAAAAGAAAGGTAGAAAGCAGAAGTTGCTGGAAGAAAATTAAAATAAGAATAAAGGAACCAGTGTGCACTAAGCAAATTGGAGAGGAGAAGAGGGAAGAAATTATTAGAAGTGTTAAATAAGTAATATGGTTCAGTTCTCTAAGGTAGAGACAGTATATATTTTTAAGTGCCCTGTCTCTGCAGGTTCTTCTTTATTGTATAAAGGTGTAACAGTAAAATATATATACATCAGGTTTACAAACTCCCCCACGGTAAATTCCTAATCTTTAACTATACTCTTATTTCATATCTGAAGAAGGATAAGTGGTCAGAAATTGCGGGAAAGAATGTGAGAAAAAGGGAAGATACTGCTCCTTTATATTAGAATTTTTGACTCTCAATAGTAGGCAAGTTAATAAGGAAGCCCCCCAAACTCAAAAATGATGAATTTAAGCAAGAATACTGGAAAAGAGGAAAGGAGGTGGTGTTTTTCTTCCACTGACAAAATAATCCTTTTATTAATAGAAGGATATTTCCATGCCACTCTGAATCTCTTCACTAATGATTAAAAAAAATTCTGTTCTCCTATGGTATCAATTGCTAGCAATGAGCCAAACTATTTTGGCTCAAAACTGAATCATAATTATTACTTTAAAACACATTATGCACATCTATATCACAATTCACTCTTAAATAACGGTTATCTATCTATCTATCTATCTATATTTAAATACAATATGGAGTTAACTGAAAGGGAAAAGGGAAAATTGGCTTCCAAACCCAAACTAACAAAGCTAGTCGACCCCCAGCAGTGATGACTACCACTATCTTTTAGTCATTAATCAGGTATGGATAAAATATTCCTAAAGAAGAAAGTTTTACAAAAAGAGTTAAAGACATTGAGGGGAAGGAGACAATAAGGAGGACACAAGGATATACGTCAAATCTATTTGCTCTCTATTTTTTTTATCACCTTTGTGGAAAAATTAGTCACTCCGTTGGCACATCCTGCACTCTGTCAGAGATTCATATATATGATGTTCTAAAGCCAAATTATGGGGACCACACAACAAAAGTGACACCTAATAAAATTTCTTATTAATGTGTTCATAAATCGGTTTATGTACTAGTGCTAGAGGCAAATGGGTACATACTCAAACCACATCACTTATAAACTTAGAATAACAGACTGCTAATAGTAGAAAGTGTCTTATTTGTAGAAATGATTGTTCACCCAGAATTTTATTCTTTCTGTATCTTTAGTCAACATTTTCTGAGGGTTGCAGCAGGAAGGATTGGATAGTTATAGGAGATCATCTAGTGGTTGTTCACTTACAGGCATTTATCAATATTTTCCTGTGTGTGTAGGTATGTGTGTGTGTTTAATCTGTTGCATTCGATCTCTAAAAGTTAACCTGCATGAGCAATGCTATGACACTGACATACTTTTTAATTCACAAAGAGCTCAAGAATATTCCCAAAATATTTTGTCCCATTTTGTTGACAGCAGCTTTTATCAATATACCACCATAATAATGTCCATTGAGTCTCAAAAAAAAAAGGATATGCATAATATAACATCGCTCTTATAATGACGTCGCTTGGTTTTCTTTCTTTTATTTCTTTTGCATAAACTTTGTTTGTAAAATCCAATAAAGTCATTAGAGATATTTGAAAACATTAAGAAAAAGAAAAAAATAAAGGAATGACAACTTTGTTTCCACCAAAATAGTTTTCAGTGGGTGAAAAATACTGGCAAACAACGTGGGTAGGAGAGAAAATGCCATTAGTGAAATGCAACAGAGAAAAATGAGTAAAGTTCTCCACGTATACATTGACTAAGAAATATACTGTACATGATATGCCTAGGCAGTGATTTGCAAATCTGGCACACAACAGAGCTTGTTAAAATACAGATTGCTGGAATCCACCCCCAGGGTATGTGATCTAGTAAGTCTGGGGTGGGGTTTGAAATTTGCATTTTAACAAGTTTCTAGGCTGCTGGAGAAAGACCAGCCTCTGAAAACCACTGGTTTGAGAGATTGAAAGAAAACTTTAGGTTTCTTTTTAGCTAGAAAGCCTTAAAGATCATCCAGTTACATCTCTTCATGTTATAGATGAGAAAACAATGCCTTGGGAGGTTAAATGGTACCTCCAAATTTTCACATCTAGGGAATACAAATTGGGAGCTAGAACCTCATGTTGACTCAGACTTGTGGCGTTGTCTCCATTTGTCTAGAGAATATCTCCTTTTTATGTAGTAATTGCTTTTGGCATGATGGCTATCTACTATAGATGCATATTGGTAAAAACAAACAAACAAACAAATGTGATCTGGAAGTTTAAATACAAATACCCATTGTACAATAGTACCCTGAGTAATTAGAACTTTTTCTATTCTGAAGTAGCTGTTCAATAAACACTTGATAGGGACATGAATGAATGAAGTGTTGTCTATCTCTGTGTGTTTTGAAACTAATTTAATTCAACAAATATTTTTTTAAATGGCTACTGTAGGCAAGAATCTATGCTATGGAGTAGATGTGCCACTAGGTTTAGCAAGGCACAGTCCCGGCAAGAACAATTAGATAATTCCACATATGACTCTAATATAAAATATTGTACCTCAGAGTATCTCTTTATTGCCCTCTTTGCCAACTACAGTCAGTTTATTTTACTTGACCTACAAAGTCAATGTATACTTAATTTTTTTTCCTTACTTTTTATCCATGAGACAGAAACTGAACTTTTGCTTAACTGAACAAAGGAAATTGTCTCGTAGCTTAACCATAGAAAGGCAAGGAGAGAAATATTTTCCAGTAGAATTGGAGCCAGGAATTCTAGGACTATTTCTTTCTCTGTACCCCATTCCCTTTTAATAGATTGGCTTTAGTTTCTCCCTGAAGTTGAACCTTGGTCAATGATAAATCCCGGTTCACATCTTTATAACTTTGCACGTAGAAAAGAAAGAGATAATTACAGCAAGCTCCCAGGAGAGTACTTTGATAGGTCCAGCTTAGGTCATGGACACACACCGTGGCCAATTACTGTGATCAGCTCAGGTGCAAAGCTGCTCTTACAGTTGTGCCACTCTTAGAGAAAAGTCATACATTTGTATATTTATTACCATGATTTTCCAGCAGGTGGCAGTAAGGTGAGTCGTTCTACAAAAATCTGTATAATAATTTTCTGATAATATGGAAATAAAATATTTTTAGGAAGCAAAACTGTTTTCAAATTCATACAAAGAAAGACATCATATGAATTAGCAATTGTCCTACTTGGGTTAGTAATTGGTGATGAGGAAGTTTAATGACTGGCCCAACTTGGATTAAGTTGCCTACACCTGTGGCCTATTTCGCCTTCAAAGGTGGAGATGTGCCCCTGTGAAAATAAAAAGTTACCTACCATATAGCCTTTAGATTGGGTTATATACCTTTCTTTTTCCTCACACTTCAGATTGGCAATTTAAAATTGTTTTGCTTCCCAAAGCTAGCTGCACTCAAGTCTTAGTTTTAACATTTCGTTTACCCATGAAAAGAGCCACCAACCCCCTCATCTATTCCCATTTTTGAGTCAACTCTAAAGACCTGCAATATTAATATTGTGATATTATATATTGTTGGTTATTATATATACATAATATATACATATATATCATTGGTTATACAGATGAACATAGCTCCTGAAACCCTTGGAATTTCCTGGGCAATAAGAATAATGACATAATGTTTGGTCTCTTGTTCTCAGTTCTTGAAAATGCTACAAGGAAGTGCCTTTTGGATCCCACCCAAGGGAGGAGGCTGGATGCCAGGAGAACCAACCATGTGATTAGAAAGTTGGGACTTTAAATCCCACCCCCTGATTCCCAGAAAGAGATGAGGTGCTTGAGGTTAAATCAATCACCACTGACCAGTGATATAGTCAACCATGACTATGGAGTGAAGCCTCCATAAAAACCGAGAACAGTTTCTGGCCCTCCTTTTCAGAGAGCTTTCAAGTTGGGGAATAAGAATGCTTCCAAGTGTCACCGTACTGGGCCCCAACCTTTATCTTTATGTGGACAGAAGCTCCTCTGTTCTGCACCTCACCCTATGTATCTCTTCATCTCACTGTTGATTTGTCCCCTTTAATATCCTTTTATAATAAATCAGTAATCCTGTGAGTAATGGGTTTTCCTGAGTTCCGTGAGCAGTTCTAGCAAATTCTTCAAACCCAAAGAGGGGGTTGTAGGTACCTTTGATTTAAAGCCAGTCAGTCAGAAGTACAGACAACAACCTCAGCTTGTGATTGGTGTTTGAAGTAAAGAGTGGTGTTGTGGGACTAAGCCCTTTACTTGTGGAATCAAATTCTATCTTCCCATAGATAGTGTCAGAATTGAGCTGAATCCTCAGACACGCTGCTGGCATCTGAGAATTGCTTGTTGGCGTGGGGAAGCCTATACATACACACACACACACACACACACACACAAAACTTGGAATTGAGTCCAGGAACCCCTTTCAAGACTTCCCCAGCCCAGAGCTGCTGAACTGCCCCACCACGTGTGCAAGCAAAATGCTGAAACAATTATTCCCGTTCACCCAAGTTTTCAAGAGTTTCCACTTATCCTGAAACCTTGGGACCCATGCCTGACATCTCATTGTACTCTATCTCATTCTACCCCTCAGCTACAAAATGCTGGACCAAGTGAAGAAATAACCTGAGACTTTCAATATTCGAGGACCATTACAGACTTGGCCAAAGAGGTACCTTAAAACTTGGCCAGTTGCCATTTTGCACAGTTTAACAGCCTAACAGCCTCTTTCCATAGAAGGTGATTCAGCTACAACCAAGGAATATTTGATCATTTAGCAGAACCCAATAACCCTGCTAACACCAGAACAATTGAAAATCCGATTCAATCATTCATGAGCCCAATTAATTTTAATAGATACATGGAGATCCCTATTCTTGTTAAGTATCAGGATTTTTTTTCCCAAGGAAATGAGTAAGCGTGGGCCAGGAATCACTACTGTTTCTAATAGAGTCAGAAAGGACAGAGAATTTGGCAGAGGTTGTACCACTCCCCCTGCTTAAGGAACACCTTGACCTTCAGGAATGTAAAGTCAAATCCTGCCAGTTGTAAGATGTCACCAACGTTATCCACTGTGTATGGCTAGATAATGTGCAGTTTTAGTTTCTTATCTGGGATGGAATGACTCAAATCTGCAAACAATCTAGAACATTCTGTGTAACGCCTAACTTCCAAAACTGTGAGAAAAATAAATCACAGTGTTGAATCCACCCAGTCTACTGTATTTTTGTGTGGAAGCCCAAGCTCAGATAAACTCTGTTTTGTTTTGTTTTTCTAACTTCACTGAGATATAACTGACATAATATTTTATAAGCTTTAGATGTAGATATGTTGATTTGATACACTTATATGTTGCAAAATGATTACTACCGTAGCGTTAGCTAACACCTCCATCCCATCACATAATTACCATTTCTTTTTTGTGGTGAGAACATTTAAGATCTATTCTCTTAGAAAATTTAATTATATTTTACAGTATCATTAGCTAAAATCACCATGCCATATTTCAGATCCCCAGCTTATAACTGGAAGTCTGCACCCTATGACTAACATCTCCCCTTTTCCTTACCCTTTAGCCTCTGGTAAACACCATTCTACTCTCTGTTTCTAGAGTTCAGCTTTTTTAGATTCCACATGTAAGTGATATCATACAGTATTTGTTTTCCTCTGCCTGATTTATTCTACTTAGCAAAATACCCCCAAGTTCCATCCATGCTGTTACAAATGGCAAGATTTCTTGCTTTATCATAGCTGAATAATAGTTCATTGTATATGTACACCACATCTTCTTTATCCATTCATCCACTGACTAACACTTAGGTTATTTCCATATCTTGCCTATTGTGAATAATGCTTCAGTGAACATGAGGATACAGACAGCTCTTTGAGATCCTAATTTCACTTCCTTGGGATATACGTATACCCAGAAGTGCAATTGCTAGATTATATGGTAGTTCTAAAATAGATTTTGGTACTGAGAAGTGGAGTGCTGCTGTAACATATACCTAAAAATGTGAAAGAAGCTTTGGAACTGGGTAATGGGTAGAGGCTGAAAAAGTTTTGAGGTGCATGCTAGATCTATGAACATTTGGGCCATTCTGGTGGGGGCTGAGAAAGAAAAGAGGAGATCTGGAGAGAAAGCCTCCATCTTCCTAGAGAGTGCACAAATACTTATGAATAGGATGTTTGTAGAAATATGGACATGAAGGTGCATTCTGGTAATGTCTCATACAGACAAAAGGACATGTTATTGGGAGCTGGAAGAAAGGCTATCCTTATTATAAAGTGACAAAGTACTTGGCTAAAGTGTGTCAGTGTTCAAGTGTTTTATGGAAGACAGAACTTGTGAGTGATGAAACTGGATATTTAACTGAAGAGGTTTCCAAGCAAATGTTGAAGGAGCAGTCTAGTTCCTCCTGACTGCTTATAGCATAATGAAAAAAAAGAAAGATGAATTAAAGGAGGGATTGCTAAGCAAAAAAGGAACCAGAACTTAAAGATTTGGAAAATTCTCAGTCTGACTATTTTGTAAGAAAATAAGAAATCATGTTCAGAAGAGAACACCAAGGGTGAGGCTGGACTATCTATCAAAGATACTATAGAAACTGAAATACAGCCAGTTTGAGCTGAAGGGGACAGAGATAGAACAAAATGAAAGAAGGATGTCAGACTTCTTAGATTCTATAGAGCTGGATCATAATTCTGTGAGGATGGAAATGTGTATTCTCCTTCAAGAATTGGAAAGAAAGATCCCAGAGATCATTTAGAGATCATCAGGGCCACCACCATGGATTTAACAGGTCAGATGGCTTTCATCCAAAGACTTGGGAACGAGCCAACCCTGCAAAGCAATGGGACAGGGTTACCCAGGATCTTGGGGGTATGACCCCCACGCATCAGAATTATGAAGGGAGGATCACCACTTCAGCAGTTCCTGAAGGCAGAACTGATGCCACAGTGGGCCTGTGGAGCAGGGCATTGAACCAAAGAGTATTATTCTCCAGCACCAAGATCTGACGGAATTTCCCTTGTCAGGTTTTGGACTTGCTGGGGACCCATCACTCTTTCCTTCTTTCCTGTCTCTCCCTTTTGGAATGGGAATGCCTATCCTATGCCACCATTGTATTTTGGAAGCACATTAACTTATCTGGTTTCACAGGTTCACATATAGAGAGTAATTTTGCCTCAGGATGAATTGAAACAGAGCAGGACCCTATGGTCTCACTCCCCCGCCCGCTGCCCCAGCCACCATGTCCTCTGCCTGCCTTTTGTCTGTAGAAAAGCATTAACCAAAGAATAAGTTTAATCAGAGAAGTGAGAAAATGCAGAAGCAAAGGAAAGCAGTCAAAATAGTATAGTTTAGTCAATAAGCAAAGTCAAGAACCTTTAGTTCCTCCTCAAGGGCTGTAGATAATGTTCTGAGCCATGTCCTGTGAGCTGTCTTTTAGATACTGAAATCCCCACCAGGTGGAATAAGTTAACTACATGATGACCAGACTGTAGCCATGACATAAACTGCCACCATCCCAAGAACTGGCTTCAAAGAAATGGGAAAAAATGACCCTGGAACTGAAGATTAACTGTACCTAAAACAATCAAAATGACACTGGTCAGACCACTGCATGACCAATTTCAAGATGACTGTCAGACCCGACTATGCTGTTTCTGCATGTAGCCCCTCCCTCCGCCTATAAAAGCTCTTGCCCACTGATTGTCAGTGGGGGGAGTCGGCCTATGGACACAAGTCTCCCTTCTCCCCCGGTTGCTGGCCTCCGAAATAAAGCAGACTTTCCTTTTCAGCAACTTTGCCTCTTGAGTATTGGCTTTAGAGTGGCGAGCAGCCCAACCCCACTTTTGGTAACAGAATTATACCTCCTGTCTCACCCATATGTGCTTTAGATGATACTTAGATGAGACTTTGGACTTCAGATTTTAAAGATGATGGTGGAATGAATTAAGACTTTGGGGATTGTTGGGATGTAATGACATAAATCACAGCAAGATCCTTTTTGATCCACCTCCTAGGGAAATGGAAATAAAAACAAAAATAAACAAATGGGACCTAATGAAACTTAAAAGCTTCTGCACAGCAAAGGAAACCATAAACGAGATGAAAAGACAACCCTCAGAATGGAGAAAATATTTGCAAATGAAGCAACTGACAAAGGATTAATCTCCAAAATTTACAAGCAGCTCATGCAGCTCAATACCAGGAAAACAAACAATCCAATCCAAAAATGCACAGAAGACCTAAATAGACATTTCTGCAAAGAAGATATGCAGACGGCCAACAAATACATGAAAGAATGCTCAACATCACTTATCATTAGAGAAATGCAAATCAAAACTACAATGAGATATCATCTCACACCAGTCAGAATGGCCATCATCAAAAAAATCTACAAACAATAAATGGTGGAGAGGGTGTGGAGAAAAGGGAACACTCTTGCACTGTTGGTGGGAATGTAAATTGATACAGCTATTATGGAGAACAGTATGGAGGTTCCTTAAAAAACTAAAAATAGAACTACCATACGACCCAGCAATCCCACTATTGGGCATATACCCTGAGAAAATCATAATTCAAGTACAATAGCCAGGACACAGAAGCATCCTAAGTGTCCATAAACAGATGAATGGATAAAGAAGATGTGGCACATATATACAATGGAATATTACTCAGCCATAAAAAGAAACGAAATTGAGATATTTGTAGTGAGGTGGATGGACCTAGAATCTGTCATACAGAGTGAAGTAAGTCAGAAAGAGAAAAAATAAATACCGTTATGCTAACACATATATATGGAATCTAAAAAAAAAAAAAAAAAGAATGGTCATGAAGAACCTAGGGGCAAGACTGGAATAAAGATACAGTCCTACTAGAAAATGGACTTGAGGATATGGGGAGGGGGTAGGGTAAGCGGGGACAAAATGAGAGAGTGGCGTGGACATAATACACTACCAAAGGTAAAATAGATAGCTAGTGGGAAGCAGCCGCATAGCACAGGGAGGTCAGCTAGGTGCTTTGTGACCACCTAGAGGAGCGGGATAGGGAGGGTGGGAGGGAGGGAGATGCAAGAGGGAAGAGATATGGGGACATATGTATATGTATAACTGATTCACTTTGTTATAAAGCAGAAACTAACACATCATTGTAAAGCAATTATACTCCAATAAAGATGTTTAAAAAAAGTGAATTACTAAAAAATTAATAATATTTGTTCTAATTCTATCAATTCTTTTTCAAATATCTTTTTACATACTTGCAAGCTGTTTTTCTCTTTCAATAACTGTGCTAATTCATTGAAACTATTTCAGCTCAGTATGTATTTGTAAATGTTATAATTGAGGAAAAAATGCTCAGTGTTAATAAATTTTAAGACATTGTCTTTATTCTATAATAGTATCCCATCATAATAACCATCTCCTGTTTACTTAGCTTTTCATATAATTTTTATAAAAACTTTTTAGGATTACCATATATAATGTACTATGTACAAAGTGCTACTAGACTGTATTTTCAGTGTGCTTATCACTAGCTAAAATAATATTTTAACAGGACATTTGAAAATGGTTCAGCCCTTTCCCACATAGCACAGACATTTAATATCCCTCATTCCAGTAAATGCCAGTCACAATAGCTGCCCAGACATCTAAAATGCCCCCTACAAGGTAGTACTTTTCCCTTTACAAACCACTATGCCAAAGGTGTGTAGTATCTAACAGAAGGAAAAGTCTTTATCCCCTATTTTGAACTTTTAAAAAACTAGTACAAAGTGCTTCACTGTCTCTCTTCTTTTTAAACAATAAAGCAGTGGGCTCTGGTGGGAAGTCGGTGGATTCGAAGTGAGACACCTTAGGTTTGAAACTCACGTTCTGCCGCCAGTATGTGATCACAGACACTGAAACTCCACCACCATTTGCTTCTTTATCTGCAAATGTGGATACAATACCTATTTTGAAAATGTAGAGTGAGAATGAAGAGAGATAATTAGGTGGAAATGTTTTGTAATCTGTAAATTACTGAATAAATGTTAGTCGTTGTTATTCTTTTTTGTGTTTGTTTTGATTATAGTTCACTGTGCATCAAGGAAGAGTGTTACCTCTGCTGTTCCAGGATTTGGCTGCTTTCCAGAATTGCTTGATAAAGTAAATCCCTCTACAACAGCATTTTTCAAAATATGTCTCAGCAGTTTCAATTAAAAAAAAAAAAAAAAGGAAACACTGCATACTATGTACCCCTCTTACATAATGTTGAGGTTAAATATCAGGATGTTAACATCTGAAAAATCATACCCGTTAAATTTTAGTTTCCAAACTTGTTTCATTTGACCATAAAATCTCCAAATCTCCTTCTATGTCTCCTCCTTTCCTTTCCTTTCTTCCTTCCTTCCACCCTTCCCACCTTCCTGCCCTTCCTTCCTTCCTTCTTCTTTTAACATAACACTTCTGAGTATTGTGTTTAAAGAATTTCATGGAATACAACTTAGTAAGATCTATTTTAAATGTTTCTAGTGATTACTCTTGATCATGTTTTGCTTTTCCTAGGAATTGATTCTGTATAGCTGGATTATTCTGTATAGGAGAACTTTACCAGGAATTGTGTATGTTTCAGTAGTATTTTTATGCTGATATATTTTTCCATATGACAAATTTTCTTTTGTTATTTTTGTTCATGCTGTATTCGTATAGAACTTTACTATTTTCCAAGCATGTCCCAATGTTACATCATCATCTTCCTTTATCTAAGGATAATCCAGTAAAACTAAAGCATGGAAGTACTATTATCCTAAATTTGCAGAATAAGGCTTCCAAGGCTAAGAGAGTTACTTAAGACCACACACACCTGTTGTGGGACATGACCAGCAGCAGAACCCCAAAGTCCTCATCCTTGCCCGTTGAGCTTTCTCCTACAATGCAATGCTTCCTAAACTCTTTCCATTTCATACTGTGAACTTTCACATCTCTTTGCTATCTTTGTGTGCCTGCCCCCTGCCCCCCAAATAGTGCATTTTCTGCTTCAGGTCAGGAATGTGAAGGATAGAATTTGCTTACTTATTTTTAGCTGCCTATAAATGAACCCCTGTCTTTATTTGCTACAAGCTATTTGGGAACAGGAGAGAAAGTTTGAGAGGTTTATATTAGTTTTGAAATACTGAAGGAAAACCTCCCATTCTCAAATTCAGACCAAGATTTATTCAAGAAATGTCCAAGACAGTAGCTCTTTCAGATTTGTTAAGCATAAGACTGAATCCTCAAAGGTTTGGGTTAATAATCCTGAAGTAGAACAGTATGTACTATAACAATGGGACTTTCCCTGCTGTAAGGGCATTGCAATGTTTCACAAAAGAAAAGCAGTTGTTCAAGTGGTGCCCATCTGGAGCCATAAACGAGCTCAGAATACACTAACGCAACCAAGAAAACAACAGGGAAAGCTTTTCTGTGTACTTTCCACCATGCCTCTGACACACTGGCAGCTCAGTAACATTGCTGACATTTCTGAGCTGTTGGGGAGAGCGGCCCATGAATAGAAAGTGTGACTGAGACTGCTCTGGCACAGGGCCGTACTGTAGTGCAAGGTGGGATTCAGGCAGCTTCTCTTTGACAGGCTGAATGCCAGGTAATTTATAGCCAGGTGACTTGATGATTGGAACCAATGTGAACTCTACACTATATACCAAATTCTGCAATAATGTGACTGTTGGATTCAATCTGCTCCTTACCCAGGACTTTTATTGTTTTAGGAGTTGCAGTATAAAAATCAATAACTTATGTAACATTGATTATAGTAGGAGTGTAAGCTATTTCTTGTTTATCTGACAACATATATGTTTCTAACCTTAAACACATTGTGATGGATCATGTTTCACTAAATCCAGCGATAAATTGCATATAATAAAATTAATTTAATATTATTCTTTTGATTTTGCTATAAGATATACATTCAAATATTTTTTAGTCCATTTTGTAAGGATTACCCTGTTAAAGTTATGAAGTTAAAATGGGGCTCCCATAGCATTTTCTACTGAAGTGATTCTGGGGACACAAGATGTGTACCTAATGGCAGGTGGGGGCTGAAAGGGTAAATGAACGGAACCTGATGGGGGAGTCACCAGAGCAAGAGTTTGAATAAAGGAAACCAGACACACTGTTCCTATTGTTTGCAGTGATCTCTGTACAGGAGATCACCTGTATGGATTACATCCTTGAGCTCCTTTTCTCTCTACCTTCCAGATTGGTTCAGGTAATCGAGACTAGAGGAAAGCTATTTCCTTGTCTGGCATATTTCCTGTAGGACTGGCTGTGTCCCTTAGTCACAGCCCTTGACAAAGGCCTTCCTGGGTTCTATCTATATTATTCTGTTCCTTCTTCCCTTCAGTCCTCAGACTTTTCTGAGGTTCTGCACCACTCCTTGGTTTCACTACACTCTAAGCAAAGTTTTCCTGACTGTCCTTTTATTAAACTCTTTTCAAATTACCCAGTGTGAAAGTATCATGTTTTAGCTGACCCTGCCTTACATACACTAGAAGTCAAACATGTCTGTACATGCATGGCTGGCCAACTAGTTAGGACTCCATTTGTAAAAGTATAAAAGAATGTTCTAGGAAGGCCTTCAGTCTAGGCAAAGAGAGACCTAGGGTCCCCACCTTAATCCTAGAGCCACTGCAGGAAAATAATGTGTGTGTGTGTGTGTGTGTGTGTGTGTGTGTTTTACAACAGAGTGTGTATCTGTTGGCTAATTCTCCCATCCACACATCTACCCTGCAATATGAGTGCATCCCTAACCAATTTATTTAATAAATTTCTTATACATTAGGCCAAATACAGTAGAATTTGGGCAAGTTTATATGGTCAAATGTTTTTACAGGTACACAAAATTTCAAATTTTTCTGGTGGTGTTCTTTCTTTAGCCCTCACATTTAAATTGTGCAAATAAATTTACCATCATACACACCTTGTTTAGATTATTTTTCTAAGCAATATTCTGAAACATTTAGTGTGTATAAGTAGCATCAGTTGTTTCTTCCATAAGCAATACCAGGCAAATCAAAGAGATTGGGCAACACAATCCTAGGTGGTGATAAGTATTTTTTGAAATGCAGTTGAATTAGTTTCTTTTTTTATGTTAAAAAAAATTCATCCCCATCATTTATTTGATGGTTCCAAATATAAAAAAAGTCAAGGTTCTTACACCAATTATCTCAAATGAGACCATGCAAAGCAATTTAAAGTGTATACAACAATCATTCCCCCTTCAGTTTTGCTGCTTTATACAACTGTGTGATCCACAGAAAATTGAATGGCATGTGGGTTGGAAAATTTCACCAGTTTACAAAAAAACAAACAAACAAAAGCCCAACAACAAACATGCAAGATAGTTGCTACTTTGTGTCTGTGAATCAATTTACAAACTTTTGAAAATTTAGGAGACACACGGAACTAAAAATTTTAGCTGCCCAATTTTATCCAACTACTCCACAGGAAGCACGAATGACAGTCCCAACACTCTGTAAACTTTGAAGAGTTGAGATAGTAGACCCTATTTGTTATCTATAGTAGATTCAACTGTTGAGTCTGCAAACGTAGGCTTTTTTCTCTTAACAGAAATAAATCTCCTTAGGGCCTTTCCTCTAATTTTGCTAGGCTGGGTTACAAAAGAATAGTGAAGAACCCTTCATGTGAAATTTAAAGTGTGACAACTGAAATATTCTGATGCATTATATAAATTTTTGCTAGTTGCATAGACTAAAGACAGGTGGTTTGCTAAATGGCACTGAAGAAAATCCTGACCCAGTGGCACTACTTAGTCCAAATGTTTCTGACCAAAGAAAATTATACAACAATACTTATAGGCTCACTTTTAAGAAATGGCTGACATTAATACTGTATATATTTTACATGTCAAATACATAGTCCAAGAGTTTATAAAATAAGTTCATGCATTATTACCTCTAATAATATCATATACAGGATACCCAGCCCTCCCCACCACCCCCAGTACTTCTGATAACATTTCAGGTGGACACAGTCTTATATACAAAAACAATCCAGTTTCTCTGCTGTGTTAAGTACATAATTTAAAGAAACTTCAGAGATTACTGAGAAAAAAACTTAGTCCATTGAAGATTGATACAAAGTGTCAATCTGTGCGATTTTAAAATGTTTCCTTTAGATAAAACCACCCAGAATACATAACCTCTGTACAAAAAAAAATATAAAAATTCCGGATGATCATGTTTGATCACACTACATAAATTAGAATGAAATGTCATTGGTTAAAAGTTTTTCTACTTTACTCATTCCTTTGACAACATTAATTTGTGAACTAATATTTATATTTAGTTCAGCTGCATTTATGGCACAAGGTATCATTTTCAAAACAGTGGCACCAATTTTCCTTAAGTGTAACAGCACTCTATTTTTAGCAGCAATTATATTTTTAAAGGTTAACAATTTATAGAACAAATGTATAACTATGCTTATCTTCTACTTTATATTCCGCCAGTTACAATTATTTACAAGAAGCTAACTAATGTCTACATATGGAATCATCTTTCACTTGCCCCACCTCATTTCTGACTTGGTCAGGGAAGTACAGGTGTTTCAAACAATCCCATCTATTTATGTGTTTTAAATGGGATTCTTGGATTTAAGTGAATATAAGAACAAGTGTAAGACAAAGTAATTCTTAGTTCAGGTATGTTCCAGTGCCCCAATATTTAGTTATATGATAAATAGTACCTACTGACCAGCTGTAAAAGATGAGATGTTCCAAGGTGCCTTAACAGTCTAGGTCTGTAATAGCTGAACAAGAAGGCCATTTCACTCAATTTTGAGGCAGTTAGCACTGACTGGCATTTAAGGTGGTAACCAGAAAGTTTAACTGAAGAGATGTCACTAAATTAAAAAAAACTGGAAATATGTTTTTAAAAGCAATCTACATTGAGGGAAATATGGTTCTCATGTATTCTGTGTAAAGAGAGATTATGGATGAAGGGAATTGTCAATGGAACATGCTAACTCAAATTCCATGAATACAGTTTTCATGATAAGATGTTATGTACTACATGCATTTTGCTTACTGTACCTGCCTAACAATCACCAGCTCTGTAGAGTTAAACTCTGTGTTAAAGGACTACTGAGTTTTAGGGGAACTGGCCATATCAGGTAGTTAGGGACATAATACCAGTTATGAAAATTGAGACAAATGTGTTGACAAATTCCTGAAAATAGGGCCATATAGAAATAGTCCAAAATCTGGAATCTATGAATCAAAATTGTGATCCTATGAAACAAGCTTTGGGGTTGATGGACTGCTTTAATATCAAGAATTATTGTCGTAAATTCCCGCAACAGAAGGATTTGTTGAATATGTTAATACTGTGAATGAGAAAACAACTTAAGGGGAAAATATACCCATGAATAAGCTGATCTGACAAAAACCACAGACTGACATCAAATGGACAAAAAACTGAGAAAAAAATACTGTGAAAATGCCAACCAAAATAACAAGGTGGGTGGGCTGGGGGCACAGTTAAGGCTTCTAAAAAAAATTCCACATGGCTTTGGCTTGTTAAAATATTTTGCACTTTTTTTTTTTTAAAGAAGATTTGAAAGCATCTGAAAAAAAACATGCAAATTGTTTGAAAATCCTGCATGGCAAATTCAGACAGTTTATGCAAATTGTTTGAAAATCCTGCATGGCAAATTCAGACAGTTTGCAAGTGTCATTCAGATGTTTGCCAAGGATAATAAAGCCTCTGCCCATGAGACTGCACATGGTGGAAGAGGTCCTTCCAGTTCTCTGTGTCTTACACTAGGCTGCAGCCCAGAGGTCTGTGCAGCAGTTACAAACACAGTGTTGCTATCTGGAAGGGAAGGGACTGTGGAATTTCCATTGGCTGGAGAACAACCCAGCTTTAGTTTTTCCAGATACTCGGCGTGTAAGTCTTATGACACTGGAGAACTTTGATGGCATCTTCTACTTTGAACCACTCTCTCTTTCTTCCTGTATTAACAGAATCTTCCCAGGCTTCTAGTATTTCAGTGACAGTAAGAACATAAACATATGTCTGTGCTTTCGGTCTTTGTTCTCAAATATGCCCAGGAGTCTGCCCAATTTTCCTTTGATTCCAGCCTCTTCATAAACCTCCCTCACGGCAGTACCGCCAGGCTCCTCCTCGGGCTCCATTCCTTCTCCTGGGACAATCCATTGGTCTGGGTACCCACTGCTGCTCACCAACAGCACCTCGCCCTCCTGCTCGCTCCGGAAGCACAGGCACACAGCCCGCTTCTTGAAGCCCTCGCGGTCATAGGTCCGCGTCTGGTAGGGCTTGAACTTCATCATAGAGGCGGGCTCTTGCTGCCGCTGCCGCTCAGGGCCGCCTCCACCCCGCCGGGGAGTGGGAGCGAGGGCGAGTCCGGGCGCAAGAAAGCGAGGCGGCGGCGCGGGGAAAGGCAGCGAGGCCGGGTCCGACCCAACTCAGCACATGCAGGAGCTTCAGCTGACCTTACTATTTTTTTCTCTACATTTAGCTGGTGTATCCTCAATTCTCGGGTCTGTTAATTTTGTCACTACTGTCATGAACATAAAACCACCCGCTATAACTCAGTACCAAACACCACTCACTATTCGTATGACAAGTACTAACCACAGCAGCATTGCTTCTACTATCCTTACCTGTCCTAGTAATAATATTACTATTACTATATTACTATTATTTATTACTATTTCATCTATATTTCTATCATTATTTATATTTCAACTAAAAATCTCAAAACACATCTACTACCCCAACCCAAAATCAACACTCACTAAAGTGCAAAAACAACCTACCCCTTGAGAAACAGTATGAATGAAAATCTATTTGCCCCTTTCGTAACCCCAATAATAATAGGCTTCCCCATAGTCATTCTGATCATTATATTCCCAAGTATTTTATTTCCAACATCAAAAAGACTAATTAATAATCACATAATTTCCCTTCAACAATGGCTAATTCAACTCATATCAAAACAAATAATAGGTATCCATAATCATAAAGGACAAACTTGATCACTAATACTAATATCACGCATTCTATTTATTGGGTCAACCAATCTCCTCGGACTACTGCCCTGCCCATTTTCACCCACCACACAGCTCTTAATGAATGTGGGAACAGCCATCCCACTATGAGCCAGTGCCGTCATTACAGGTTTCCGTAATAAAACAAAAGCATCCCTAGCCCACTTCTTACAACAAGGCACACTCACCCTCCTTATCCCTATGCTAGTAATTAGCGAAACTATCAGTCTATTCATCCAACCAGTAGCACTGGCTGTGCGACTAACAGCCAGTATTACAGCAGGCCACTTACTAATACATCTAATCAGAGAGACAACCCTAGTGCTAATAAGCACCAGCACATTCATGGCTCTCATTACATTTATCATTCTCGCCCTACTCACTATCCTCGAATTCACTGTCGCTATAATTCAAGCCTATGTATTCACCCTCTTAGTAAGCTTATACCTGCATGACAACACATAATGACCCACCAAACCCGCACATACCACATAGTAAATCTTAGTCCTTGGTCCCTTCTGGGAGCTCTTTCAGCTCTTATAACATCAGGCCTAATCATATGATTCCACTTCAACTCAATAGTTCTACTAATACTGGGCCTACTAACTAATATTCTAACAATATCAGTGATGACGAGACATCATTGGAGAAAGCACTTTCCAAGGCCACCACACACCAACCGTCCAAAAGGGACTTCCATATGGAATAATCTTATTTTTCATATCAGAAGTCTATTTTTTTTTTTTTTTCTGGTAAGCGGGCCTCTCACTGTTGTGGCCTCTCCCGTTGTGGCGCACAGGCTCCGGATGCGCAGGCTCAGTGGCCATGGCTCACGGGCCTAGCCGCTCCGCGGCATGTGGGATCTTCCCGGACCGGGGCACGAACCCGTGTCCCCTGCATCGGCAGGCGGACTCTCAACCACTGCGCCACCAGGGAAGCCCCAGAAGTCTATTTTTACCGGCTTTTTTTTGAGCCTTCTACAACTCAAGCCTCACTCCTACCCCTGGATTAGGCAGGTGCTGGCCACCAACAGGCATTCACACCTTAAACCTCCTAGAAGTACTACTCTTCATCACTTCCATGCTATTGGCCTCTGGTGTATCCATTACCTGAGCCCATCACAGCCTTACAGAAGGAAATCATAAGCACATACTTCAAGCCCTCTTTATTACAATCGCCCTCGGTGTTTATTTTACACCCGTACAAGCATCACAGTATTACAAAGCCCCATTTACGATCTCAGAAGTAGTCTACGGATCAACTTTCTTCGTAGCCACAGGATTCCACGGACTATATGTAATTATTGGTTCTATTTTCCTTGTTGTTTGTTTCCTACGCCAATTAAAATTCCACTTCACATCCAACAACCACTTCGGCTTCGAAGCTGGTGCTTGATACTGACATTTTGTAGATGCTGTATGACTATTTCTTTACGTATCTATTTATTGATGAGGCTCATAGTCTTTTCAGTATTAATTAGTACAACTGATTTCCAATCAGCTAGTTTCGGTACACTCTGAAAAAGAACAATAAACCTAATGCTGACCTTATGAACAAACACAATACTAGCCTCATTACTTGTACTTATCACCTTCTGACTTCCTCAACTAAACACGCATAAAAAGCAAGCGCCTCCGAATGTGGATTTGACCCTATAGGATCCGCCCGCCTACCCTTTTCCATAAAATTTTTCCTAGTAGCAATCACCTTCCTTCTTTACGACCTAGAAATTGCCCTCCTACTACCCCTTCCCTGAGCAACCCAGAGTATTCTATTTTTTAGACCAATCTTCAGCATATTTTTGTATAATTATATATTGTTGGATCCCTCTAGCCTTCGGAATAGTTGTATAAAATGGAAGACTTGAGGAGACACATTGGACAGATTCTCACTGAGAGGGTGGAGTGTTGCTGACCACATCCCTAAGGAATTCTCCCAGCGCATCTGGCGAGCGTGAACGTGTCTGTCCTTTGGGAAAATGTAGCTAAAGTTAACACTACAGTCATCCCTCGGTATCTGCAGGGGACTATTTTTCTGTGGATACCAAAATCCAAAGATACTCAAGTCCCTCATATAAAATGGAATAGTATTTGCATATAACCTATACATATCCTCCCGTATACTTTAAATCATCTTTAGATTATTTTTAATACCTAATACAATGTAAATGCTATGTAATTAGCTGTAAATACAATGTAAATGCTATGTATGATAAGTAGTTGCTGGCATATGGCAAATTCAAGTTTTGCTTTTTATAACGTTCTGGAATTTTTTTCGAATATTTTGGATCTTTGGTTGATTGGATCCGTGGATGAGGAATCGTGGATGTGGAGGACCAACTAGAACAGATGAGAACACTGAGGCAGAAAGAACTTAATTGCATATAGTCACACAGGAAGTAACAAAGTTGTAAATCAATCCCAAGTGTGACTGACTGCAGAGTGAGTATTCTTAACTGCTAGTCTTTAGGAACTCTATCATCTGTCATATATCTGCAAACTTGAAAGTTTCTGTCCTTTCTTGGTCTCAATTTTTCATCTGTATAATGAGGAAATTTTACTTTATGGTCTCTAGTAAATTTTCCACCTGTATTATTCCATATATTCAATCAATCATTTACTTAATGAGCTTGCATCAAGTGCCCAGAAACTTTAAGGTATACCACTAGATTATCTGGATAGTGTAAGTTCAAATAATTCACTTTTTTCACGAGATTCCACCAGGAGACAGAAATAACTCATCATCTGTGTTTTTTGCTTCTTTCCCTGGATTCCTTCCACCACCAATATTACAGACACACAAACACATAATTTTTTCACCAACAGTTGGGCCACATCCTCCATAACCTAATAATATTTTCTTTATTCTAGAGATAGAATATATTTATTGAAAACCTTCTATATTTATGTAATTGACTAATTGTTTTTCTCATTTTCCTGTCAGATCTTCAATAATGAAACAATGAAAAAAAAGAAAAAGAAAGAAACAGTCTGGAATGTTTTCTCTGATGGTTGAAATCTATTACTTGGACCATAAATTTGCTGTCAGAAAAACACAAGATCATTTATGATCACACATTTTTATGTCCCAGAAGCTATAAATGTTTCCCACAAAAGTATGTAAAATAATTTTTCCATTCTATTCTTTGTGTTTCTAACAGCCTTACATAGTCTACATGTCAGAACTAATTACTCTCACCATGATTCTCTTTTTGTCTATGGACATAATTCATTGTACTAATTGCTCAATATACGTCTTCCTATATACCAACTCAGTAGCATCTTATGAGTATGCGTTGACTTAAACCCTGTATAATACTTTCATTTTGTCAAAGAAATATGTTGCTCTTTACTGTCTTGAAAAAATAATACCAGAAAACACATCTATACTGAATTCATCTACACTGAATTATTATTTTGTGTTCTGCTGGTCACAGGCTGGCTCCCCAAGAAATGAGCCTGCCAGGTGGTTTATACGGTCAATTGTACTGGGTATTCGTTACTATACTCTTCCTTTTCCTGCCCTTTCTCCCACTCTGTTCTACATCACAGGGAACACCATTTTCCTGCCAGCTGGTCTCTCTTGCCAACTGGATTCTGGACAGGTTTAAGCAATGGTGAAAATGGGAAGGTGAGAGCAATAGAGAAACCAGAGTATTTCTTCCTGTCTTAGACTCTGCAGAAATATCTTTGGCTGTGGCTGCATCTTCTCAGCTCACGCAGAACAAAAACCCCTCCTTCTGAGATCCAACTGCTGACAGCCAAAGTTCTAGCTCTTTGAGTAGCCCAACTTCTAGATCTGGTATCACTGATAGGGACAGAGTAAAGGGACAAAGTAGGTGATTAAATATTCAATAGTTAATCCCACTAAGGGATCATAAGTAGAGACCAAAGTATGGAAGACCGCATAAATTAATGATTACACAAGAAAGTAGGCCTGCTTAACAACAAAACCAAGTGGACTTACTTAGCAACAAAACTACACGATAGAAGCATGAGACATACCCCAAAACAATAAAACAGTGGTGGAATGGTCCACATCCTGTCCATTGAAGTCACTAAGTTAATGATCCTTGAGAAGGGGCTTTTTCTGCACGTACTAAGAGCAGGAATATAGGGGAAAGGTGGCATTATACTGAAACCTGAGATGATTTACCATATTTTAGTATATGTTACTGCCTTTTTGCTCATTCCCATAGTACCATGACAGTCCCAGTTCGACCATGTAGGAAAAAGAAAACTCCCCCACCCCATGTGGAGGAGGAGCTAGAGATAGAAGTTTGATATCTACTCAAAATGAGGAAGAAGGGCTTCCCTGGTGGCACAGTGGTTGAGTCCGCCTGCCGATGCAGGGGACACGGGTTCGTGCCCCGGTCCGGGAAGATCCCACATGCCGCGGAGCGGCTGGGCCCGTGAGCCATGGCCGCTGAGCCTGCGCGTCGGGAGCCTGTGCTCCGTAACGGGAGAGGCCACAACAGTGAGAGGCCCGCGTACCGCAAAAAAGAAAAAAAAAAAATGAGGAAGAAGATGGTCTTTTTCCTTTGATTGTAAAAATGTAGCCCACTAAGTTCTCAGGGTGGCATTCCCTTGCCTGCCAGTTCTATCTCTCACAAGCGTCCTATACTAATGAACTCGTTCCTTAGCTGTCACTCTGCCTCTCACTGAATTCTTTCTGCACTGAGACAGAAGGATCTATGATCTACTGAGTCCCAAAATGCATTCTGTGGTTCCCTCACTACTTCTTCCTTCTGTCCCTTCTTGTCTAGGCTAGTCATGCTACTAGATGTTTTTAATCTCTGGTTTGCCTAATTATCCCTGATTGATTCACCAGCTCTTCTATCATCCATGTAAACAATTCCCTGAATTTTATTCCCTCTGCTTAAAAGACCTAGTATGGTTTCTGTTCTTTGGACTGGACTCATAGATTAACCCACACATTAATTTCACACTCATTCACTAAGACTTCATTATGTATCAAACTTGTGCAAGGCACTGCTTAAGGGTAAGAGCATACCTGTTAATATGATATACTTTTCCTATCTTGTATAAAAATTATAGTCCAGTGGGAAAGACAGATATTGTATAATAAATTGTGGGTATGATATATATTATAAAAGATAAATTATCTGATATTATGGGATCAAAAGCAAGAGAAAGTTAAACCAAAATGAAGAGTCAGGAAGGTTCTTAAGTTTGTCCCTTTTCAAATGAGATCTAAAAGGTGAGATAGCCTTGACCAGGTGTATGCAATAAGAATAATATATGAGAAGAAAAGAACTTATTTTAAAACCATTTTATCTAATTTCCCATTTTACAAATGATCTATAAAATTTTCATCAGTGTTTGCTTTGAGGGTATAGAGCTATGTGACTGGGCAATGGAGGGAGGAAGGAGGCTTTACTATGTACATTCTTTTTTTCCAACCAAATACTTATTTTTAATATTTATTACAAATGTTGCAGTCAGTTTGGTATATGCTGACAATCATACAGCTTTAACATTTAGTAGTATGAAGCACACTTTAACTATTTCCAAAGGGATATGTGATGTGGTCTTCGTTTCAGAGGAGCAGAAGTGACTGAATTACTGTCTGCTCTTTAATGTTTCAACTAACCATTCCATTGCCTCATCAAGGCCAGTGCCTTTGGTTACTAAAGTTTTGAATATTTGCCATTTTCAGTCCTTCAAGGCAGGTAACCCAAGTGAATTTGCCATCGCTGAGGGAGTCATGGCCTGTTCCATGTCCTGCTTATTTGCAAACACCACTAAAATGGCTTTTCTCAGCTCTTCTTCCTCCAACATGGCAACTAAGTCTGATTTGGAAATGCCAATTTGCTCTCGATCACAACTGTCTACTACATAAATGACTGCATCTGTGTTTGAATAACAACATCTCCAGTATGGCCTGATACTTGTCTGTCCTCCTAAATCCCAGACTTGGAATTTTAGGTTCTTGTATGTTACCGTCTCAACATTAAATCCAACGGTAGGAATCGTAGTAACGACTTCTCCAACCTGTAATCTGTACAAAATTGTAGTTTTTCCTGCTCCATCTAATCCCAAAATTAAAATCTTCATTTCCCGGGTTCCAAACAGACTGGAAAAAATGCTTTAGAAAAAGCCATCCATGATGAACTGCCTGTCCTCCCTCATTGACCATCAGAGACTGGCCCCAGCCTCGGAAGCGACGCCTAATCGAGCCTCGAAGTCGCCACCTCCCCTCGCCTAGGCCTGCGCTCTGGCTCCGGCTCGGGCTCTGGTTCCCAGGGGGTTTCCTTGGAAGCTTGGCCAGCCAGCAGCTTCCACGTCGGACCTCCCGGCCGGGGCGGAAGCAAGGGGCCACCACCTGTACATTCTTCTATAACCTTTGAATAATGCTAACTACATGTATTTTATATCCAAAAAGGTCATTTAAAATTACCTATAAATATCTGAAAGTTTCTAAGACAGAACTGGTGAATAATTTTTCTAATTTAAATAAATATCCAAAGAGACATGCGTGATAGTTCACTGAGGTTTTATGCACTCTCTGGATAGTAGAGTGTTCCCAATTAGAATGAAGGTGACCCAAAATATTTCACATATTTATGTAAAAATGTGTGCCTTAGAAAACATATAATGCCAGGTGCTTAAATAATAATAGAACATAGATATATTGGCTGTCTGTGTAATCCTTAATTCAAAATCTCCTGCAGCCACCCAAGAAAGAGCCACAAGGTGTGCACCTGCAAACATAAGTGCTGAAATCTGTCCCTGTCATCTTGCCCCTTTATTTAGCTTGAAAAGATTAACTTATATTAAACCTATTGTGACTTGTTTTAGTACTTCATTTTTCCTATTTTTTTTGTTCAATTTGATTTAAAATATATATTATATAGTATTTGCCAGGTGCTGTGCCTGGCTCTGAGGATGATATAACAAATAAAATACCTATCTTGCTCAAAGGACATTTTTATCTGAGAGATGCAGACAAGTGAATGAGTGCTTATGATGCCACATGATACATCCCAAGAGAGAGGTTGGCATAGTGTGTTACGGGAACCCAATAGGAAGGCATCTAGCTAGCCTTGGGAGATTAAGGCATGCTCACTGGAGGATGTAACAGCTAATTAGAAGAGGAGTCAAAACTCTTTTTTAGTGGAAATACACAAATCTATACGTTAACACTTTTTTGGATAACAAGATTGAAACCAAACAGTGGTAATTCTCCAAATAAGCCAAAACAATATGGTAATTTATTTATGAGATCCAGTTTATAATTATTATCAAAGGCTATACCTTATATAAACTGCTGTACCCCCATCAATGCCACTTAAGGGTGATTGCTGATAAAAATTTTTCATAAGATGCTAGTCTCAAATAGCGTTTTCTGAGAGTAAGGCATAGGGTATGTTTTACCCTAAGGTCTCCTTATTCTCACAAAAGAATTATAATTAGAGCCATAATTAGGAAACTTGCTCATTATTCTTAATTAAATTAGACATTATCCAGACATCAAAAATTATAATATACTCTGGTTATGCGCCAGAGTAAGTTATTCATATAATTGGCCTTATGCTTAACATACAATTAAATGTGCCAAATAAAGCAAACAAAACCTCGCTGGAGCTCCTGATTACAGAGTTCCATGCCTGCCCAAGCCGCTCACTAGCTCCCTTTTCACTGAACTTTACTTTGACTCTAAGTAGCTTTCTCTGTCCTGCTGTATAAGAGAAAGTCAGTGAAACGCTGGAGAGGTTCTAATAAACATCTGAGCTATCTAATCATGGCCACACCCCCTCTCATGTGCAGCGAGGCTTTCTATTCATCTCCGTTTGTTTCCTAGCACTACCTCGTGGCCAAGATGGCCACGATGGCCATGAGGTCAAATTCTCCTCTCCTTTTAGCTTTCAGTTGATGATGGTATTTCCTCTTTTTTTGACAAGATGAGGTCATTCAACATGATATCTCTCATTATTCTTAGTTTCCATTTCACCAATACTAAATTTTAACCTCTCTCAATGTAGATAGAAAAATGCAGTTGTAGATAGAAAAATGCAATCCTTTCTAAGGTTAATTCTTTTACTTTGGTCCTTCCTCATAACCAGTATTCTTAAAATCTAACAAATGCTTTTGTGTAATTGTTCTGTATTTTTCTTTTAATTTTTATTTTCCTTTTTTGCTGACTCCTTTGTCTTTGTCCATAAATGTACCATTGTTTCCACTTTATGCAAAGGGCTATCGCTTAATTCCACCTGTATATGTGTCTGTCTGCCTGTGTCTGTCTTTGTCTCTCTGTCTCTCACATACAATATATAGACATTCAAAGGAACATTTATACAAATGCTATACAAAGAACAGGGAGTGAGTGGCTGGGGAGCTACAGAAAAGGGGTTTTAAGACTGAGATTTGAGCCAGGTCCTGAAGAATCAATAACTTTTTTCTTGATCAGTGGTTCTCAAACATTTTTGATCTCAGGACCCCTTTATGGTCTTAAAAGTAAGTAAGGACCCCAAAGAGCTTTTGTTTATTTGTGTTATATTGATCAATATGTTTGTGTTATAAATTTGAAACAGAAATTTATATTTGAAATTCACTTACAAATAACAATAAAAACCCACTGCATTGTTAACATAAAAATATGTTTACAGAAAACAGCCACATTAAAAAGAAATCAAAGTATCATTGTTTTACAATTTTGCAAATCTCTTTAATGTGTGACAATAGAACATTACTGGCTTCTCATATCTGCTCTGCATTAATCTGTTGCAGAATGTTGTTTTGATTAAAGTATGCAAAGAAAATCCTGCCTCACAAAGATATATAATTGAACAAGGGAAGATGATTCTAATATCCTTTTCATATAATTGAGAATGTTGTTCTTTGATATTATGCTAAAACTCAGAGAGTAATAGTAAATTCTTACAGGTCAGTGGTAATATGCAATATGCAACCGTGTCAATGAACTATTATTATTGCCCTTTTTCATTAAAATCCACTGGTCTGTCTTGCACTTTGATATTTTACTCATGAATAACTGTGCATTGATTATTTGGAAAATATTTGTTCATAGAATTAGGCAGATCTTCCAAACTTGGACACCTTTCATTATAAAATGTAAAAAAAATCCCATTCACTAATATCCCCACCAATATCACCACCTCCAGTTTGGTGGTAGGATCAGCAATATGCCACCACACTCTTACTGGTTTCAGTACGCTATTGTTCCAAACCTCTGGAACTGCAATGTCCAATATGATGGTCACTAGCCTAATGTGGTTATTTAAACTTAATTAAAATTAAATTAAATAGCATTAAAATTTCAGTTGCTCAGTTGAATTAGTTATATTTCAAGTGCTCCATATCACATGTGGCTGGTGGCTATTATATTGTTTAGTGCAGATAGAGAGCCTTTCCAGCACTGTAGAAAGTTCTCTCAGGCAGGGGTGGGATGGAGTATCTTATTCTTTTTATCCTCACCATAATTTATTGCATTCCCCTTACCCTAGTGACCATCCTAGGAGGAGTTATGTATCACCAGCTTTATGAATATTTCTTTGCTCTGTTTCTATCTTTTGGTTAACATAACCCCCCATAAGAATGCCCTACCCAATACACTAGACTTGCCATTCTTTGATGTCCTATATTTCCAATGTCCTTCACCTGTAGGCCACTTCTTAAACAACCCCAAATTGCTCCAACTCTAAGATCTTAAAATTCACTCTCTCATTGTCAGATCACTTATCCCTGTCTTCTAGCTCCCACTTTCTTATTTCCATCTTCCTGCTATTTGAACTCATTAACATCAAAGTATAGCAATAGGTCTATTATCAAGTAATAGTCCTATATCAACATAAAAAAGATCTTCTGGCCTGGATCCTTGGATATTATCACTTGAGTGAAAGCTCTGGCATGTACCTAGAGTGGTACCCACGAATAGCATTATCCAAGCTGGAGTCATCTTCTAGTGCCTATATTTTGCTGCTTTCTGCCTATGTCCTGTCTAAATTTCCTTCTACTTTTGCCCTCCCCTTTTGAAGCTGAACATATATCATGAGTTTTGAAACATAATCTTGGGGATTACTGAAACCTGTTGATCCTCTGCTTCCCCATCTTCTTGAATTTCTATCATTTGTCTTCTATCAGTGGCCTACACCAGAACCCAGGAAGCTGCCCTTAACTCCTTCCAATCTTCCACTACCTACATCCAATTTGTCACTAAGCTCTGCCCTTTCTGCTTTCTAAATGTCTTATATATCAGTTCTTTCCTTTCTAAACCTCCTAAAATAAATCTGCCGGAGCACTGAGAAAGGGGATTGGTTGATTAGAATTGGAAGTTGCCCATGGGAAAGGTGAGACTCCAAAAGGCTATTTGGGGTTTTTAATGGATAAACTTATACGAGACTTATAGAAAAGAGGGAGAGAGTTAAATCAGGTCAGTCATGGTCAGGAATTTACAAGGCAGCAGATCAATAATGTCTCAACAATGAGAAGCAAGTTTGGAACCCATAGCTTCTTGAAACTGTACCCAGAGAAGAAAATAAGCTATTTTAGGCAGTAAACAGAGCATTTGTTCAGACTGTTGCAGTGAAAGGTCAATGCGTGATGGTAGCCAGCTGCAAATGATGGTAATGGCTTTGTGGAGCACAGCAGCTCTCTCAGCGGTAGAGCAGCACCCATGCAATGAAACCCTCTACTTTCTGCCTATAATACAAAATGTTGCCAACTTTCTCTGCACAAGTTGCCAGCACACAATTCCTGCTTAAAGCTGGGGAAGACTGTGTATGAAGTAGTAACCATTCCTGTTGCCCAAGCCCACTGATCCACTGGGAATTAGTTGTTGTAACAGCAGATTGCAGACTTTTCCAGAAGTACCTGGTTCTGAGAAAGGTACAACAAGGAGTACAACAAGGCTGTAGGAGACATCAAAGAAATCATCCTTGCCCCTTAAGTTCTCCACCATCCTTGCCGAGACAGAAGAGACAACATGAAGCAGTTTAGGCATTAAAACTGCTATGGTGCTAACTTCATCTTAACACTTGTCCTGTACTGCTGACCTGGGGATATGAAGTTTACATAGTTATTTCTGTAGTTCTGTTCTTCTTTCTACTGTAATATGAACAATTTGAGGGTAGGGTATTTGCCTTAATAACTGCATACTCTCTGGTAATATTGGGTGCTTAATAGAATCTCACTGTTTGTGATTTAGAGTGAAGAGTCAGGGGGATAGTCTATGTTCTGAGAGAATACTAATGCATAAAAACCAGTTTAGTAATTAGTTCTCTTAAGTAATTTATGTTACATTTTATATTTCCCTCTCTTTCTTTTATAAAGTTGCTATCAGTATAAATTCTGATATCTACAATATTTTTAATTCCAGTAGTATTTTACAGGACCTTTAATCTTTCTCCCTAGCTTTCTCTGAACCCCCATTCATATACATAGCACATCTTTATATCATAGAAAAACAATTAAAAGTGACCAGAACAGTCTATTACCAGTCCCCACCAGTTTTAGGCAAGCTGGAACTTATGAGAAGTAATGTCTAAAGGTTATTACATTTAACCATTGGTATGGAAGCCTAGCCTCTGTCATGGCAGAAATAAATAAATAACTACACACACACACACACACACACACACACACACACACACACACACAAACACATTCCAGGTCCAAAACTGGGAACTGGATTTTTGCTCTATTTCTGAAGACAAGAGGCATTTAATGCCAAACTTTGGAACTTTTAAACTAGCTTCATGTTCAAATGGAAAAAGTGGAATACTTGGGAATCGGCCTGTCTTTGACAGCACCCCCATCACTTTCTAGTCACATAACTGGCTTTATTTTTCTTTATCATACTTAGTGCTTCCTGACATTATTTTATATATCCATTTATTGTCTATCTCCTCCATTAAAATATAAACTCTCTGAAGGAATCCCCTTTGACTTGCTCAAAATTCCTCCCATCTAGAATAGTAAAACATAGCCTTTTGCTCAAGAAATATTTGAGTGGATGAATAAATACAGAACATACGATCACTTTGACCATAATAGTTACTCTTTACAAAAAACTCTTCCATATGAGATATATTATGTTAAATACTTTATATGTATAGTTATTTAATGTTAAGGAAAGCCTTAAAAATTAGGCAGTATTATTTTCATTTTAAAAAACAGGTAACTGAATCTAAGAGAAGTTGAGTCACTGATATAAAATCAGAAGCTGGTTAGAGAGATACTTCCAGTCTAACAGTTAGAGATGCTCCATGAAACTGCTACCCCATGAAACTGGTGGAAATCATTTTAAAAAATCATTTTAGGGCTTCCCTGGTGGCGCAGTAGTTGAGAGTCCGCCTGCCGATGCAGGGGACACGGGTTCGTGCCCCGGTCTGGGAAGATCCCACATGCCGCAGAGCGGCTAGGCCCATGAGCCGTGGCCACTGAGCCTGCGCATCCGGAGCCTGTGCTCCGCAACGGGAGAGGCCACGACAGTGAGAGGCCCGCGTACCGCAAAAAAAATCATTTTAAGTCTCTAGAATTGGTTTTAAGAACATACAACAAAAAGAAGAAACATTTCTTAGAGAAAATGTACTAAAATTCAATAAGAGCAATGAGGGTCGGTGATGCTTGTACCAAGACCCGCTCCTTCCTTCCTTCCTTCCTTCCTTCCTTCCTTCCTTCCTTCCTTCCTTCCTTCCTTCCTTCCTTCCTCCCTCCCTCCCTCCCTCCCTCCCTCCATGGGGCCCAGGGACTGAAACTCCACTGCAGTGGGGTACAGCCCAGAACAGGGCCCGTCTCCCCGCAGCCCCATTCAGAGGGCTACGTTCTCAGGAGAAGGAGATCGTCAGCATTTTTCATCCTACCCCCAGCTATCTGGTGCTGAGGCTAAGTCTGGGCAAGGGTGACTAAGAAATGGTCCCAGTGAAGGCTCAATCTTCATCACAGCTGAAAACACTGGGGCTCTGATTGCCCTTGCGTTGTTGGTTTGCTTATTTTAAAATTAATTGCATTATTATCATGGTAATAAATGCATATAGTTTTAAAAAACCTGTCAAAGTCTTATACTGAAAAGTAGAAGTTATTTTTCTTTTCATATGATAAAGCCATTGAAAAAAATTCAATTACTATTATTTAGTTGAGTGTTCGAATAGAGAGGACATAAACACTGGTGGTGGATCAGGAGGGTAATTTCCAAGCAGTGGAGAAGTGGGGTGATGCAACAGGAAGTCTCTGATGGAGAGCGATGGCTGCCTGGGGATTCCAGAGAGCATATCTGCCTGGGATATGAGAGGAGAGAACAAGAGGACGCTAAAAATAAATTGTCTGCTTTGCTATTTTGTCTTGGTTTAGTCCAAATGCTGGGTATGAATCCTTGTCCACTCGACTCAAGGAGAGGAGATTTAGGTTAATGCAGGTGACCTTGGCCCACTGCCGGCAACTGCTCAAAGCAGGAGACCCTTGCAGTATCACCATGTGTCCTAAATCAATCATTGGTCCTTGTATATTCTAAGGAGGTAGCTGGGTCCTTCTTTAACCAGAAAACCCTGAGGCAGCCACACCAGACCCACAGTCATCCCAAGAGAATTGGTAGTGCCAGAAGGTTCCAAGGAGGAAAAGTATTATAGTATCCATAGATGAGCAGAATGACAAATATGGCAAATGGGATTTAGAACAGCAATTCCTTAAGCGTGTTCAATGCAACATTACCCCATTAGATGCTCTCTGAAGAAAAAACAAACAAACAGAGGTCTGGATCAATTCCATTAAAGGCCTTAAAGCACTGAAAAAACTCAAGTTTACACCCACCATGTATATCAAAATAAGCATATTAGATTATGAAATAACTGTAACAAGTCCAACAAAATTCTGAGTTTTCCCTGGTGTTAACTTCCTTGATGCTTTAAACAAAGATTAAATATCTATGTAATTTTTTTCTTCCCAATGCTGCTGGTGTCCCAAATGTGTATTTTATCTGCCTAATGGTTAATGGTTATTCTGGCACAGGTTCTATAGTTAAATAATTTGGGGAAGTGATGCATTTTCTCTAGAAGATCCATAATGCATGTGAGTATATTAAAGAGTGTGACAGCTCACTGGAGAGGAAAATGTGTGGCTTTAACGTAGTGTTTCTAAATTGTATTTGACCATAGAACCCATTTTTGACAGTATACGTATTAGTATTCTATTGAACTAATGCAGAAAATATGTGGAGACCACTGCTTAGAGGACTAAAGTTGGACAAGGCAGGCATCTGGCCCAAACAATCCCCATCGTGTCCAACATTCTGCAGGAATAGACACAATGGCACCAAAGATTAATCTTTTAAGGCATCTGTTCTCTTAATAGGGAACATAAATCCTAACCATCTAAATATACTTCTTGCTTTTTTCAGATAAAATATTTTCTGTACCTAACTGTAGTGTAACATTATTGGTGCTATTTTAATTGTCACTTGATATCATCTCAGAAGCAGCTGGCTATGTTTTGACTGTGATGAAATTGACAGAAGTTGTGTATGTGTAATGTAATTTGTACGTCTCTGAAGTTTTGACTTGTGTTTTTAAAAAGTGCCATGTGCCTCAATACATGATAAATCACTCAAGAAAGTTGAGGTTCTAACAATCTGGTATTGATTGGATGAAGAGAAAGTAAATTTGAACTATGTGTAAATCAAAAGATAAACAAAAATCAGAAATTTTCCTTTGTTCAGTAATATTATGTGCAGTACTACAAGGACTTCACAAATTATAACCCAATGTACCTACTGAACACACAGGAATATGTGTCTCTGATAAACACAATAAATATGGTGATCTACTCAATGCCATCTTGGAAGATTAATTCAACTGTATTATGTAGTAATCACATGGTAATAGTGAATTTGGAGGTGACAGGACTGAATAACTGCTGGAAATATGTTTTGAGACATTTTTCTAGTATAGTTTATGGATATGTGTTGACTCACTGCTTTCATTCCATTTTTCCTTGTAACCAATGACATGAATTAAAAGGAGATGACTGAGATTCAAGGTATAATCTATGACCTTGGAAAAAATACAACCAACCTGTCCAAGTGAGAATTGTAATATTATTACTTAACATAAAGCTTTGCCCAAATGAGTTAATGAACTATAATATATGGTTTCACAGTGTATGTGGTACAGAAGTTCTTAGTATTTCTTCTTCTGTCTTGAACATCAGAGCTAGATGGACATGAGAAAATCTAAATTCACTGAGTATCTCATCATCAACAGAAGACTAAAATGAATAATAACTTACTGCTATTAAGTGCTTACTATACATAATAACCTGAGGCAAACTCATTTAAAAACACATTACTTTGCATTTATTTGATGACATATGATGTGGAGTGTCTTGTCATATGCTTATTTATCACCTGTATGTCTTCTTTGGTGAGGTGTCTGTTAACAGCTTTGGTCCACTTTTTAATCAAGTCATAGGTAAACTCTTTGTATGCCCAGAGTTTTAGAGCTACAAGCTACCCAAATATTGTCATTGCTGTATGTTTCATCTTCCAGTTTGAGAAGTAGGAGAGGCCATCCATTATTTTTCTTAATTTTGCAAAACAAAACATATCTTTAAACATTGCCTAGAAAATTTCTTCCTTTTAAGCACACAGCACTGAGCACTCAGCCCTCAGAGGTTGCTGGGCCTAAGATATTTCATTGGAATGGCCTAAAAATGGAAAAGTATTCTGTTTCAATTAACATTTCTTTTATTCATTTCTAGCGTAAATAAAAAGAATCCTCATATTGGGATAGGTAGAAAGTAAATCTGAACTTTTCTATAAATAATATGTAAATTATGAAACACATTTCATTAAACCTATCAAGTATTAATTAAACCATTTACAGACATTTTTTGGACAGAAATCATAAAGTTTTATCCCTTACCATAGAGAAAAACACTGACTGAATATTGCATATAGGAAAAAGTCAAGTTTTATGTTATGTAATCTATCCCACCAAAAATCTATATTTCTGGGAAAAAATGTTTTACATGTTTAGATAATACTCATGGTTTTGAAAATATCAATCCTTATACGCACTAGAGCATCTAACACAATGCATGATACAAGGTATACACAGTAAATATTAGTAGATAACATTTTTCAGAAAAGCATCATTTTTCTTTAAATATACTGTCTACTAAGGATGATTATTTTTATATTCTCTATCCAAACACCCACTGGAATGCTAAACCTAGTAAGCCAGTAGAGAAAATGTGTATCATGATTCTACCTTCTTCAGACATTTCTCAGAGTGAGAAAAAGAAACCTTCACCTGTCATCTTCACTCTTCCTGTTCCTGTCATTCTAAGTATCATCAGTTAAGTGGATCTTGTCTAAACCATCCTCCAAATTCTCTCCTCCACAATTACTTCCTGATTTAACACAGCTGCTCCTGGTCACTCCCAGGATCACCACAAAAGTCTCTCCCTTGACAATGCTCAG
The DNA here is from genome assembly GCF_963924675.1 of Phocoena phocoena. Taxonomy (NCBI): domain Eukaryota; kingdom Metazoa; phylum Chordata; class Mammalia; order Artiodactyla; family Phocoenidae; genus Phocoena; species Phocoena phocoena. The sequence goes on along the minus strand of NC_089221.1, from coordinate 99,832,085 downwards.
GCCCTAACAAAGTTCTTAGCCTTGTAGAGAATTTTCTCTCACCTGACACACCTAGACAAGTGTCTCACTCTAATTCAAAGCCCTGTTTTACTTACCCATCTCCTCCTGACTTGACTACAACTTCTAAAATAGTGAATGATTTCGTCTACATTTATTATAATAAAGAATTGGAATCCATTTTTTATGTTTGACATGATTAGCTTTTAGTTTCTCACCTGTCTTTGCTGCTGCACCACATAGCGTAGCCAAGATAAGAGAGTCCCTGTGCGCCACTCATCCTGTGAAGTCAGTGGCAAATCCCCTGGCAAACCCCCAGGCAGCATGTGGACTCTCCCCCAGACCCACACCCCAGTCACTACAAAGATCCAACCTACTCTCTCTGCTTTGCTTTTGCTTCACTCCTTAAGGAACCTGAACCCTTCACCTTTGGAAATCCTTTTGTGGTTTACTGTGTCAGTAATTAATTGTTTCACATCTTGATACCTGTATTTTGTTTGTCCTGGCACTTATTATAAATTCCTGGGGGGGTGATTTATAGCAGGAGATGCTAATGACACATATACAACACTTTTTATACACTTGCTTATGCCAATTAATCTCATCCTTGTCATCCACACTTTTTTTGAAAAATGTTATAAAATGCCTTAATTTCTTTGTGCCCAATACAGATATTTATGTAATATTTTATATATACATAATATATAATTACATAGTATATAATTTTATATTTCTGTATAATAAATAATATATAAGTATAAAATATGTAATTATATATGTAAATATATTGTTAATGTCTCTGACTGCACAAATGATCTCTGTCTCTCTGTGAAATTTGGTAATAACAAAGACTGTCTTTGCTTTTCTGTGATTAACACATTAAAATAGATATTTAATAAATCATTTTTAATTTGGAGGTAAATGGATTTAATTAAAATAAAAAGTGTAGAAACAATATATTTCCATATTGCCTAAAGACAAATATTGTGTCTTGTATTTTATTGCCAATACTATATCTAGGCAATATAATATTTATTTTTGTTCATATAATAATATAATATTTTGTTTTGAAACATGTCTTAGTATATACATATGCTTCAAGGTCTCATTCCTCATATAGGTTCTTTTTTTCAAGCTTCCTTTCCTAATTTTGGTCTCCTGATGTGCTGATCATGGGCATAGCTCTGTGTGGATTAGCAGCCAGCTCTTTACTTCTGCAACAAAGTTTTTAACCTCTTCTCTTTGTACTATGAGTTATTGTGATTTACAAACTATTTCCTGTGAAAAAGTATCTTTATTGTTAGAATTTATGTCAGTCACACATTAGTACAAACATCTAGAACAGAGGAGAAAACACTTTGATTCTATCCCTAAAATGTCTCAAAGACCAAGAGACGGGATTATATAGTCAAATGAACAGCATAAAAGTACAATGGAGAAAGGCATAAAAACGCTGAGATTATTTAAGGTGGTCAGAGTATGATCACATATTTCATTTCATGTGATGAGTGTATTAATTATCCAGTCTATCTTCAGTTAGGGATCACAGATTAGTTTTTCTTTTGACAATCATTTTGGTGTTTCACATTTACACAATCCAAACAAGGGTTTTGCACAAATGCAACATCCAACTCAAACGATGATAAAATGACCATGGAACAAATAAAAGTGGTCCAGAGCCAGAAGACAAAAGTTGAAAGTGGTGTTGGTGCCATAGCCTCGCAATTCTTGAATTGCGTTTAAAACCATTAACATTTTTGTCAGGTAATTCCCTTTTATTTGACTTTCGTGGAACTCTTTCCAAAATAAATCCAAAAACCATATGACTAAATAGCTATGTCAGAAACTTGAGTGTTATTTCCTGTTCTCAGCACACTTAGGATCAATTTTTTAAGTGCACATAGAAGTTAGCTACAGGCAAATGAAATCGAATTAAAATTTATGAAAAGATATATATCAAGGATTTTACATGTGTTGAAATATTTCAGTTTCTAAATTGACTGAAATAAGTAGTCTAATTGCAAGGAGAAAATCTGATAATGACTTATTGAATCATGATTTTAGCAAATATCCTAACAAAGAATACAACTGGTAAACTCTTTAGGAGAGACTAGTGGGTCAATGGACTTATTAGACAAAAAATGACCATTTTATTTTATACAGTAATTTTGGGGGAGAGGTAGAGAGGAAATGTATTCATTCTAAGAATGAGTCTTAGAAATGTTGAGGATGACTCGTGCCCTTTAAGTGACTTTCTATCCTGATATGATGGCCTAAGAAAAGAGTGTAGTACACTCTGATGGCTTCCTCACTTCAAGATTCCCTTTTCTCTGTAAATGGCCCTATATACAGGAAACACACTGACCCTTAAATGCCATGTGACCTGGCTTCCACCCTCTCAAGCTCACTTCCTTAAAAACTGTTCCATCCCGAGCCAATCAGAGAAATTACTCATGGAATTTGAAAATTGGCAATGTAAGATAAAGATATTTGTTGGAGTAGAATTACTTCGGTAGACGCTTCCTAAAGACTATATCCATGTATTTGTCTTGTTGAAGTCCTCCCAAATTTCCTCATTCAGTCTTTCTCTTGACCTATATTTTCCAGCTCTTCCTTTGATTCCTAGAGTCTACCCCAGTTACTTTTCAAATAAACCATTTTGTTGTTATTGCTGTTAATTTGTCCAGAGTTGGTTTCGGTTGTCTGTCAATAAAATGGAATCTTAAGTTACAGATATTGTTACCAGAGAGTGAATTATAGACAACAGATCTTTAGGGACATGCGGAATATTTAGAATGGAATATCAGGCCAAGGAAATGGAAATACATTGAGTCCTTTCCTTATTTTAAGATGGTAAGCAGCCTATGGTACAAGAGGTCAAAACAAGTTAATCAGGTTATGTTCTGTGATCCACTGACCATGAGTTCACTGAGGTTGAAACTCTGAAGATTTCAACAAATGACACTGTGGAAAATTTAAAGCAAATACAGTAGGTCCAGAGAAACAGAGATATACCATCTTTTTCTGAGAGCCTTAAGTAACAAAATAAAAGAATCAAATTCAGATTTAAAATTCTGGACAGATTATATGGAATAAAATTCAAAATTCTGAGGGTTGCTAAAAATAGGTCTATAAATAGAAACTTGTGATTGTCAGCTTCTGTCATTGTGTCCTGGAAGGGCAAATGGCAGAACTTTGAGTAACACATTTTCATTATTTACTTTAACTTGAAGAAGAGATGAACCAGCCAGTGGCTAACAGTGTAGTCAAGTGGTCAGGGCTTTAGAGGAAAGATGGAAGTTTAGTGGCAATGTGACTGGAGAGAAAGGTTGTAAATGAACCTCTTGCGATGGTTCCTGAACTTGAATATATCTTTGTGAGTGCTCACCAAGAGAACCTCTCAAGAAGACAGTCTTAACAACCATTAGGAATAAGATGACCCATTTTGTGAATAGCACTTATTTTCTTTGCCATCCAGGTCACAGCTTGATCAATGATTCCAAAAATGCTACCATGGGACAGGGAAGTAGACTATGCTTGGGCATGATGACATAGACTTCCTTCCACAAGGACAACCCTACTATCACTACTGATTATATTATTACTGCTGAAATCCTCTTTGGCAGCTGAGTATACAAGTTTTTAGCAACTCAACTAGCCTTGATACCCTTTTATAGTAACATGCTTCAAGGTAAGCAGCAAGCTACCTGGTGGCAGTTAGATTCCCTCAATTAAGAAGTGAGCAGTATGTTTATTCTTGCCTGTTTACACATTTATTCTGAATTTACCTCTGACAGAATCATCTTTTGTGGACTTACCAACTTCCTTATATAAAATGATGATATTCCACACAACAGTACCTGAGCATAGCAAACACTTAATGGGAAAATACGTTAATGGGTGCACATGTTTGAGATTCACTAGTATTTTCATGCATTCCAATATCTGGAAGCATTGGAAGAGTAAGAATGTCTTATTGAAGTCTCAGCAGGGGTGATAATCAGCTTTTCCAAGGAAGTCAGGAAGTCATCTTTTGGCTGAGACTTGAAGGTTAGTAGGAATTAATTAATTACTGAGTAGAGGAGAGAGCTTCAGGTTTTAGGAACAAATGGAAATATTCCAAAGTAGGTAAGAGCTTTGTGTGTTTGAGGAACTATCAAACTGTTTTGTATATGTGTGTGTTTGAAGAACCAGCCAGTTGGTCTGATGGAGAAGGTTAAGTGGGAGACAGCACTGGAGAGATTGTGCGGAGCCCTGTTACAGAAACTGGAGTCCATCCCACGTGCAACAATAGGTTTTTAAAGGGTTATAAGGGAGGGTGGCTCTACGTAATTTACTTAAATTTTTAGAAGACCCACTGAGCAGAAGGTTGAACAAAGAATAATCCACAGATTTTAGGTGCAATATACTTGGGGAACACAGTTGTCATCTGCAGCTAAATGCTGTGGGCAGATGGGCATCCTGGCCCCTGAGAATACCATCGTACTTATCAGAGTGCACACAGGGCACTGCTCCAGTGGTTGATTTTAAAAGTTCCTTTGAAGCTTACTTAAACATTTAGATAATTAACTCATCATGACTTTTGGCTCTATAGCTTACAATAGGGGAAAACATTTTGACTTGAAACATTTGAACTCAGATGCCAATCACCTCAACCATAGAATAACTTCAGCATATCTCCTGTGGAACATTTGACTTAGAGTCATATAGCACTCTGAGGGGCTTGTCAAGGGCTGGCTGGCTGCAAATACACACTTCTAAGTGGCTGAAATGAAGGATGGGAGGGGGTTATATAAGACCGTCTATTTCTGTCTTGAAGCTTGTCTCCTAAAACAACAATCTTAGTATTTATAGAGTTGATGCCTAGTTACTATTTTTCAAATTAGAAGGTGGGTTAGAAAAGCAGCCTATTTAACATCTTTTAAGGCTGGAATTTAATTGACCCTATTACCATTCTTAATCATGTGAGTTACAAGTATTTCATGATATAGACTTTGAAGAAGTGTTAAAAGGCTGCAATGTATTATAAGCTAATGCAGGTTAGTTGTAAAATAAACTTTCCGTGAGTGAAAAGTTTGTATAATCACTGAAAAAAAAGGCATGCATTATTAGCTGATATCATTCAATGTTATAATAGGGTGTGGCAGTAACCCTTTATAGCATACTTTTCCTAAAAACTATATTCCTACTCATGCCACACCTTAGATTGCAGGATTGAATTAGATTTACCCTGGGGATTTGCATTCAAAAGCTAGGTGGTTTGTGACTGCCTAGAGGGTGGGATAGGGAGGGTGGGAGACGCAGGAGGGCAGAGATATGGGAACATGTGTATATGTATAACTGATTCACTTTGTTATAAGCAGAAACTAACACACCATTGTAAAGCAATTATACTCCAATAAAGATGTTAAAAAAAAAAAAGCCTATGCCCTTAACTTTCAGTTATCCCACCTTGACTTAATCTATAATTTGTGATAATGTAATTTATTTGTGATAATATATAATTTAACTCCTTACTCCTCTAATCTACTCTGCTTTGGTGATGAGAATAATATTTTAGAATTGGAAGACTTATGCTCTCATATCCTTGCATAAGTTGCAAGGAAGTTAATATTCAACACTTTCAGGATAGTATATAATTCTTTAATATGATAACAATAGCAAGAACAAACTTTCTAGTTTCTGCCCCAATTTCATTTTTTCTTGCCATACTCACTGAGTTCCAGATTTCAGACTTCTTGAATGAATGTACCACCATATAACAAAGCTGGGGCCTGTCTGTAAAAGATTTTATTTTGCCCTCTTGACTTCCTTCCAACACAATCTGACATGAAGGGTATCACGCTATATTTTAATTGATTCATTGTCACCCCTTCCTATTAGACTGTGAGCTACATAAACCTCAGTGTCAAAAAGAATTCTTAACACATACCACTCAATTCATATTTAATAAATGTATAAATTTAAAAAATGAATAAAGTACAGGTTCATTTAGTTGTATTATATGGCTTAGGGTTATAAAATTTAGTTAAATGAAAACTTAGTATGAATTAGTAGCGATGTGGCTCTCTAAACAGTCAATAATATTTAAGATTAAGTTTGTGTCAGTGAAGAACATATAACATCTACATTTAGGGAAATAATCAATAGGCATTCTAATATGTGGAATCATAGAAAAACATGTATTTAAATACTCCAGATCTAAGTAACACAACTAACAAAGTATATGAAGAAAAGTGATAGCAAAATATCAAATTAGATGCAATATATAATAGGGGACTATAGATATAAAATAAAACAAAAACAAATCAAAAAAACCTCTTTGTGTGATTAAAATGAAATGTTTTGTCATAGTACATATGTAAGAATATCTATAAGGATTGGATAATACTATTATGTATATCACTGTACATACCACTTAGGTTAAGAAACAGTGTACTAGCAATACTAATGAAGTCCTCAGTAAATCCCTTTTTATAAACATGTAAAAAAATTCCTATTATATATAAGTAGATGACAGTTAAATGGCAGCTTTGCTTCTTTGTTTCCTTTTCTTACACACTTTATTTATTTATTATCTTCCTGAATTAGAATCTATGGAATATTCTTGGGGAAGTGGTGGTGAGTAACCTTGTCTTATTTATGTTTTCAAAGGGAATTACTCTAACATTTTACCGATAAGTTTATTTCCTGAAAGTTTCATAAGCTAGCATATATCCAGTTGAGAAAATTCCTTTCTATTTCCAGTTCTTATCATGAATGTGTGGTAAATTTTTATTGGAAAGAGTTTTAATCTACTGAGCTGATCACATGGTTTTTCTCCTTTAATCTCTTAATGTTAAACCATCCTTGCATCCATACTCGTTTTAAATGTATTATTTTTTATACATTGGTGCATTCAGTTTGCTGGTATTTTTCTTTTCTTTTGTCCAAAAATAATATTAATTCCCTTTCTCTTTCTTAATTTGTGTGGAACTTTTAACAGGAATATATTAGCTTCATAAAATTAGTTGAAGAATGTATTGTTTTTCTATTGCCATTTCAACAAATTACCACAAATTTAATGGCTTAAAACAATATAAACATATTATCTTACAGTTCTATAAGCTAGAAGTTTGACATGGGTTTCATTGGAAACTATAAAAGTTCCAGCAGGATTGCATTATTTTGGAAGCTCTAGGAAAGAATTCATTTCCTTGCTTTTTTCTAGGTTCTTGTTAAAATTCTCACGGTATTCATCAATTATTTTCCCTAGTTCAGTTAGCATTCTTATTACTAATGCTTTGAATTCTTTATCTGGTAAACTGTTTATTTCTGTTTAAATAGTTGTTTTTCAGGGATTTTCTCTTGCTCTTTCAACTGAGACAAAATTCCTCTGTCATCTCATTTTGCTTTCTCTGTCTCTATGAAATGAGGTGAAACAGTTATTTATTGCAGTCTTGAAGAGGTGTCCTTATATGGGAGTACCCCTAAACAGTCTAATTGTGCCCATGGGTTTTGGTGGGAGAGCTGAATTTGACATGGGAACACAAGTCACATCTTTCCTTAAGGTGTGCTGGCAGCTATCACCTTGGTAGGAGGTGGGGGTGGAGAGGGAGTTGCTAGGGCCAGAGCCACGTGTAGGCTGGGCTTCCCCTCTGCTCAGTAGCCATCACTTCCTTATTGGGGTTGGGCACAGGTCCCAATTTGCTGGAGCAGGAGGGTGCTAGTTCTGGAGCAAGAGAAAGTAGTGTGGGCATTTGGCATGTGTCAGGGAGCTGGGTGTGGCTGTCCTGTCCGGGTCAGAGACCTGGACTGCTTTTGAGGCATTGCCTGTATAAGTGCCAGTAATGGCTGCCCCTACCCTGCTCAGATGCAGCTTTGGAAGTGAGCCTCATTTGTCCCTTACAGCTGAGTTCTCCCCTTGGTCTCATCTTCCCTTTGTTGTACTCCAGGGCTGGGGCACCCAGCATATGGCTTGAACTGCTCAATCCCCAGGGAGGAATGCTGCCTGTGTATTGTCCCTTTTCCTCTGAGTCGCCTCCCAGGGGCACAGGTCCTGACCTGATCACTTCTCTTCCCTTCCTACCTGATTCCATGTAGATCTTTTTATAGTCTTGGTTGTACAGGGGTCTTTCTGCCAATCTTCAGTTAGTTTTCAATGAGAATTATACCACAGGTAGATATATATTTGATGAGTTTGTAGGTGGTGGGAGACAGTTCCATGTCCTCCTACTCTGTCATCTCGATCTCCTCCCTTTATTAACAAATATTAGCACCTCTAGTTATTTTTAACACTCTTGTCCTTTAACCTGATACTATAGGTAAGCGGCAAAGACATTGCTACATTACAGTATTAGACTATTCTGAATTTGACTATCTGTTAACGTTTAATGGTATGTTGTATATTTTTATATGTTGTTATGTCACTAATTAGCATCCTTTCATTTCAGCTAGAAGAACTCCTTTCAGTATTTTTTGTAAGGCTGGTGAAGGTGATGAATAACCTCAGCTTTTGTTTGCCTGGGAAAGTCTTTATTTCTTCTCTATTTCTGAGGAATAACTTTGCTAGACAGAGTATTCTTGATGGGCTAGATAGAGTATGCTAGATAGAGTATTTTCTTCCAGTACTTTGAATATATCATTTTATTCTCTCCTGGACTGTAAGGTTTCTACTGAGAAATTCGCTAGTAGTTGTATGGGGTCCCATTAAAATTTACAAGTTTTTTTTCCTCTTTCTTCTTCTTCTTTTTTTTTTTTTTTTGCGGTACACGGGTCTCTCACTGTTGTGGCCTCTCCCGTTGCGGAGCACAGGCCTCCAGACGCGCAGGCTCATCGGCCATGGCTCATGGGCCCAGCCACTCCGCGGCATGTGGGATCTTCCCGGACTGGGGCATGAACCCGTGTCCCCTGCATCGGCAGGCACACTCTCAACCACTGCACCACCAGGGAAGCCCTCTCTTTCTTCTTTTAAGTGTCTCTCTTTGCCTTTGATTGTTGACAGTTTATCAGAATGTGTCTTAGAAGAGGATATTTTTATGTTTATTTTGTTTGGTGACCTATGACTTTCATGAATTTGGGCATCCAAAGTTTCCCCTAGATTTGGGAAGTTCTCAACCATTATTTATTTATTTTTTAAAGATTTTTTCTTGATGTGGACTATGTTTAAAGTCTTTATTGAATGTATTACAATATAGCTTCTGTTTTGATTTTTTTGGCCAAGAGGCATGTGGGACCCCAACCAGGGATTGAACCTGCACCGCCTGTATTGGAAGGCAAAGTCTTAACCACTGAACCACCAGGGAAGTCCCATTATTTCTTGAAATAAGCTTTCTGCCTCCGTCTCCCTCTCTTCTCCTTCTGGGTCTCCAAAAATTCTTAAATTGATACTTTTGATGATAGCCAATAGATCACTTGGGCTTTCTTCGCTCTTTTTCATCCTTTTTTCTTGTTACCCTCCAGCTGGATTATTTCACATTTCCTGTCTTTGATCTCACAGATTCTTTCTTCTGCTTGATCTATTCTGTTTTTGATTCTCTCTATTGCACTTTTCATTTCAATACTTGTAATTTTCAGCTCCAGAATTTCTATCCGGCTCTTTTTTTTAATGATTTCTATCCCATTGTTAAAAGTGTCTCATTTTGTTCATATATTGTTTTCCCAATTTTGTTGAATTGTCTTTCTGTGCTTTCTTGTAGCTCCCTGAGTTTTCTTAAAACAGCTATTTTGAATTCTTTATCTGGTACATTGCAGATCTTTATGACTTTGGGTTCATTTACCAGAAGATAACTGTGATCTCTTGGTGGTATCACATTCCTTTGATTTTTCATCTTCTTTGAAGTTTTGTATTGCTGTCTTCACATTTGAAGTAGCAGTCACTTCCTCCAGTCTTTACAGACTGCCTCCAGGAGAAAAATACCCTTCCATCACCCCTGCTAGCAATTCTGAGGCTATCTCAGACTTTCTATAGGAATGCTTGCCTCTCTTGTTTTCTCTCCTGTGGCAGAATGTTTAATATTGTGTGCTTTCTCTTGATGCTGCAATGCACCAAGCCAAGTGCTGTCAGCCTTTCTTGTTTTCTCAAAAGTGGTACTAAAGTTGAAGTTTGTGGTCTCTCTGTGGTCCACAGATTTGACTGACTTTTTGTGGCTGTTCCCTAGCTGTCTGCCAAAGCTCTCTCTTGCCACAGTGGAGATCCCACATATGGAGCTGACCACAGGGCAGGGGTGTGCATGCGGTGAAGCATGCAGAGCGCTGAAGGTGCCCATGGGCCAGGTGGGGGCATCCCCAGGTGAGGCATCCCCAGCCTCTTGTGGGTGGGCTTCTTGATGGCATTGCAATGCAGTTAAGAACCACAGGCCTTTACAGGCATACCTCGTTCTATTCTACTTTGCTTTATTGCACTTCACAGCTATTGCATGTTTTACAAATTAAAGGTTTATGGCAACTTTACATTGTCAGATGAGGGTTAGCATTTTTCAGCAATAAAGTGTTTTTTGAATTAAGGTATGTACATTGTTTCTTAGACATAACACTATTGCACTTAATAGACTACAGTGTAGTGTAAACATCAGCTTTTTATGCAGCTTTACTGAAATATTCACTTTATTGTGGCGGTTTGGAACCACACCCTCAATATCTCTGAGGTATACCTGTAATAACCTGCAGGAGTTCTATCTACCACTCTCCCTGACTCTTTCCATCCCCCAGTCATAGTTCAGTGCTCTGGATGATGTGAGAGAGAAATTAGGCATTTTGGCAGCATCTGCAGAGCTGAGGAAGCCAGGTATGCGCTAACACGTTCTCCCTTTCCTTGATTGAATAAAATCACAGACCAAGAAAGATGCTTCTTGGTCCTAGGCTGTACTTCCTTGAGGGGAAGGATGTAGGTAAAGTAAAACTGTTTCTCTTACCCACTCCAGTGGATCCAAATATGTACAGATGAACCCCAACTTAAGATGGTTTGACTTACAGTTTTTCAGTTTTATGATGGTGCAAAAGCAATATGCATTTAGTAGAAACTGTACTTCAAATTCTGAGTTTTGATCTTTTCCTGGGCTGGTGATATGTAGTATGAAACTCTCTTGTGATTCTGGGCAGTGGCAGTGAGCCACAGCTCCTATTCAGCCATGTGATCATGACAGTAAACAATCCACATACTTACAACCATTCTGTACCCATACCACCACTCCTTTTTTCACCTTTAGTTCGGTATTCGATTAATTACACGAGATATTCAACACTTTATTAAAAAGTAGGTTTTGCGTTAGACAACTTTGCCCAACTGTAGGCTAATTAAGTGCTCTGAGTACGTTTAAGGCAGGCTAGGCTAAGCTATGATGTTTGATAGGTTAGGTGTATTAAATGCATTTTCAGCTTATGATACTTTCAACTCATGATGGGTTTGCCAGGACATACCTCTATCGTAAGTCAAGGAAGAACTGTAATTTTTTCTCTAACAAAATGCTGAAATTTCTCTTTTGGAAACCTGGACTTCCACAGAGCCTCTCTTGTCCATGAGTGATTGTCTACATTAGCATTCTCCAGGGCCTCCTGGACGATGACTGAGAGGAACTGAAGCTGTTTCGCAGACCACTGCAGAATCCACAGAGAGAACCAGGGACTGTCTGCCTATTACCTGACACAGAGGTGGACAAGACCCCTCTTATACGCCTTGGCATGTGGTGATTAATCTCACAGTTCCCTCAAAGACACCTTTGTCTGTGGATACCAGGTTTTTGTTGTTGAGGAATGGAACACAAACAAAGACAACCTATGTCACCATGATGCTGACTTTACTACTTGTACAATTATTTAAAATTATATTTCCTATAAACAACATTTATCTGAATTTTACCCAGTATCAATATCTTCATTTTTGTTTGTTCATTTATTTTTTTTTACTGGTGAATCTATTTTCTTTATATGTATTTCAATTATAAATATGTATGACAATATCTCTTTTGTTTTATCCCTTTTTTGTCCTATGTTGTTTATATTGTTTAGTTTTCCTTATTTTACTTTTTTTTAGGATTGATTTTTTTAAACTCCACTTCCTTCTTCTACCTTTTGAAAGTTACATACATTTCAAGTATTTTAGTGGTTGCCATTGTACTCTTACCATAGATATATAATAACTCAAATGTTAATCCGAGTCTTTCCTAGCCTACAAAAGTAGGATCTTGAAACACTTTAACTCTTTTCACACCTCTCTTTTTGGCTTATATCCTGTTGTCCGAAATGTTTCTATTGGTATTTTTAACTTCTAAAATTAGATAATAATATTGATAATTCATATTTTCCCAGACATTTACCAATTTCTTTGTTCATTATTGCTTCTTGCATCTCAGATCTAGTTAATAATTTTTTTCTCATTTATAAAGTAAACCCTCAGTATTTTGTGTAATAAGGCCTGTTGTTGGTAAGCTATTTCAGTTTATATTAGTTTGAAAATTCTAAATTGCAGCACCTATTTGCAGGATGAAAAGTGACCTTAGTTTTCATTATAGACACAGTCTGTGCATAAGCAGCCTTGCCATTTGGCCATTTTGGTCAAGCACATTGTTTTAAAATGTCTGTGCATGACAGGGATGATAGGCAAATTGCACTAGACGAATCACAGTGGAGACCTTTTGAGCTCTCGATTTACTCTTGGGCCATGGTTGAGACTAACTGCCTTGTCATGGGACACCAGGTGAACATTCATCCTCAATTGCCTGTTGTCATTCGGATGTTTGCTGATCCAGCAAGCCATAAATTCTGACATTACCAAGATCATCCCATATTATTCGAAGCAGTTGATGTGGTATATTCATGAATGAACAAGTCTGAAAGCAGGTGGCTCACGTTCTCAGTGTGTTCACTCCTGCTATATTGCCCACGTTCCCTCAGACCACAGTTTTAGCCTCATATGGGGAGGAAAAAGAACAAGCTTAACTTACAAATCTCTTTACATGGTATGGCTGCACTTGCTAGAAGTAGGCTAGTAGGGTATTACAGCCCAACCTGGGCTTGGCCCTGAAGGACAGTAGAAGAGAGAAAACTTCCTTGTAGGTAGAAAATATTTTTTCCTGAAAGGAAATATATTGTAAAATATAACAGATGCTTAAATATAAGAGAACGAGCTAAAGAATGGTTTGTCAGGATGGTCAAGGATTTGGAAAGGGTAGGAATGGAGAATGAAGAATTGGTAAAAATTTGGAACGCTTTCCTCTTGGAATGAATCCAGAGTCGAGGAATGCTTTTGTCCTATGTGAGTACTCATCGGCTGCTAAAGATGCACTGAATATTATGTTGACAAAATAAACTACTATATATAGATATCAGTCAGCCTTTTGCCCAAGCACCCCCATAATTTGTTTAATGAATTTATTAACATAGTGGCTAAGGTAGAAGGAATGGAGGTAATGTACAGATGTAAAAACACAGGCTGACCATCATCTAAACTGACTTTTTTCCCACCAATTTTGCCTGGTATAATGGCAGCTATGTCGAACCCTAAGCCTTCCATATGGCTACATAATTAACAAATCACCAGATGGCAGATACTGTACTTCCTAAAAGAGGAAATTTTTTTCCTTTCTTAATAAACACATATTTTATATATAGTTTAACTCTGTTGCCTATCGCACTTCTAAAAGTAGCAATATCTGTATCTTATGATGTATCTTATTTACCACCATATTATCCTAATATCTCTTCTGATCAAGAAACTCATATTCTTGCAAAAGAAGTAAGGCTTGTGTCCACAGGATTCATTAGCTTTACCATGTACACTATCACTTGCAAATCACTTGAATTATAGACCAGTGGAAAGGAATACTGAAGACAGTTGCAGTACTTGCTGGGAGATATACCTTAAAATGTTCCTCAGAAAGCAGTATGTACTCCAGATTAGCAATTAGTATATGGTTCTGTATCCTTCACTCCCAAAACCAGAATATGTGGGTCCAGAAACTTTAAGGCATCAAAATGACACTGGCATCTCTCACTATCACATCAAAGACCCACTCACAACGTTGATTGCCCCGTAATAAATTCCCTTCTGCTCAAATTAGCCATAGTGGATCCTGTCTTACATAAATAAGAGCCCTGACAGATACAGGATTTAAAAATACATACACAAAGTATACTGATTAAATGTTTTTGAAATCTGTGAATGGAATTTTATGAAACCTAAATAAGATAATGTATGCATACAGTTTTATAGTCAGCATGACTCACCAGTCAAATTTTAAAAAAACCCAAACATTTATTATTAGAAACTTTGAGTGCAAATCTGGATACTAGGTACATGACTCAACAGGATCTTCTTGAGCCTTTATTTCCTTACTTTCCTTACTTGAGTCTGAGTTTCTTTACAGAATTGGAAGAATGTTAATCTAGGTCATGTTTGTGAAAGGACTTGATTTCTTAAGTGTAAGGACCATGTTGTCTGTATTTGGATGCATCCAGCATCCTCTGCGTTATCTAACACACTGTGTCAATAAATGGTTGTCCAACTGAATTGCAAAGTTTAGGTACCATGTGCATGCTAGTTATTCAGTTCACAAATTCAGTATTTTAAATTACCTTAATAATATCCATGTATTTAATTATAAGGATCTAGATATAGAGAAAATGTTTCTTGCATACAGGCAACAAAATGCCAACAGTTTTATTGAGTTAAGGTCATAATAAACTTACTTGGAAGTTGTATGTCCAGGGCTATGTGTCAGCTGGCACTTAAGTTGAGTAAATCTGTGAGATCACCAAGAAATCTGTGTAAGCAAGGAGGCAGAGAGAAACAGGCTTAGACTAGTGGAGGGAAATTTGAGATAAAAGAGTGACAACTTAGTAAAGAATTTATGGGATGACTGAAATGTCAAATGGGATATTTATTAAGGCATTTTCCATGTAGAGTTTGGTATAAACCATTTTCTCTCTTTCCTTGAATCTGACACAAATAAAATCTATACAGCTCACTAATGATTTGGTAATGGATTTAATTTCAGAGGCCATGATGAAAAGCCAAGTCCTGTTTCAAGGTTGGGGGGAAAAAAGAAGCTGTTTAAGATATGATACCCACATACAGTATATATATTCAAACTGTTGCTTATGGATGGCCTCCAGAACACCTCCTTTATAAATGCATACAGAACAATTGGGAGAGTTTACATCTTACACCCATTGAACATACAAAAATATTAGTGTATTTAGTATATTTATTACAAAATATCTTCAATGTATAGCATTGTTTTTAGAATTTATTTATTTATTCAATCAATTTTAAACTATCTTTATGGAGACATAATTCATATACTATAAAATTCACCCATTTAAAGTGTAAAATTTAATATCTCATAGTATTTCATAGAATTGTGCAACCATCACCACAAAATAAATAAATTTAGAACACCTTTGACCCCTCTGAAAGAAGCCACAAATCCATTGTCTCTCCGCAACACTCCTATCTCTCACCAGTAACTAATCTAATTTGTGTCTTCGTAGATTTGCTTATTCTGGATATTTCAAATAAATTGAATCAGACAATATGTGGCTATTTGCCAATGTTGTTTCTCACTTAGCATAATGTTTTCAAGAATCATCTAGTTGTAGTGTGTATCAGTACTACATTTCTCTTTATTGGCAAATAATATTCCACTGTATGGATATGCAACATATTATTTATCTGTTTTTTTGGTTGATAGACATTTCAGTTGTTTCCACTTTTGGCTATTATGAATATTCATGTACACATTTTTGTGTAGATAAATGTTTTTACTCTCCTGGGTGAAAGTGTTGACTCATATAGTACTCCATATTTACATTTTTGAGGAATTTTCGTATTGCTTTCCAAAGTGACTGCATCATTTTATACTACCACCAGCAATGTTTGAGAATTCCAATTACTCCACATCCTCAACACTGCTTGGTTACTGTCTACCTTTTTAATTATAGCCATAATTGTGAAAGTGAAATGGTATCTCATTGTGGTCTTGATTTGCATTTCACTAATGACTAACGATATGAAGCATATTTTCATATGCTTTTTGGTAATTTGCATATCTTTGAAAAATATCTGTTCAGTCTCTTTTCCATTTTTAATTGGGTTATTTGCACATTTATTATTGAGTTGTAAGAGTTCTTTACACACACTAGATACAAGTCTTTTATCAGATATATGATTTAGAAATATTCTCTCTCATTCTTTACATTATCTTTCTACTCCCTTGATGGTAACATTTGAAGCACAAAACAATTTTTTAAAATTCTGATATAGTTCAATCTATGTATTTATTTTCTTTTTCTTGCTGATGCTTTTAGTGTCATGTCTAAGAAACCACTGTCTAACCCAAAGTTAATAAACTTTATCCCCATATTTTTTCCTAAGGATTTTATACTTTTATATTTAAGTTTGTGACCTAATTTGAGTTAATGTTTTTGTATGGTGTGAGGTTGGGGTTCATCTTCATTCTTTTGCATATGGTTACCCAGTTGTCTTAGCACCATTTATTGAAAAGACTACTATTCCTCATTTAATTGTCTTGACACTCCTGTCAATTGACCATAAATGTAAGAGTTTATTTCTGGACTATCACTTCTATTCCACTGTTCTATGTATCTATTCTCATGTCAGTATCACACTCTCTTGATTACTGTAGCTTTGTAGTAAATTTTGAAATAGGAAAGTGTGAGTCTTCCAGCTTTGTTCTTTTTCAAATTGTTTTGGCTCTTCTGAATTCCTTGCTTTTTTATATGTTTTATCTTTAGATTGTCAATTACTACAAAAAAAGAAGCTAGGATTTTGATAGGGATTGCAGTGAATCTTTAGACCAATTTGGGAACTATTGCCATCTTAAGAATGTTAAATTTTCTGATTCATGAACATGGAATGTCTTTCCATTTCTCTAGATCTTTAAATTCTTTCAACAATGTTTCATCATTTTCAGTGTTCAGGTATTGAATTTATTTTGTTAACTTTATTTGTATTTTGTTTTTTTGATGCTATTATAAGTGAAATTATTTTAATTTTTTGAATATTTATTACTAGTGTATAGAAATACTAATTTTCTGTATATTTATCTTTTATCCTGAAGTAAATCCTGTTAAGCTCATTTATTAGTCCTAATAATTTTAATGGAGTAATTAGAATGTCCGTACACAAGTTCATGCCATATGTAAATTGAACTAATTTTACTTCTTCCTTTCCAATCTGGAATTTTTACTTTTCTTCTTTTTCTTGCCTAATTGCCCTGGCTAGGACCTCTAATACAATTTTAAATTTAAGTGGCAAGAGTGGATATTCTTGAATTATTTCTGATTTTAAATGAAAAGCATACAGTTTGTCAATATTTTGTGGCTGTGTGTTTTTTGTAGATATCCTTTATCAATTGAAGAAGCTGCCATCTATTCCTACTTTGTTGAGCATTTTTATCACGAAAGGATGTTTTCTGAATCATATGAGATAATTATTTTTTGTACTTTATTCTATTAACATGGTGTATTTTATTGTTTTGCTTTTAGCTATTAAAACAACTTCGATTTCTGCAATAAATCCTGATTGGTCATGGTATGTAATCCTTTTTATGAACTGTTGGATTTGGTTTGCTAGTATTTTTAAAAGTCATTCAATCTAGTAATAAATTATAAGTATTCTGCTACATGTAAAGGGTGAAATTATGATGAAAACCATACATAACCCTTTCCTTCATCAGTTCCTAGTTCAGTTGGGGAGACAGATTTCATTTAAATAGTCATATAAGTTATTACTAGTTACTAATGAAAACAAAAAATTATAAAGGGAAGGAACATAGCTGTATGTGAGCCTATAACAAAGAGAGAGACAAATTGAAATGTGGTGTGATTTTTTTTTCTGTAATTTAAAGCATATTTAGTTACTAACTAAAAAATGAATGAACATTCTAGAAATTCTGGAAGCATTCTAGGAAGATGAATAACATATTTGAGAAACTGGGGAGAAAAAAAGACTACACAAATACAGTCATTTTTAGAGAGGTCTCGATAGAGGCTTGAGACCTAGACAACATCCACATTATCCAGGTCCTTCTGGGTCATGTTATTAACTTTCAATCTTACTGCAAGAGCAATAAGAAGCTATTTATAAGTTTTAAGCAAGTGAAGTAACATTACCAGATTTTCTTTTTTTTTTTTGCGGTACGTGGGCCTCTCACTGTTGTGGCCTCTCCTGTTGCAGAGCATAGGCTCTGGACACACAGACTCAGCAGCCATGGCTCATGGGCCCAGCCTCTCTGTGGCATGTGGGATCTTCCCGGACCGGGGCATGAACCTGTGTCCCCTGCACCGGCAGGCAGACTCTCAACCACTGCGCCACCAGGGAAGCCCTCAGACTTTCATTTTTAAGCAATAACACAGACTGCCTTGTGGAGAATGGATTGAAAGAAGGATTTAATGATAATCAGGAAATTATTCAGGAGGCTGATGGTAGTAGTTCAGGTGAAAGATGCTGCCTGATATCTTGGCATAGGCTGGTGACAGAGGAGATTCAGGTATAAGGAACTGTGAGAGTTCGTTAGTTATGTCATGGCCAAAGCTGTCTGTCATATGCTGAGTGGCTAGTATGTGTTAGGCACTTCTTACTGTTTTAATCCCCATCACAACTCCGTGAAAAGGGTAGTGTTATCATTCACTATGTTATAGGAGAGAAAACTGCAATTCACAGAAGTAAACTTTTCCAGTTTCATAGAACTAGGAGGTGACAGAGCTAGGACTTAAAAAAAAAAAAAAGGAACTGTGAAATAAAGATAAAATTATACCACTGACTTTTAAAAAATCACTATAAATTATTAAAAGGTATAATTCATTTTTTTCTAATTTTATTCTTTATGATTTTGCAGAATTCACAAGACTTGCACCCAAATTTTTCAGACTTTAGACCTTTATGTCATATGGAGATAACATAATGATAAATGAGAAATAAAGAAATATTTAAAAACTTATACAAATAATTGTATAGTACCAAAAAACTAAACCAAGCTTACATATCAATGTTCAAACTGTGTGATGAGGTGAATGGAGGAACTCCATTTGAAGGAAAATACGCCCAAATTAATCTAATATTTTGTAAAGCACATTTGTGCTATTAAGATAGACTTTTTATACTTCAGCTTTTACAATATTACTTTAGTTCCTTTAAAGTTTATAAATTAGTTAATATTGTTGTTATTTTGGAAATGAATTATTCCTGGTTTTTGTTGTTGTTACTGTTTTGTAACATCTTTATTGGAGTATAAGTGCTTTACAATGGTGTGTTAGTTTCTGCTTTATAACAAAGTGAATCAGTTATACATATACATATGTTACCATATCTCTTCCCTCTTGTGTCTCCCTCCCTCCCACTCTCCCTATCCCACCCCATCCCACCCCTCTAGGTGGTCACAAACCACTGAGCTGATCTCCCTGTGCTGTGAAGCTGCTTCCCACTAGCTATCTATTTTACATTTGGTAGTGTATATATGTCCATGCCACTCTCTCACTTTGTCACAGCTTACCCTTCTCCCCCCCACCCCATATCCTCAAGTCCATTCTCTAGTAGGTCTGTGTCTTTACTCCTGTCTTACCCTTAGGTTCTTCATGATCTTTTTTTTTTTCTTAGATTCCATATATATGTGTTAGCATATGGTATTTGATTTTCTCTTTCTGACTTACTTCACTCTGTATGACAGACTCTAGGTCCATCCAATTCACTACGAATATCTCAATTTCCTTTCTTTTTATGGCTGAGTAATATTCCATTGTATATACATGCCACATCTTCTTTATCCATTCATCCGATCATGGACACTTAGGTTGCTTCCATGTCCTGGCTATTGTAAATAGAGCTGCAATGAACATTTTGGTACATGACTCTTTTTGAATTATGGTTTTCTCAGGTTATATGCCCAGTAGTGGGATTGCTGGGTCATATGGTAGTTCTATTTGTAGTTTTTTAAGGAACCTCCATACTGTTCTCCATAGTGGCTGTATCAATTTACATTCCCACCAACAGTGCAAGAGGGTTCCCTTTTCTCCACACCCTCTCTAGCATTTATTGTTTGCAGATTTTCTGATGATGGCCTTTCTGACTGGTGTGAGTTGATATCTCAATGTAGTTTTGATTTGCATTTCTCTAATGATTATTGATGTTGAGCATTCTTTCATGTGTTGTTGTTGTTGTTTTGACTGACGTGTTGCTGTGGCAAATTTCAGTAAGCAAGGTATTTATCTTCTTATCACAAATTCTAGTTTCTAACATTTTTATTTTACAAAATCACATATGCAATGATGAAAACTACTTTTCACAAAAGAGCAAGGAAAAATTAATTTTTAAAACACATTTCGTTGCACATATAGTTGGAATAAACTTGTTGTTTTAAATGGCTAATTAGAACAGTTTGTCATGCTTACTGGAAACCGGTATAATGACATTATTTTAACTACTCAACTCACAGGAAAAAACAAAAGTGTGTGAGAGACACTCTTTTGAACCTTTACTCTTCTGTGTCTTTCAGAACAGTTCTGTCTCGTTATCTCCAAGGTACTTGTCACTATAAAACTGAGATATTCAGACAGATATTATACTAGAGTATAAATAAAGAACATTTTCTCAGTTGAGTAAAATAACGTCTATTAAATGTTTGGTATATGCAAACTCTCTTTATCTATGAATTAGAAATTTTTCTGAAGAGAATTTGATTTCTAATAATGAATTTCTTATTCAATGTATTGAGCTAAATGCCCATACATGGCCAAAAGAGTAGGCACTTTGTCCAATATGAGAAGAAACATACAGCATAGTTTTCACGTAGGGTCACATTTTCCATGGTTCCTAGAGGGCTTTTCACCAGCAACTTGATGTCTGCAAGGTAATTATTCACATCCTATTTTTCTATCCGTGCCTCCTCCCACATACCCTGCATACTCTGAGCAAGTTAGGCTATTTAATCTTTCTCAAATACAATGCATATTTTTCTTATTTGGTTTCATTGGATGATACCATTGCCGTATCCCAGCAACCCCACTTGTCCAAATTCTTTCCAAACGTCAAGTAGTAGTTTTTCAAATGTGCTAAACTTCCCCTGACCCAAACCCTAATGGAGATAATTTTGTCCCTCTTCATATTTCCATATTAATTATCCTCTTCCTCACTATGACCTTCTATTATAGTTATTTATATACTTGACTAATTGATGTATTCTATGAGATTATAAACTCCTTTGTGGTCAATTCTTTCTCATTTTCATATTTGACCTCTATCTTTGTCTCCAGTAGTTTGTGGTGCATAGAATTAAAGTGAATTGCCTTCACAGAGCTACCGGTGGGCTCAAGATCATGATGCATATAATGAGTGAGTGAGTGAGTGACTCATAGATCCAACAGAAGGAGAGAAGCCTGCTCCTCCAGCTTTTAATAGTGCCTTAGGGATGTATTTGGAGAAAGACTTCCTCGTATAGAAGTTTCTTACTTGTCAGAAGAAAAAAAAAAAGGAAGTAAAGGAAAAAGCCAAGGGAGTTAAGAATTTTGACCCAGAAAAACAGCGATGGCACTAAAACAAAAGTGAGGTAAGACCAGGAATGAAGTAAGCAGTGTATCTCCTCAAATAAAGCCGAGGCTTTCCACCAGACACCTCTTTCACCCTTTCTGATGGAAATCTTTGATGCACAGCTTATTTCTGGAAACTAGTCCAACAAAGTAATTTAAAAATGTGGATTTAGAAAGATTAACTACATATCCTGGCTATTTGTTATCCTTTTCTGGAGAATCAGTGTGGTAACTTCTTTCCTCTGCTTGTGAAATCACCTCCCACAAGCTTGTGAGCTTTGATGGGATTAATAGAGTGTGCTAAAGTTCCAGATATTCACTCTTGTAGCCTCTCTTGCAGCTAGAGTTCAGGCAAATGGCCCAGGTATTGCCAATAAGGTTTTTGGAGAGGACTGACTAAAGAAATTCTCTGGCAGAGAGGAAAACTACAGCAAGATCAAAACACCAGAAGCAACCAGAGCAGGGGTGTTAACGTGGGTGGGTGGTAAAATGTTCAGGGCTAACTGTGCCAAAGTGTAAGGAGCATCTTCCATGGCTTTGTGGGAGGGTAGCTGTTATGTCTTCACCAAATGCATGAAGGAGTTGGGGGTATTTTTCTAGATTATTTTTAGTCTCCTGGCATCCTGGTGATTCCATCCATAACCTAGTATTATTTGAGCACACTATTTTCCTTAACGTAGCAGATAACTTCTCTGTCTTTATCTTCCTTACCTTTTACAGTGCCTGCCAATCGACTTCCAAATATCAAGACCTGCCCTTTGCTTGAGGGCTTGCTCTGGCTGCCTAAGCCCTCTCTGCCTGTGTACAAACCAGGCTAGAAATGCTGGGGAATTAATGGTCCACAGGAACAGTCTTTAATCATTGACTGCTAGCAGCTGGTTCATAATACCCAGCTCTCTCCTTTCAGGGGTAATAACCACATGGGATTAAGTTACTATGGTAGCCTGTTTAATAATGTAGTACCTTTTTGGCTTCCTTACCTTTTCTCTATTATTTCCCCACTCCTGTGCTCATGTTTACTGGGATCATTTCCCAAATAAACTATCTGCATATGAATCTTGTTTCAGAGTCTGATCCTGGAATTCCAACTAATACACTTAAATACTCCAAAATTGGTTCATGTTGTTTAAACTCAGAAGACTGACCTCCTTCCCGTATTAGAGAATTTGACATCACATAAAAATGTCTAGTCACATGACAAGTAATAATCTAAGCTCTCATGATGGTTCTTTCTTTCCCTTTTTTATGCCTTTGCCATTTTAATTTGAATTTTGTAAAAAGAAAAAGTGTGGACAATGGAGTCATAGAGCTCTTATGTCAAATACTAGATTTAGCTTTTACTAAGCAAGTGCCACTCGACTATTTACCTAATTTTTCTGAATCTCATTTTCTTCTCAGAGAAATGATAGTACTTATAAGTCTCTTATAGTGAAAATTATAAAAGGAATATTTAAGATGTCTACACTGTACCAGTCACACTAATGTCCAGCATAGATACTTTCCTTTCCTCCTCTTCTTGTTTTGGTCCACCTTTTCCTCCTTTCCTTGATCAACCTTCTTTTTGCTTATATAAACATTAATTGAACAAAAGTCAAAATCCTCAGGGAAGTGCGGTTTTGTTGAGGTAACTAACCACTCAAGGCACTTAGAAATCTTGATATTACATTTCCCTCAAGGTGGCAACTTTGATTCTATATCTGATGATATTTTCACTAAATGTAAGTCTCTACCTAATATTCACTCAACAAAAGTTGTCTCACACAAAGCTCATCCCTCTAGTATACATATAGCTCATTCAGGAGCTGCTTTTTGTACCCACTACTTTTGGGCAGCCCACACTACTCTCCTTCCCACATATTCAACACAGTTATCACACATGCTTGCCATCCCAAATATTTCCCCTGAACTATTTCCTTCCTTGGTGCTCCATTCTCTGGACTTTTCCCTCCACTCCTCTCCCTCAGCTCTGTCTATTCTAACAGCTTCTAACACTTTCTTGAAGCCTGAACAACCTACCTGAGTAACCTGGTAAACCAATTTAAGACAAAACACTCTCCCAAGTACCATTTGTGTTTTCATTTGGACTTTGTTAACTCTGAGGAACTATGAGTTTTAAGCATAGAAGCAGAATCTTTAAGGGAGATATATTTGGACAAGAAGATATTTTTACATTATAAACTACTACCCCATAGTTGACTGTTATCCCAGCAGAATATAATATAGGCTCTGGAACTCCTGGGTAATAATAAATTTCCCATTCCCTTGACATTTTAGCAATTATAAATAATCTTTCTGACAATACTTCATACACCCTGACTTTAAAAATGAGTATCTGCTTATTAGCTATTCGTATGACACTTTTTAAACACTATTACGTTCACAATATTTTCCTAGGCATTAAAAGTCAGAAAATTGAGATCTCCATACTCTAAGAGCATAGGTTTTAGTTTTGAAATCAAAGAATAGATGCATGAAGTTGTTATAAGCTGGAGGTTATACATGACTTAATTTCCAAATAAATTTTTATGTACAAAACATTCTATTGCAGTTCTAGAATGTTAAGATAAATGGGTATTAGAATAGTTAAGAACGAATTGTACCGAGTGTGTGAAAACTGGGGCAACCCTTGAACAAATGGAGAGTATTTGGATATGGGAAGAGAAAGGAGATGGGCATTACAAGTGTGGAGAATCACTGGCGCAGAGACTTAGAATAGCGACTGAGGGTGTCCATACTGGAGAGGGAACTGACCCATCTGGATGAAGCAGTGTTCGAATGTTGAGAAGTAAATTACTTGAGTGTGGCCAATTTTGCTTGTTTAGTTAGAATGGTATGTGTTCCTACAGGTTATGATAGTTTGTGTTAGAGTATATAGGAAATCACTGGATATACATCGTATATCATTCTGGATCAAAAATTTTACTCATATTTAAGAGAAAGATAATTAATATCAAAACAAAGAACTATATCAAGAATAAGTTGCAAGATTCAAATGTAACTCAGCAGAAAGACCTAAGCTGAAAATAGAGATTAGAGCTGTGTTAACAGCCTATTGGTAGCTAAAGAGCAGACTGTGGGTGAGATCATCAAAGACAGTGTTTAGAGTAAGACAGGCAGAGTTTGGGAACAGACAGAATAAGAGCTGCATGTAAAAGAGCTTGAGAGTATTTTGTAGGAAAAGTTTGGGGTGATCTAAGAGAGAGGTGTTATGGAAGCTATAATTTCAAAGAAGGAACTGTTACCACTGTCAAATAATACAGAGAATTCAAATGACATACAGATTAAAAAGTATTAATATCTTTTATATTTAATTCATCATAAGTGATTAGCAACATTTGACAGAGTAATTTCAGGAAAATGGTGAGTTAGGAGGCTCAAGTACGATTAGACTGTTCTTTGCCCATCTTCAGAAAGTAGCTCTTGTGTAGGTTGCAGCTTCTCTTAGGAGATATTCTCTGATTCCCTACAAGTGCCATTAAAATCTCCTTCTCAACCAGCCTGGCTATCTGTTTACCTCCCATGCACTCCTCAAGTTGACTACCTGACATCAAAGTAGGGAGAATATTTTCAAGAATGATCCTGATATGAGGAAACCAGCACGTGGAACAAGAGTTTTAAAGGCCCAAGGGCAAGGATATTGACATGAGCTCTACCAGGCATTGACAGGTCTGTCTCCAAGGAAGAATATTCCCCTCAAAATGGTTATAAGGGCACAAGGTGAAAAGAAATTACTTTTTGGGGGTGAGGATCCCCTTTAGAAAAAGGGGCAAATATATAGCGAAAGTATGACACTCACAAGCATTGTTAAGCTGTGAGATTGAGACCTGTGGTTGAGGCTTCTATTCCCTAAGATCATTTTTTAAAATTGGAAAATAATTGCTTTACAATGTTGTGTTAGTTTCTGCTGTACAATGAAGTGAATATCCCCTCCCTCTTGGACCTCCCTCCTATCCCCTCCATCCTGCCCATCTAGGTCATCACAGAGCACTGAGCTGTGTTCCCTATGCTTTACCACAGGTTCCCACTAGCTCTCTATTTTACACATGGTAGTGTATTTATGTCAAACCTAATCTCCCAATTCATCCTACCTTCCCCTTCCTGCCCTGTGTCCACATACTTTTAAGTTAGATATCCTGTTTTTAAAGTTAGAATCTAAAAATTTCATCATACAATTCAATGGTTTCAAAGGATATAATTTCTATTTTAAATACAACTGCTACAACACTTTTAAAAATGTATCCAAAAACAGTATAGAGGTTTCTCAAACAACTGAAAATAGAACTACCATATGACCCAGCAATTCCACTCACGGGTATATATATGAAAAACAAAACAAAACAAAAACACTAATTCGAAAAGATATATGCCCTACAATGTTCATAGCAACATTATTTACAATTACCAAGATATGGAAGCAACCTAAGGGTTCATCAACAGATGAATGGATAAAGAAGATGTGGTATACAAGGGAATACTACTCAGCCATAAAAAAGAAAAAATGTTGCCATTTGCCCCAACATGGATGGACTTAGAGGGCTTTATGCTAAATGAAATAAGTCAGACCGAGGGACACAAATACTGTATGATATCACTTATGTGGAATCTAAAAAATACAACAAACTAGTGAATAAAACAGAAAAGAAGCAGACTAGAGGACAAACTAGTGGTTACCAGTGGAGGGAGGAAAAGGAGGAGGGGCAATATAGGGGGAGAGGAGTAAGAGGTACAAACTCTTAGGTATAAAAAAAACTACAAGGACATATTGTACAACATGGGGAATATAGCCAATATTTTATAATAAGTATAAATGAAGTATAATCTTTAAAAATTATGAATCACTATATTGTATACCTGTAACTTATATAATATTGTACAGCAGCTATACTTCAATAAAAAGAAAAAAAGAAAAGAAAAGTAACCCAAAGGAGTATAAATATAATCACAATGATATAATTACCTCATAATTCAATTAAAAATATACAAACATATTATTTTTAATGTTCAAAAAAATTTGATTGCTTTTTCCTCTGTGAAATCATATTTTCATTCAATTTTCCCTAAAGATTTCCATCCTAATATATTTTCATGCTTGAATGTTTTTATTGAACACTTTATCATATTTCTTTGCAATAAAATATAATCAAATATATATTTATATCAAAATTTCCTATGAACATCAATTGTTAAGTGTCTAAAATTTCTTCTGGAATTAATTATGTCACAATAATTATTAGTAACTAATTATTAAGGACAACATTATAAATAACTATAAGTAAAAATTTTTAAACAAAAAAGTAGAAGTTTTACTGGAAATGAATCTATTGATGAGACAGTTGGGAAGAAGTGTTGTGGTGCCTTGATTAAAAGGGTTTTCCTACAGTAAATGCAGAGCGTGTCTGCATTTCTGGACAACGCAACATGCAATATTGGGGAAAGGGAAAGGAGTGAAAAAAGAAATGAAAAATGTGATTGTCCAATGGTAGCCAGGAAAGGAGAACGGGTATATCCCTTCATAGCAAGCGTTTTCCTAGGAAAGAGGATCTAGAGAATTTGAGGCTCTGAAAATCAGTTTCCTTAATCAGATCCTTACTCACATGCACTTAACGGTCTCTCTTTATATGCCCTCATGGCCCTCTGCTTAAAGAGCATTTCAAGTTAAAGAGTGAAGCTCTCCTGAAAAGAGAGCTTTCTTTTCCAACTCATCCTGCTTATTTAGGAAAAAAGTCTACATCTTTTGTGCAATAGACTCTCTGGCACAGGAGCCATAATACATATAATCTGTTATTTTAAGAACCATTACAGGACTGTTTTTAATTTAAGTAAAGTAATTAGAGTTGGAATTCCATTCCTCCATTCCATTATAATTTTGAATTTCTTTCCTTACTCAAGTGACAACATGACTTTATGAAAAGGTCTCTGTTGAAAAATCCACTCAAGGGTTATGTGAAAGACTTGGGTAGAAGAGCAAACTGGTGCGAAGGTTCCCATGAGAACATTGCTACTGCCATGTAGTAGAATTCTGTGAAAAAGCAGGCATGAGAGTGAAGGTAGGAAGAAGGGATGGGGTTGGGTCGTGAGTGGAGATAAGAATCAGAAGGTTTTGGTATAATATAAACAAGTTCTCAAGGAAGACCCATAGGCTTATACCTAAGTATAGAACTACTAGCTGTAACAACGGTTAAGGAGAAATATTTATCCCTTTGAAGCCAAAAGCATGTAAAATGATGAGAAATTTTACATATAGCCATTGATATCTAAGAATTTTACTTAGTAGCAGAAGGCGAATGATCTCAGGTTTGGCGAACAACATGCAGGGTAAAGCTACACTATCAAAATGTATACAGAAATAATTTTACAAGAACGATTTTAATTTTTGTATGACTATCTTGAACCCTGTTTCAGTGATGTGGTAAAGCAAAAGTACTGTCTGGAGTTCTTCCAGACAGAAAAGCAACATAGTAAATGTAAGATGTTGCTGTTGACATTAGAACTCATGCATCCCACACTAGTAAAAGAAAAAAAATTAAGCAAAATAAAAGAAACTAAGACACTGAGCAAAGTATGGATCATATCCTGTCCTCGTAGAATTTTATGTTTATATTTGAATTACGCAACTTAGTTATGGGAATCAGCCACCAAAAGTTTGTATAAATGTTTTTCATCTGAACTGTGCAGAACCAAAAATGGACAAACAGTCTCAAGTAGAGGAAATTGCTACATCTTCAGAATAAAACTCTGGAGTTTACTTAAATTTGTGCTCTAAATGTCAAATTCAACACAAGACAAAGTTTAGCTGTACTTAGGGTCTAATAGCTGAGAAACACTGTCAGCACAGAACCTGCTCACTGGAAGAACACTCAACATACATCTTTTCAATGAATGAATGAACTAATTAATGAATGAATGGTTGGTGCCCATCAAAAAACAAAACAAAAACAAACAAACACCCTAAACCAAAAACCATAAAATGCATACAGGAACAAATACCTTAGATTTTAAGATCTGTGAAAACGTATTGCTATTGTATTAATTTTAGGAAGTAAACTTATTAAACATCTGAAAGTAGTGATTTAAAAATTTTTATTTTAAATGTACTTTCCTAGTTCTTTTACTTTGTTATCACACATATTCTTAATCTAATTTATTTATGAATTATTTTCCTCCAAAAAGTATATATTCTAAAAGGTTTTATTTTGAAAGGCCAAGTTAAACTAAAGACCTAAGATGTACTTCAAGCAAAGCAACTCCAGAATGGGAGTTTCTTTTTATTGTATTAATGTGATTTTTTTCCTTTGCTTCTTAAAGATGGAGTGGAGCAAAGAAGTTTAATACCCCATGTTGCATCTACTGCAAAGATATAATAATCCACAGATGTGTAAATAAATGAACTCTCTAATGTGAATGTTGTATTTTTCCTGAGCTGAAAAGAAAGGAAAATTGAAACCAAGTCCAGCTGACAACCTATATATTTTACATACATTTTATAGTGTTGTTATTAAAAATCTATTAAGAAGACAGAGCAAAATGCTTATCATATCATTTGGACCTTATTTTTTGGTAAAGAGATGAAATAAAAGAGTGAAAAATCTTTCTCCCTTAGTCAGTTATTAGTTACAGAAGTTATTCATACAACTGTTATGAGGACTACCTCAGGAAGTATGCCATCTGAGTGTAGGTCATTCTTTCTACTGAATTGAGTGAGGAGCTGAATTCGACATTCATTATCTTGTATATTTTGTATGTGGTTCATGGAGAACTGCATTTATGGTATTACTGCATCCTCAGGCAGCTTGGGGGGTCCACTCCCACTATAGCTTCACAGATATTGGCTTGGACTTAGAAAAGATGAGAATTTAGCACTTAAAAAAATCAAGTACTCTTTGCAATGTATAGTTTTAGAGTTAAATTAATCATAGTCTTATTCCAAAATAATGTCCTACTTTGCTAAGTTCGTATTAGTGCTATCTATGTATTCAATTTCCAATTTTAAATTTCACTAATATATTGCTTCAGTGAATTACACACTATTCTCTTTCTGTACCTCTCAAAAATCCAAGTGTGAACGAGATCATTTTATATGTACATACAGTGTCAAGTCATTTAAGTAGATTTTTGAAGATAGTAAAATTCTGTATGAGTTACTTTTTCTTCCTCTCCAAACCTAGCATTAGTTATCCACCCAAATATTTACCAGATATTGCTAGCTTACTTGGACATAATGCCCTGCAGTCCTAGCTGATTTGTAGTCTGTGACCACTGCTGGTAAGGCTCCCTACTACCCCTTGCTGCAGACGCTAAATATCTGAATCTAGCTACAAGTGAACAATGCTGCCCAGCTGACACATCTTGCATGTCACCATCATGTATCTGTTTCTCCTTGCCTACAATTTTCCTTCCAAAAATGAACTTATATAAATATACACATTTTTATGAGAATTCCTTCTCTCTGCCCATCTACATTCAAATAAAACATATTGTTATAGTACTTTTTAATATCTTCTTAAAGAAATTAAAATATTTCACACACTAAAAACAGCTTTATTTTACAAACTTCCAAAATACATCTTTCAAATCTGATGTTTTGTCAAAAGATATTTCACAATTAATTTTAAGTAGGCATCCAGTCACTGGTTTTCAATAGCATATGGTTGTTAAACCTAATTATTTAAAGATAAAATCTACAAGCCTAATTTCTGGATTGCAAATTGAATTAGACTCTGAGATTGTTTTATTTCTCTATACATTTGTGTGTGTGTGCACACATGTGTGCATATATATATCGTGTTATTCAACTTGTTAAGTATCTTACTGGTCTAATAGGAAGAATATTTTATGACTACCAAAACTGCTGGCTCATAGGTTAGTACTTACATGGTAAATCATAATTCAAAACTCAAATTTTAGTCTGTCTTCAAAGTTGTCTATGATTATTGGGTTTTATAGTCAATCTATAATGCAGGCTTCAAAACAGTAATCATGTAAAAATGAGAAAAACATCTGCCTACTGCTAATATAAAACACCCATGCCATCTGAGTGATAGGGGAACGCTGAGTATGCTTGGGTTTGTAATGAACAGCGTAAGAAAATTCCCCTGTGGTTGCCTTGAGCTGTCTAAGTGTAATATTCTTGAGATTAACATTTTCCTATGTTCAAAATATGCCTGCAGAATAAGATGTATGTGCCGCACAATACAGGTTGGAGTGCTTGTGCATTTTTATACGTGGAAATTCTTACAGGGAATTTCAGATGTGATAAAGGAGTAGTTGTAATGCTTGGAATGGGTTAAGTGATATTAGAAAGAACCCAAGTATGGGAAGAAGAAAGAACAAGATTTCTAAGTGGAGGGTAAAATCAAGTTCAATGGGCAGTTACTTAATTTTCTAAGAAGATAAAATAACAAGACACAGAAATATGACTGAATTTCCATCAAAGACAACTCTAAAATGGAAAAAAAATATTCCAGTGTAAGTTAACCAATAACATATAGAATTTATGAATACATCAATTAATTAAATTGTATATAAAAGAGATACCTACACTCCTTCCTCTCATTTTAAAGTAAAATCAAAATACTTCTCAACATGTGTTGAAATATAACCTCTCTATGTAAAGTAAAGATGAGGCCAACCTGCCTTTTAAACTAAATGAAAGGAATCAATTGCTGACTGGATAAAAAAGCACAGGGTTCTAGGAAACAAATCCAGCTGACTTGTAACACCTCTGAAGCCTCCTTTTCATCTCTAAAATAGACCAGGCATGGACTTGCCTAACATACCTAACACAACTTCTTGGGAAGCCTCTCCTCAGTCTATGGTAGCATTAAAAAAAAAATTCTGATCATCAAATCACCCTTGTGATTATACTGTAAAAAAGAAGATCAGGGGGCTTCCCTGGTGGTGCAGCGGTTGAGAGTCCGCCTGCCGATGCAGGGGACACGGGTTTGTGCCGTGGTCCGGGAGGATCCCACGTGCCACGGAGCGGCTGGGCCCGTGAGCCATGGCCGCTGAGCCTGCGCATCCGGAGCCTGTGCTCCGCAACGGGAGAGGCCACAACAGTGAGAGGCCCGCGTACAGCAAAAAAAAAAAAAAAAAAAGATCAAATGTCTTTCCTTTTTATGAAAATTTCCCTCAATCCAACATTTATTTGAGTCATTAAAGTCACTGAAACCAAAACTAACTCAACAAACTAGACAGTTAAAGCCAAAGCTTACTGTACTTATTCCGAGAACACATAGATTTCCCCAATTTTTCTGGCCACTAGTTAAAATATATTAATATATATATATATTATTTCAGAATAAGGGCAGCTTATCTAAAACTTGTTCTACCATTTTTCTTCCCTAATAGTATTCTTCATTTTTTGTTCACCACTCTCATTAAAAAAACAGTAAATTGAGTCTAAGTCTCCATCATTGGTTTCACCACAAAAACTGTATGATTATGAACGTAAATGTCCACGTTTAAAAAAAGATTTAACATGTTCATTAATTTATGTCATTTTAGAAAACCTCCAAATAAGAATTTTTTTTCTACCTATGCAACAAAAGTTATTTCTAAAGAGTTTTTAGAAGAAGTAAAAATTCAGAAAAAATTACTTATTGTTTCTTTTATAACGGCAAGGCAATTGATGGACACTTTCTTTAATAAACTCAGTATGACATTTTCTGGTTAAAAATTACTTAAAGTCATTGCTACCTTTGCTTTCTACTCTGAAATCAGTGGAATAAACACATAAGAACAGAAAAATAAGTTTTATTTTTAATGAAAACTATGGAAGAACTACTGCCAAATATATTCAAATGTGGGCCAAACTGAGGTCTGATACTCAGAATGTAAACAATTTTAGATCTCGAACAGGACACAGAGTACTTCCCAATTAGGAGGCATGTCCTGGGCGGGGGAGAGGGAGAAACCAGTGATACCTTCTTTGGAAAAATAAGGCCAATTGGTACATAAAGGCTACAAGATAGTCCCTGTGCCTATGTGACACCACAGAGTGACAAAGGAAGTGGGGTAAGATGAAGAAAATCATGGACATATTATCTTTGCCTGAGGCTCTTGTCACTGCCAGGATGGAGGAGCAGGGTAAGTGCTTACCATTTCTAAAACTTCTGCCTCTGGCAACTAAGAAGTAAAAAACTAGTAAAGGACATGTGACACATAGGGTTCTGCTACTAGTCAGAAATATCTTCTGCTACTGCTGAGCAGAGATATACCCAAGAGTAGAGTGTTAGTGAATTTGTGTAACTGACGAAAATTCTATATGCATGCTTTTCTAGCACAATACCCTGGCTCAGGCTTAAGTACTATTTATTGTAAAGCAGCAAGGTGGCCCAGAAATGTCTGTCATTCCAAGATTAGTAATAATTAGAAAGATACAGTATGTGATATATGCAAAGTAATTACAAAAACATAAGCAAAAAAATATAAGTAACACATAAATTTTAATACACTGCAAAGAACATCAAACGGAAGAAACTATTGAGATAGAATATCTCTTAAAAATCAGTTACAGAGGGCGTCCCTGGTGACGCAGTGGTTGAGAGTCCGCCTGCCGATGCAGGGGACACAGGTTCGTGCCCCGGTCCGGTAAGATCACACATGCCACAGAGCGGCTAGGCCTGTGAGCCATGGCCGCTGAGCCTGCACGTCTGGAGCCTGTGCTCCGCAACGGGAGAGGCCACAACAATGAAAGGCCCGCGTACCGCAAAAAAAAAAAAAAAAAAAAATCAGTTACAGACAACATAGCCTGTATAATAAAAGGAAGCTCCAATAACAGTTAATTGGCTTCAAAGAAGACACAATGAGGCCACAGAAGGACAGAGCTGACACAGCTCAGGAATGAAAGGAAAAGTAAAATTATTTAGAAAATTTAAAAACAGCAGCATAAAAGAGAGTAGATACCACTGAAAAAGAAGTCAGTTACTTAGAGAACAGGTTTGATAATGCTCAAAACAAATATGAAAATGAAATTTATATGAATATATGTGTAGGAAATATTTGGAAAATAACATAAATTTAAAAATGGTGCCTCTGGGGAGACTAAACAATCTGGGGATCTTAGAGGTGAGAAAGATAATTACTTTTAATTATGTACTTTAATTTTCTCATTATTTTTTAATTTTTTACCATTAAAAGTATTATAAATTAGCTATTGTGTACATACTCCACTACATTATACTATATTAAACCATCCTACAGACATTTGTGGCAAATTAAATTTGTGCTTTATTGATGCATCTTTGTATTATGTAGAATATTTAATTAAAACCACATTGTACAATGATTGATCATATCTAAAATTATGTGATTAGAATTAGATGGAAAAATTACAAGGGTGGAAGCGAGATCATAGAACATAAAAAAAGAAAATAATGCAAAGAAAAAATGTATTTCAAATAATCAGAGACCAGAATTATTAACTGCACATTTGGCCAGATGAAAAATATTATTTCTATTCCCCAATAATTGTAGATCAATTGAAAACTTTTCATGAGATTTTTTTTGTTTTTTTGATATGCAACATTTCTGGGCCTGGGCACAGCTCATTCTAGTAATTTGTGTCAGAGTCCCAATTGTCAAACTGCCCTTTTTATTTTCACTCCACTGTTTTCATTGTACATTTCTTTATTAGTCCCATTAGTATAGGACCATGTTTACATGATATAAAAATGTCAGGTGAGGGCTTCCCTGGTGGCGCAGTGGTTGAGAGTCCGCCTGCCGATGCAGGGGACACGGGTTCGTGCCCCGGTCCGGGAGGATCCCACATGCCGCGGAGCGGCTGGGCCCGTGAGCCATGGCCGCTGGGCTTGTGCGTCTGGAGCCTGTGCTCCACAACGGGAGAGGCCACAACAGTGAGAGGCCCGCGCACAGCAAAAAAAAAAAAAAAAAAAAAAATGTCAGGTGAAACGAGAACATCACTTTATTTAATTAAATGTGTGTAAGTTTCATGTTTTAAAAAAGTGTGCTTGATCCATGTCTTTCAAAACATTCACTGCCTTCACATCATTGGGTCTCAATACATGGTAGCCTTTGAGAAGAGACATTAAAGGAAATGGTCACATAACCTACAACCTTAATAAGAGTTTTTTAAACATATTCACACACAAGTCTTTAAAAATTATGATACTGCTATTTGTAGGCATCATAAGAAACTAAGCAAACTGGAAAATGTAGATATTAATATAATCAAAAAGGAAAGTAATTGTACATACAAATTGACTTGGAAAAATATAAGAACAAAAAACCGATGGCATTATTTGCTTTAAGTTAGATTTATTTTTCCTCTTTCACCTAAGAATGTAGTGTAATGACAAACTTTAGAAACAAAAATGTTGAACCAGTCTACTTAGTGGCTGAAAAAGGTAGTAACTAAACATACAAATTTAACTAATCTAAGATAAAAGATGAGGAACAATAGATCATTGAGTATAGACAACAATGCAAATGGAGCAAACCTGATTTATATTATTTCATGAAGAAAAGGACAATTTCCACATTTAATCATTGTAATCAATTCTTCTAAAATTAGGCTTAAAAAAACCCTAAGGGGCTTCCCTGGTGGCGCGGTAGTTGGGAGTCCGCCTGCCAATGCAGGGAACACAGGTTCAATGCCCCGGTCCAGGAAGATCCCACATGCCGCGGAGTGGCTGGGCCCGTAGGCCATGGACGCTGAGCCTGCGCGTCCGGAGCCTGTGCTCCACAACGGTAGAGGCCACAACAGTGAGAGGCCCGTGTACCACAAAACAAAACAAAACAAACAAACAAAAAAAAACCCTAGGATATTCATGGATGACTGTTCTGGTGACTTGTGATTGGAAAAGAGGAAGCACTGTGTCTTATTTCTAGTGTTGAAAAGAGAGGAAGAGAGAAGACATAACCTTTCATCTCAGCTTTTGTTCTAAAACAAAAAATAAATCAATTTCCAGGGTCTAGAAAACATTTTCTAATTAAAAATAAAAGTCAAATTCCCTTATATGACACAGTAAATGTAGAAGTTTAATTTAAAATGCAAAAAAAATCCAAAAACAAGAATCAAAAAACAAACAAAAATATAAAACCAGAAACTAAATAAAATGCAAACGGTGATTTGCCTATTTTCAAGAATGTCATTGGCCTATAAAACAAACAACCCAATCCAAAAATGGGCAGAAGATGTAAAAAGACATTTCTCCAAAGAAGATATACAGATTGCCAACAGACACATGAAAGAATGCTCAATATCATTAATCATTAGAGAAATGCAAATCAAAACTACAATGAGATATCATCTCACACCAGTCAGAATGGTCATCATCAAAAAAATCTAGAAACAATAAATGCTGGAGAGGGTGTGGAGAAAAGGGAACACTCTTGCACTGCTGGTGGGAATGTGAATTGGTACAGTCACTATGGAGAACAGTATGGAGGTTCCTTAAAAAACTAAAAATAGAACTACCATATGACCCAGCAATCCCACTACTGGGCATATACCCTGAGAAAACCATAATTCAAAAGGAGTCATGTACCACAGTGTTCATTGCAGCTCTATTTACAATAGCCAGGACATGGAAGCAACCTAAGTGTCCATCATTGGATGAGTGGATAAAGAAGATGTGGCACATATATACAATGGAATATTACTCAGCCATAAAAAGAAATGAAATTGAGTTATTTGTAGTGAGGTGGATGGACCTAGAGTCTGTCATACAGAGTGAAGTAAGTCAGAAAGAGAGAGACAAATACCATATGCTAACACATATATATGGAATCTAAGAAAAAAAATGTTATGAAGAACCTAGGGGTACGATGGGAATAAAGACACAGACCTACTAGTGAATGGACTTGAGGATATGGGGAGGGGTAAGGGTAAGCTGTGACAAAGTGAGAGAGTGGCATGGACATATATACACTACCCAATGTAAAATAGATAGCTAGTGGGAAGCAGCCACATAGCACAGGGAGATCAGCTCGGTGCTTTGTGATCACCTAGAGGGGTGGGATAGGGAGGATGGGAGGGAGACGCAAGAGGGAGGAGATATGGGGATATATGTATATGTATAGTTGATTCACTTTGTTATAAAGCAGAAACTAAAACACTATTGTAAAGCAATTATACTCCAATAAAGATTAAAAAAAAAAAAAGAGTTGAACAGGATAATTTCCATTCTAAGTCTCCTTTATTCGCAGCAACGTGGATGGACCTAGAGATTGTCATACTGAATGAAATAAGTCAGGCAGAGAAAGACAAATATAATATAGTATTGCTTACATGTGGAATCTAAAAAAGTTACAAATGAACTTATGTAATAGAGTTACAGATATAGAAAACAAAGTTATGGCTACCAGGGCGAAAGATGGGGGGATAAATTAGGAGATGGGGATTGACATATACACACTACTATATATAAAATAGATAACTAATAAGGACCTACTGTATAGCACAGGGAACTCTACTCAGTACTCTCAGTACAGTACTGTACTGTATACAGTACAGCATGGGAAGAGAATCTAAAAAACAGTGGATATATGTATATGTATAACTGATTAACTTTGCTGTACACCTGAAACTAACACATTGTAAATCAACTATATTCCGATAAAAATTTAAAAAGAAAAGAAAAAATTTCACCTTTAAAAATCCACTTATATTTTAGCAAAACTTGGAATTATAAAAAGATATAAATAGTATGACCCATTTATTTAGTTTTTTGTATATATCTATATATATACACACATAATACGTATACATATATGAATTTATAGTACTGATGATCATTCCCCATATTTCCTTTTTTAAATAATCACTCATAACGCTTCTTTAAAAGTTATTTTTAAATATTTAAAAAAATATAATTGCTACAGCTTTCAGGAATGTTTTCTAGATAGCAGGAATAAGAATGGATTGAAAAGACCCAATGATTACTTTTTAGTGGGAAAAGAAAATTATTGTTAGTGGCTTTACCTTGGATAACATTAAAAGTAAAGAATGTGAAATATAATTTTATTTCTGGACTAAAGTTACTAAACAGGTTGTACTCAGTCATTCATAATACATTTAGAAATGCTTGCAGAGTTATTATGTTGAAAAAATTCTGGAACTGAAATCATTCTCCTTTTGCTTATAAATGTGTAAAGACCTATCTCTTGCATTCTAAACTCTCATCGTTCAAATGTTTGCTATGAATGCAAATTTGTACAGCTTAAATACAAAAATAGTATAGTAAATCATATTTTAGTTGAGAAACTAGTTGTATAATGACTTTCTTTTTATATTTTAATTTGCTAAGTGTTATTTGCATTCCCTACATACCACGTTTTTTTCAATTTTATTTATACGGCAATACATGGTTATTATAATGTAGAAGTAAAACATAACTTGTATCTGAGTCTATATTTTATCATTGCACTTAGAACACACACCACTCACAAGCTAGCGAAATACTGAGTAATTACTCAATTGATATTATAAACCCTTTATATTGTATTATTTAGATGTTCTAGAGAATTTTAGCAATATTTGTAGAAACTGGGACTTGGGGGTATGTGAGGAATTTATTATGACCTTTCCAAATTTAAATAATTGAGTATAGACTCAAAGTATACCTGAAAATTCATTATGCAATCTATCTTAAAATTCAATTAGATTTAGAGAAAAAGATACACCTTTAATATGTTATCTAAACATGACACTAATGCTAAAAACATTTTTGCTACATTTTTGACATACAAGTGAATGTGTATTTGGAATCTGGTTTAAAATGACCAGAAAAAAAGTATAGTAGAGATGGTTTGGGAGGAAATTCTCAACTACAACATTTTAATGATCTACAATATTTTGTAATGACTCTTCTTCTTGAGAGCTGGGACAAGGGTGTGCGTGGAAATTACAAGTGAAAATTCTTATATTAGTCAGATATAGGTGTATGTTTATCTGCAAAACATACCACACAAATACACATCTTTGTTAACTGCCTAAGATATTAATAATGAAGGATGCTAGAAAAGTAAAGTATAATTTAGTGCAGGATAATATTACAGAGCAGTATACAGAGAATAAGGAGAAGATGAACCAAGAGGATATTCAGAAAGACAGAAGAAAATAAAACCCAAGACTTCTAGTCCAAACTCTGAATTGCGGACCTGATGACTTCATAGGAATTCATGGATAAAACTGAATTAGACTGAGAAGATGAAAACCTTGAGCAACCCCTCCACACCTTCCCCCAAACAGAGAAACAAAAGGATAGCTTCCCCCTGGCTTCCTCAAGAAGCAGTCCCACTTGTCCCTTTCTCTGTCCACAGGCCCCAGAGAACCTCTTGGTCTTACTTGTTCTCTCATCCATGGAGGACTCTATCCCACACAGGAAAAAAGAGATTATCGAAGCCATGCCTTTCTTCCTCTCAACTCTTTTATTTTGTTTTCTGAGTTTTGAGTTAAAGAAATTCATCAAAGAAGCCATTTGCTTTAGTTTCTCCTTCAGTAACTGTGAGACAAAATTATTACAATGGGCATGATTAGGGACTTCAGCTAAGAAATTTGAAAATCATTTGGATTCATTTGTATAAATAAATTAACGTGTTAACCCCTACCTAGTAAAGTCAATATTCTGGAGAGTAGCTTGGAAAATATCAGGGCCACCCTTCCAGACTTCAATGTTAACAAAATTAAAATCTGTTTTATAAGTCCATACACATAGCTTTTCAGATCAGCTACACAGAATTTCTTCCCTAGTTATCTCAATTTTGAATTGCCTCATGAAGAAATGTCCTTCTTAGAGAATTGATATTGAAGAGTTATTTGCTAAACACTTATTCCTCTAGATTCTCTAAGTTTTACACCTGAATAATTACCAGAAAGCTGTATTCCAAGACTTCGTAGAGTTGGTTTTACTGAACTCTTACTTAATTAAGACCTAAGGTCTTGGCCTTAGGTCTTTGCTGAGGTCTTCAGGTCTTAGGTCTTTGCTAAGGGAAGTCCCTGTGTATCATGTCAGCAGAAGCAGATTTATCATGAAGATGACGAAGTTCAAACTTCAGGGCCTCTCATTTCCTCAGGCACCTTCCAAGGCCCTGAGAGGGGCCCTAACACTGGGTTCATAAAGTTGAAAATTTTGGTAAAATTTACAAAAGTAAAATATTTTATCAATAACCTGTTAAAACCACTGCCTGGGCCCATTCTACATTTTCCTCTGACATACTTCATCTCTTATCTGGTGGTATTAGTGTGGCCCCCAAAACATTTGTATCTAGGAGGAATTTGTGTTGACCAGATTTTTTTTACAGAGGTAATAAATGTTGTTTATGACTTCAAGTTTACACAGTGTTCCAACATATTAATACCCTGTGAGCTTCAAAAAACCAAATACATTTACAACAGTATCATTGGTCACCAAAGTGAAGGGATTTAGTGGGTTACATTATATAATGGCAGTGACTTTAGTGTGCCATTCTTAGCCATCCTGGCACATACTTTCTCAACTTTCCTGGTGTCGTGATACAAAGCTGCAGGGATTGAGGTCATAACAGAACCAGCATTCAAAGAACAAGAGTAGTGTAAAAGAAACAAGGTTTGAAACGTACAGAGCCATAGCTAGCTTTTCAGAAACACTTCCAACCACGAGACAGGTAAAATGGTTAACAGAGAATTCTGTCCTCATCGGTGCCAAGTTAACACAGAAGTTTCTACCTGCCAAGAATAGACTCAACGAAACAGCATAAACAATTTAAACAACCACCATACTTTGTGTTTTTCTTTTTCATGAGAACTGAGGGAAATAGATTTGTCAGAATTTCTGTCTTTGTAGGACACAAACCTGTAGTAATACTATAACTGGTTACTGAAGCTGTGTGTGAAGTTGCATGTTTTATGCATCCCAGTGTTTCAGATACTATCTTTGTGGATCTGACACCTCTTCTTTTACTAAAGTTTGGAAATTCCAGACAAAATAGCAGGTAGATCATACCCAAAGCAATAGATCTTGAAGTGGACAAGATAAACCTCTCAGAGAAACAATGAATAGATTCTTGGATCATTCAATAATCCAGTTAAGATGAATGTATCATACAAACTGGGAAAATATTTAAATTTCCTGATGATTTAACAACCGTACCTGACATTAACAAAGATAATAAAACTCACCTGCCACTGTAACCAAAGCATCAATGACATACCTGCCAATGTATGTTGTCAGTTTAAGAAATATCTACGATTAGTCTGCCCAAGAAAACCTGAAATATAAATTTCCTGAAATCTTACAGCTCATATATGGAAAGAAACGTGATAGGGATTTTCCAAATTTGACAATTCAAAAAATTTACGCCATTACGAACAAGTTGTAAAGCTCAAATAAACTTTTTAGAACTACCAATAATAATGAAAATGTTCAATCAACCATGTTATTTTCTCACAGATGATATAAAACTGCTGTCATGTATACCTGAAACTCATATAATGTGTCAATTATAAAAAATAAATAAACTCAATAATAAAAAAATAATAAAATAATAAAAAACTCAATAATAAAAAAAAGTTGTTCTAGATGATTGTTTTAGAGTATACAGCCAACAAATGTAGGAAAAATGTATTATTACAGCAAGTTGTTAATGGCTTGTTGTCAACTTTAAAACTTTGAATTTTTTGTGATTTATTTTTCACTCTAAAGAAATGTTATCTTTTCTTCCTAATTTTATACTTGTAATTGCATATTCTGTTTCTTAAACTGGGGGCTCCAAGATAGTATGTTTCAGGCCTCAAAATCCTGCATGAGTCACTGGGTTTCAGTATCTTTCTCTGCTGCTGAAGAGGATGACCACATAATTTATTTTCCCAACAAGGATACTTTGAGAATGGAAGTTTTATATAAACAATTACAGGCTTTAAACTGGAAAAGCCCCCACCAAAAAACAGAAGTGGGTCATATTACTTAAATAAATACTCACAAGAGAAATTTGTGATGGATTGCACAGACAGGAAACATTGGTCTATTCTGAGAAATTGGTATGAGTCATTGTTATTTATCTATCAAAGCTATAACTCATGTTTTTCTTCTTTCCTTGACTTCCAGGAAGCTCAGAGATAAGTTTTATGCTCAATAGTTCTAGATTTCCTTAGTTCAGTATTTTCTGGTTGATTCTGTAGCCCATTTACCCCCAAATGGCTTATAATGTAACTTCCTCCCTCTATTTTTCAGCTTTTATTAAAAGGTTATATGGTTTAAAAAAATATTTTTACTGAATACTGCCTCTAAGTATTTTGGGAAATTAGTATTATATAAAGAAAATAGTTACAAAGAAAAGCCTTTAGAATCATTATTATAACAATAATTGCCATTTATTAAACAGAGACTCTGACCTAGTTCTTTTATGTAAATTATTTTTAATATATTTTTATATTTAAATATATTTAATATATTTTTCTTTGTCCCAATAATTTCTAGATCTCAATATCTTCTACTACATTCACCAAATATGGGATACATTTTAATAATGACGACTTAGAATACGAATTGATTGTCAGCTTCACAATTATTAATCAACTTCTTTAGTAGAATGGAGGGAATTTTCCATGCACACACACATACACTATACACATATACATATATTGTTTTACATATATATGTATACTGATGTGTGTGTGTGTGTGTGTGTGTGTATGTGTGTGTGTGTAGCCTTAAGTATTTGAAAAGGGACCATTTCCTCTGTGAAACTGCACCTTACCCTCCCGACAATGTGATATTATTGCAGTAATTCAATTATCTGCTTGGCATTTTGACTTACATAAAGTCAGGAGAACTTTCACTGCTGAATAAAAAGACTTCATTCATTTCTGGCTGTTGTGTGAGGCTCCTATGAAATAGATGGAACCTTATAGCTATGAAGAATACTGGAGAGTCTTGGCAGCAATGCCAGCCCAGGAGACTTGGTTGATTTCCTGAACTAGGCTTTTTCTGTGCACATGGCCATCTGCTTTCCAGTTCTACTGTTTAATAACTGTAGGTGCTGCCTTCAGTGAAACCTATCAACTTTCTTGACTGTGCCCATTATCTTTTCCAGAGGGCGATCTTAATATGGGCACACAAGTGATCCCAGTGAGGGAAGTCAAGTCACAAAAGGAACCTCTAAACACTGTTTTCCCAGTTTCACACCTGGGGGAATACTGTAGTCTGTGCTGGCCGAATGTGTGGGTGGGTATTGCAGTGAAGAATGGAGGCAAGAGCAAGTGTCCTCTTCATGAATAACAAGGACACTAAGATTTGAGCACGTTCTAAGAAACTTCATAGTGAATGCTGTGACTACTCAAAGGGCACAATGAAAGAGAAAACAGACTCTCCCTTGAGAGGACTTCTCAGTTACATGGCCTGCCTGCTTTTTCTTCCCTTCACATGCTCAGAGCAATATGACATATTGAGGGACATTTCTTGAGACAAGGAAACATTCTCTCTCACTATTCCAATTCTGGGTGAGAAAAATAAATCAGAGATATGAGGACTAAAATGAATGGGAAGAAAACATTAAGAGAGCATTAATATTGCTTTCACTCTTTTGGTATATTTTGTCCATCAGTACTAATTATAACAGTGTCTCTGTGAATATTTTCATATTTTAGTCATTTAAAAAGTTATCTTTTCCAGACTTTAATTTTAAGATAGTAAACTGATATCAAGATAATAAAATCTCTATGCCCCGCAAAAGGGGGAGAAAGAAATAGTTAAAGAAAACAAAACATGGCAAAATTATACCAGCACAATCAAGGAAAATGATTAGAGGGCAGGAAAAGAACTTAATAGAAGTTTCAAAATATTGCTATGCCTTGGTTTGGGAAAGTCCAAGCAGCCTGAATTCTGCTCAGTTTGTGTTGGGAAGAGTGATGGGGATTGGATAAGAAAACAGTGCCCCCAAAACATCACTAATACTTTCATTCAGGAGAGTAATAGAAGGCATACCATGAGATTAGGGATTCTGGTAGAGTAGGTGGACATTTCCACTTGCCCTCTCCTGAGTCCCTGTAAAGGACAAGGAAAACCACTGTACTTCACCACTTTGGTGATTCCCTAATGAACATAAAACTGTAAAGGGAAAGCTAAGCAGTCTCACGAAATACTCAGAGCTAATTAACTGCAATTTAATCAAATAGAAGATGAAAGACAAAATAAGCAAGATGGGAGAGCAAATGGGAGATACACATTGCTTACGGAGATCCTCCCTTGCTATCCCCTCCATGTTCACCCCCAGACTTCCAATGCAAGTGCCAAAACACATATTATTCATATGTTTCTCTCCTCTATTGTTGGGAAGTGGAAATGATTGTAAAGATGAGAGAACAACTGAATTGGTCATGGTGAATGGGTCAGCTTCTTCAAGTTGAGTTAGGGGAATTATTTAAAGTCAAGGG
Organism: Phocoena phocoena; assembly: GCF_963924675.1. Taxonomy (NCBI): domain Eukaryota; kingdom Metazoa; phylum Chordata; class Mammalia; order Artiodactyla; family Phocoenidae; genus Phocoena; species Phocoena phocoena. The sequence continues at coordinate 99,788,197 of NC_089221.1, read as the reverse complement.
CCATTCCTGCACCGGATATGGGTGCCTCCCAGACACAGTGAGATGAGTACAGGTCCAGGACATTTAACAAAGCTCCAACGCAAACAGATGCAGAGACCATAGAGTCCTGCCAAACCCTCCTGGGGTTCTGCAGGCTCTTCCACCCCTAGTCCATGTGCTGCAGAAATTCAGTTATCAACATGGATTTCAGAGGAAAGACAGATTTCAGATAAGGAACAAATCAAGTAGAACTTACTCTGCAGTTTTAGTGCAAATAAAGGGTCTAAATAGAATTGTCACGTTACCAAGTTATGTAAGAACAAGGTGAAGAAAAAGGAAAAGGCAACATTTAGGCAAAATTACTGCAGCAAAAAGAGAAAGTGAATAAAAGGAACATGGCATGTAATGAACAGAGGTGACTTTATCTTGAAAGAAAACAGAACTCAAGAACTTACAAAAGCTCAAAAACCTCATCAGTCCAAAAACACTTCCTAATAAGACACCTGTTCTGAAAATACTAGGTTTGTGTCTTAAGAGAGATTGCTGAAATACATTTTGAAACTAGAATTGTTATTGAGGGTAAAAAATCAAATCTATATTAAAGGATTATAAAACTATTTCAAAAATTGTTTTTTTCTTTTTTACTGTATGATATCACTTACATGTGGAATCCAAAAAATACAAGAAACTAGTGAATATAAGAAAAGAAACAGACTCACAGATATAGAAAACAGACTAGTGGTTACTACTGGAAGGAGGGAAGGGCTGGGGCAATATAATGGTAGGGGATTAAGAGGTACAAACTATTAGGTGTAAAATAAGCTACAAGGGTATATTATTGTACAACATGGGGAATACAGCAAATGTTTTATAACTATAAATGGAGTATAACCTTTAAAAATTGTGAATTACTATATTGTACACCTGTAACTTACATAATGCTGTACAGCAACTATACTCCAATTAAAAAATAACAATAAAAACAGAAAAACAAAAAAAGGAACCTAAGAAGAACAGTAGCATAGTTTTATACGTTTTAAATAGTCAAGTAATATATAAATACTCCAATGAACATGGTACCTTCCCTTGACAAAGATCTGAAGTTTGCTCAGGGAAGTGCGTTATGACTTGTGCATTACTGTGAGGTGGTTGAAAGAGGGTCATTTGAAACCAGACAAAAAGTTGTGCCACCAGAAGTTGGATGGGCTGGCTCATCACACACCTGTGAGCAGAGGTACCTGGTGGATGTTTCTGGTGTGTTCATATGAGCATATTGCATATTCCTAAGGCTTTTGGTTCAGTTGGGTGCAGTTTTTAACATTTACCTAGCCATTTATTGCTGATGAAACTGCAGATAAGCAAAGATAAAACTTGCGGCACGCTCACAATCCTCCCTCATGTATAATCACGTTGTGTTTTCAAAACAAGCATTATAATAGAGCTGATGGTGTTTGGAAAACACCGAGGTCTGTTTATGGCCTCCCATTTCAGATCCTGGCCTGTATATGTTGCTCTTTTTTTGCTTGAATTCTTTCTCTGACAGTGGGTCATAGTCAATGATTTCTACCTTTATTATTTATACTTCTGCATCATATGGAATGTATGACTGCTGCTTTTAAAAAGCATGAGAAACAAAAGCCTCTTGCCCTGACAGTTTAAAAATATTGTAATCATTGGATGAAATCTTAAGCATTTGATTTTAACTTGTGTAAAAATAGAATGATATTCTTCCTTTTAACATCTTTAATGGAGTATAATTGGTTTACAGTGTTGTTTTAGTATCTGCTGTATAACAAGGTGAATCAGCTATATGCATAGGTATATCCCCCAATCCCCTCCTTCTTGCATCTCCCTCCCACCCTCCTTATCCCACCCCTCTAGGTGTCCGCAAAGCACAGAGCTGATCTCCCTGTGCTATGTGGCTGCTTCCCACTAGCTAGCTATTTTATATTTGGTAGTATATATATGTCAATGCCACTCTCTCACTTCGTCCCAGCTTACCCTTCCCCATGCCTGTATATGCAAGTCCATTCTCTATGTCGGTGTCTTAATTCCTGTCCAGCCCCTAGGTTCATCAGATCATTTTTTTTTGATTCCATATATATAGGTTAGTGGACAGTATTTGTTTTTCTCTTTCTGACTTACTTCACTCTGTATGGCAGACTCTAGGGCCATCCACTTCACCACATATAATTCAATTTCATTACTTTTCATGGCTGAGTAATATTCCATTGTATATATGTGCCACATCTTCTTTATCCACTCATCCGATGATGGACACTTAGGATGCTTCCATGTCCTGGCTATTGTAGATAGAGCTGCAATGAACATTGTGGCACATGACTATTTTTGAATTATGGTTTTTTCAGGGTACATGCCCAGTAGTGGGATTGCTGGGTAATATGGTAGTTCTATTTGTAGTTTTTTAAGGAACCTCCATACTGTTCTCCATAGTGGCTGTATCAATTTACATTCCCACCAACAGTGCAAGAGGGTTCCCTTTTCTCCACACCCTCTCCAGCATTTATTGTTTCTAGATTTTTTGATGATGGCCATTCTGACCGGTGTGAGATGATATCTCATTGTAGCTTTGATTTGCATTTCTTTAATGATTAATCATGTTGAGCATTCTTTCATGTGTTTGTTGTCAATCTGTATATCTTCTTTGCAGAAATGTCTATTTAGGTCTTCTGCCCGTTTTTGGATTGGGTTCTTTGTTTTTTTCATATTGAGCTGCTTGTAAATTTTGGAGATTAATCCTTTGTCAGTGCTTCATTTGCAAATATTTTCTACAATTCTGAGGGTTGTCTTTTAGTCTCATTTATGGTTTCCTTTGCTGTGCAAAAGCTTTGAAGTTTCATTAGGTCCCATTTGTTTATTGTTGTTTTTATTTCCATTTCTTTAGGAGGTGGGTCAAAAAGGATCTTGCTGTGATTTATGTCATAGAGTGTTCTGCCTATGTTTTCCTCTAAGAGTTTGATAGTTACATTACATTTAGGTCTTTAATCTATTTTGAGTTTATTTTTGTGTATGGTGTTAGGGAGTGTTCTAACCTCATACTTTTACATGTACCTGTCCAATTGTCCCAGCACCACTTATTGAAGAGGCTGTCCTTTCTCCACTGTACATACCTGCCTCCTTTATCAAAGATAAGGTGACCATATGTGCATGGGTTTATCTCTGGGCTTTCTATCCTGTTCCATTGAACTATATTTCTGTTTTTGTGCCAGTACCATACTGTCTTGATTACTGTAGCTTTGTAGTATAGTCTGAAGTCAGGGAGCCTGATTCCTCCAGCTCCGTTTTTCATTCTCAAGATTGCTTTGGCTATTCGGGGTCTTTTGTGTTTCCATACAAATTGTGAAATTTTTTGTTCTAGTTCTGTGAAAAATGCCAGTGGTAGTTTGATAGGGATTGCATTGAATCTATAGATTGCTTTGGGTAGTAGAGTCATTTTCACAATGTTGATTCTTCCAATCCAAGAACATGGTATATCTCTCCATCTATTTGTATCATCTTTAATTTCTTTCATCAGTGTCTTATAATTTTCTGCATACAGTTCTTTTGTCTCCTTAGGTAGGTTTATTCCTAGATATTTTATTGTTTTTGTTGCAATGGTAAATGGGAGTGTTTTCTTGATTTCACTTTCAGATTTTCCATCATTAGTATATAGGAATGCCAGAGATTTCTGTGCATTAATTTTGTATCCTGCTACTTTACCAAATTCATTTCTTGCCTCCTTTTTCAAAGATAAGGTGACCATATATGCACAGGTTGATCTCTGGGCAGTCTATCCTGTTACATTGACCTATATTTCTGTTTTTGTGCCAGTACCATACTGTCTTGATTATTGTAGTCTTGTAGTGTAGTCAGAAGTCCTGGAGTCTAATTCCTCCAGCTCCATTTTTCTATCCAAGATTGCTTTGGCTATTCGGGGTCTTTTGTGTTTCCATACAAAGTATGCAATTTTTTGCTCTAGTTCTGTGAAAAACGCCATTGGGAGTTTGATAGGGATTGCATCGAATCTGTAGATTGCTTTGGGTAGTATAGTCATTTTCACAATGTTGATTCTTCCAATCCAAGAACATGGTATATCTCTCCATCTGCTTGTATCATCTTTTTTTTTTTTTTTTTTTTCGGTATGCAGGTCTTTCACTGTTGTGGCCTCTCCCATTGTGGAGCATAGGCTCCTGACACGCAGGCTCAGCGGCCATGGCTCACAGGCCCAGCCGCTCCGCAGCATGTGGGATCTTCCCAGACCAGGACACGAACCCATGTCCCCTGCACCGGCAGGTGGACTCTCAACCACTGTGCCACCAGGGAAGCCCCTGTTTGTATCATCTTTAATTTCTTTCATCAGTGTCTTATAGTTTTCTGCAAACAGGTCTTTTGTCTCATCTTTTGTCTACTTAGGGAGGTTTATTCCTAGATATTTTATTCTTTTTGTTGCAATGGTAACTTTGGAGTGTTTCCTTAATTTCTCTTTCAGATTTTTCATCATTAGCGTATAAGAATGCAAGAGTTTTCTGTGCATTAATTTCTTATCCTGGTACTTTACCAAATTCATTGATTAGCCTTAGTAGTTTTCTGGTGGCATGTTTTAGATTCTCTATGTATAGTATGATGTCATCTTCAAACACTGACAGCTTTACTTCTTTTCCGATTTGAATTCTTTCTTTTTTCTTTTTCTTCTTTGATTGCTGTGGCTAAAACATCCAAAACTATGTTGAATAACAGTGGTGAGAGTGGACGACCTTGTCTTGTTCCTGATCTTAGAGGAAATGGTTTCAGTTTTTCACCACTGAGAACAGTGCTGGTTGTGTGTTTGTCATATATAGCCTTTATTATGTTGAGGAAAGTTCCCTCTATGCCTACTTTCTGGAGTTTTTTTATCATGAATGAGTGTTGAATTTTGTCGAAAGCTTTTTCTGCATCTATTGAGATGGTCATATGTTTGTTCTCCTTCAATTTGTTAATATGGTTTATCACATTGATTGATTTGCATATATTGAAGAATCCTTGCATTCCTGGGATAAACCCCACTTGATCATGGTGTACAATCCTTTGTAGTGCTGTTGGACTCTGTTTGCTAGTATTTTGTCAAGGATTTTTGCATCTATGTTCATCAGGGATATTGGTCTGTAGTTTTCTTTCTTTGTGACATCTTTGTCTGGTTTTGGTATCAGGGGGATGACGGCCTTATAGAATGAGTTTGGGAGTGTTCCTCCCTCCTCTGTATTTTGGAAGAGTTTGAGAAAGATAAGTGTTAGTTCTTCTTTAAATGTCTAATAAAATTATCCTGTGAAGCCATCTGGTCCTGGGCTTTTGTTTGTTGGAAGATTTTTAATCACAATCTCAATTTAAGTGCTTGTGATTGGTCTGCTTATATTTTCTGTTTCTTCCTGGTTCAGTCTCAGAGGGTTGTGCTTTGCTAAGAATTTGTCCATTTCTTCCAGGTTGTCCATTTTATTGGCATAGAGCTGCTTGTAGTAATCTCTCATTATCCTTTGTATTTCTGCAGTGTCAGTTGTTACTTCTCCTTTTTCATTTCTAATTCTACTGATTTGAGTCTTCCACCTTTTTTTCTCGATGAGTCTGGCTAATTGTTTATCATTTTTTTTATCTTCTCAAACAACCAGCTTTTAGTTTTATTGATCTTTGTATTGTTTCCTTAATTTATTTTTCATTTATTTATGATCTGATCTTTATGATTTCTTTCCTTCTGCTAACTTTGGAGTTTCTTTATTCTTCTTTCTCTAATTGTTCTAGGTGTAAGGTTAGGTTGTTTATTTGAGATGTTTCTTATTTCTTGAGGTAGGATTGTATTGCTATAAACTTCCCTCTTAGAACTGCTTTTGCTGCATCCCATAGGTTTTGGGTCATCGTGGGTATTTTTTTTTTTTTTTTTGTGGTACGTGAGGGTCTAACTGTTGTGGCCTCTCCCGTTGCGGAGCACAGGCTCTGGACACACAGGCTCAGCAGCCATGGCTCACGGGCCTAGCTGCTCCACGACATGTGGGATCTTCCCAGGCCGGGGCACGAACCCACATCCCCTGCATTGGCAGGTGGACTCTCAACCACTGCACCAAAAGGGAAGCCCAGGGTCATCGTGTTTTCATTGTCATTTGTTTCCAGGTAGTTTTTGATTTCCTCTTTGATTTCTTCAGTTATGTCTTGGTTATTTAGTAGTGTAGTGTTTAGCCTCCATGTGTTTTTGTTTTTTACAGATTTTTTTCCTGTAATTGATATCTAGTTTCATAGTGTTGTGGTCCGAAAAGATACTTGATACGACTTTAATTTTCTTAAATTTACCAAAGCTTGATTTGTGACCCAAGATATGATCTATCCTGGAGAATGTTTCATGAGCACTTGAGATAAAGTGTATTCTGTTGTTTTTGGATGGAATGTCCTATAAATATCAATTAAGTCCATCTTGTTTAATGTTGTGTTACTGTCAATTTCCCCTTTTATGGCTGTTAGAATTTGCCTTATGTATTGAGGTGCTCCTTTGCCAGTTGCAAAAATATTTACAATTTTAGATCTTCTCCTTGGATTGATCCCTTGATCATTATGTAGTGTCTTTCTTTGTCTCTTGTAATAGTCTTTATTTTTAAGTCTAGTTTGTCTGATATGAGGATTTCTACTCCAGCTTTCTTTTGATTTCCATTTGCATGGAATATCTTTTTCCATCTCCTCACTTTCAGTCTGTATGTGTCCCCAGGTCTGAAGTGGGTCTCTTGTAGACAGTATATATATGGGTCTTGTTTTTGTATCCATTCCACCAGTGTATATCTTTTCGTGGGAGCATTGAATCCATTTACATTTAAGGTAGTTATCGATATGTATGTTCCTATATTACCATTTCCTTAATTGTTTTGTGTTTGTTATTGTAGGTCTTTTCCTTCTCTTGTGTTTCCTGCCTAGCGAAGTTCCTTTAGCATTTGTTGTAAAGCTGGTTTGGCGGTGCTGAATTCTCTTAGCTTTTGCTTTTCTGTAAAGGTTTTAATTTCTCCATCAAATCTGAATGATATCCTTGCTGGGTAGAGTAATCTTGCTTGTAGGTTTTCCCCTCTCATCACTTTAAATATGTCCTGCCACTCCCTTCTGGCTTGCACAGTTTCTGCTGAAAGATCAGCTGTTAACCTTATGGGGATTCCTTTGCATGTTGTTGTTTTTCCCTTGCTGCTTTTAATATTTTTTCTTTGTATTTAATTTTTGATAGTTTGATTAATATGTGTCTTGGCGTTTTTCTCCTTGGATTTATCCTGTATGGGACTCTGTGCTTCCTGGACTTGACTGACTTTTTCATTTTCCATATTAGGGAAGTTTTCAACTATAATCTCTTCAAATATTATCTCAGTCCCTTTCTTTTTCTCTTCTTCTTCTGGGACTCCTATAATTCGAATGTCAGTGTATTTTATGTTGTCCCAGAGGACTCTGAGACTGTTCTCAATTCTTTTCATTCTTTTTTTCTTTATTTTGCTCTGCAGTAGTTATTTCCACTACTTTATCTTCAGGTCACTTATCCGTTCTTCTGCCTCAGTTATTCTGCTATTGATTCCTTGTAGAGAATTTTTTATTTCATTTATTTTGTTGTTAATCATTGTTTGTTTGCTCATTAGTTCTTCTAGGTCCATGTTAAACGTTTCTTGTATTTTCTCCATTCTATTTCCAAGATTTTGGATCATCTTTCCTATCATTACCCTGAATTCTTTTTCAGGTAGACTGCCTTTTTCCTCTTCATTTGTTTAGTCTAGTGGGTTTTTATCTTACCCTTTCATCTGCCTTGTGTTTCTCTGTCTTCTCATTTAGCTTAACTTACTGTGTTTGGGGTCTCCTTTTTGCATGCTGCAGGTTTGTAGCTCCCGTTGTTTTTGGTGTCTGCCCCCAGTGGCTAAGGTTGGTTCAATAGGTTTTGTGGGCTTCTGGTGGAGTGGACTGGTGTCTTTGCTGTGGTGGTTGAGACTGCATCTTGTCTTTCTGGTGTGCAGGACTGCCTCCAGTGGTGTGTTTTGGGGTTTCTGTGACTTTATTATGATTTTAGGCAGCCTCTCTGCTAACGGGTGGGGTTGTGTTCCTGTCTTGCTAGTTGTTTGGCATAGGGTGTCCAGCAGTGTAGCTCGCTGGCCTGCATCACCATTTTATTGATGGTGTGAGTGAAGGTAAGAGGTAGAGCAATCAATGTGAAAGTATTTAAATATTTTAGTAACTGAAACGGACATCCTGTGTCATCCAGCCTGAATATCAATACCCCCCTAAGTAAAGTGGGACCATTACTACAGTAGGCTGCTAATATGGAGACAGATTTAGGGCAGGAATGCAATGCCCTCACTGATTTCGGATTTCTGGTAGAGATAAAGACAAGGAAAGATGTACAGTTTTTCACAACGGCAAAATTCCCTGTCATATGGTAGCCCTCTAATTGACCTAATGCCCACAGGACTGTCTCTCTTACTGATGAAAAATACTTTTAGCTCTGTTCTGAAGAAGGCCTCTCTACCAGCTGCTTCAGCAAAGTATAGGCAGGAAAGTGCCTTCACACAGAGTAAAAGGAAAGTGGTTGACTAAGCAGTGAACATTCCCACTCAGATACCACCTTTCAAGTGACCTTCCCTCTCCTTCTCATGGCTAACTGGAACCAGAAGCAATGCCAAACTACAGAGAGAGAGACAGAGAGAGAGAGAAAGAGGACTAGTGAGAGAGAAAGAAACAGAGAGAAAGCTGGAGAAAATCTCTCTTTCTCGTTTCCCTTTCTTTTGGACTGAAAGCATTGCTCAGAGACCACATAGACTCTGACAGAAGGAATCTGAATCATCAATATTAAATAACTGAGAAGTCCCTTTCTAAACTAGGAGGCAGCACGGTAAAAATCACTAGAATACAAATGGCATTCTCTAGTCAGAAAGCAAAAGACCATTCCAAGGAATTTGAGCAAATGTGCCTCTGTAAACTAGATTTACCCTAACAAATAGCAGAAAACTTAAACAAAAATTTAAATTCATATTCTCAGCAATATTGGGGAATATATTATATGGATAAAATATTTAGATGTAATAAGAAAAATTGCTTATGTTTATAAACCCAATTGCTGAATATAAAATATTTTTAGGTATGATTATATACATATTGTTATGAGGTAAATGTTAACATTTTTCAGGTTGAAATGTCACATCAGATGGTTAAACAAAATCTGAAAGTGTAGGAGTGGATAGAGACCAAAAAAGTGAGAGAAAAAGAGTAATTTAGTCAAAATATTATCAAATATGAATTTCTTCTTTTAACTTTTTTGCATGTTTTAAAATGTTCAAATTCAAACTTAGAAAAAAGGATAAACATAAACTTAATCTAAAGGCAGGAATAAAAATTAAGGATGCATTCAAAATAAGTAAATTAAGTCAAAATGTGCATTTTCATGAGAATAAATATATATATAATATGTATGTATATATAATTCTAAGGTTGCCATTGTGGTCCTAAATAGCTTTAGAACATGATTGATATAAAAGAAACCAATTTGGTGTCTCATTCTAGAAAGAACAGCTATTTCTACTGTTAAACAAATGGGTTTAATCCTATAGATATTCTATTCTCAGCAGATCTCTTCTAAGCCCACCCAACCATGTGCCCATATGTTCAGTAATAACCGATTGTGTTTGAATGTAAGCTGATTTGTCTTCGAACTGCAACCATCAAATATCAATATTATTTTTTTAGAACGTGAGCCTGATGGAACTCCTAACTAAGAAAAACATGATTTGTGCATTTTGGCCAGATTGCTAAGGTATTTGAGGTACTACGTTTTTCTCCCTGCAGAATGCTGAGTATATAATTTGTAGCTACTGTGGAATGTGAAACAGTTTAACAGCATTAATGATACTATCCAAAAATCCTACCCTTCTCTACTTATGCTTGCCACTCCTTTGGTGGAAATCAAAATTTGTGATTTCTGTTGTGGGAAGGAAAAAATAATCCTAGAAAAGACAACAAATTATATTCAATCTTTTTATACTACAATGTGAATTAATTGATCAAATCCTTTCTAAAAGCAGAGTTTTGATAAAGGGAAGAGAGCAAACATAAGTCAAGCATAACTATCAACATTTGTTAAAAGAAACGTTTTGCCTAATTATAAAAAACTCTTAAATTGTATTTAGAGTACCTTATGAGAAGTGTTGCCTAGAGAAAAATTACATTATAATTTATCATTTACTTAATATTTGTAGTTTTTAAAAATAAAACATATCTTTTCTACATATTTAAATCCATTTTAGTTTTGAAATGTTTTAAATACACTTAAATATCAAAGATTTATATCAGATTTAATAAATGTTCATGTTTTGACATATTTGTTTCAGATATTTTCATTTAAAAACTCATTAATTATGCACTTTTAAGTATATTTTACCCTTATTGATTCAATTCCCCACTTCCTTTTCAAGAAGTAACAACTGCACTTAGGGTGTTTAGATTCCACTTTCTACCCATGTTTTTATACATTCACTACACCTATGTGTTTTCACCAATTTATGGTATTGATAAATTTTTAGTGTTTACCATAACTAAGTAAGTTATATTTACCATAATAAATGTAAAAGCAAGGTGCCCTGCTTTCTTTCTTTCTCTCTCTCTCTCTCTCTTTCTATATATATATATATATATATATATATATATATATATATATATATATATCTTAAGTGAATTACCTTGCTATATACCTGAATTACCTTGCTATATACCTGAATTATTGTAAATCAACTATACCTCAATAAAAAATTCTAAATTAAAAAGATTTATCTACATGTATTTATGTGGCTCTATTTCATTAATTTTACTTTGTAAATAGCTTTCCATTACATGAATCTACCTTAGATTTACAATCCATCTTCTTTTTATGAGCAGTAATGTTAATTTCAAAATTTTACTGTCATAGAGAAAGCTTCAGTAAATTTCCTTGTACACATCCTCTTACAAATATATGGTATAATTCCTCAAGTCTATAGAGAAAAATCTATCTAGAAGTAGAAATTATGGGTTGTAGAATGTTTGTGTGTGGGTCTGTATGTGTGCATCTTTGGTTTTACTAAACGTCCCCACTTTTGCTATGCAAAGTAATACCAATTTTCACTACCACCAGAAATACATGAGGAGTCCCACATCCTCAAAAACACTTAGAGTTGTCATATTTTACAATGTGTGACCATAAAATACAATGAAAATGACAGTATACTGAGAACAACATCTCATGAATTTTAAAATTTGCAACTCTTTTTTTTCAAGTGAGGATATTTCCATATGTTCGTTAACCTTTATCTGTTCATATCCTTCGATAATTTTACCCATTAGATTGTTTCTCTGACTTAGTAATTCATACCATTTCCTGTAGATTCTAGATTCTTATCCTTTGCCAGGTGTTTGGTTGGAAATAACTTCTGGTTTGTTGTTAGTTTGTCATTTCACTTTGTTTTATGGTGTCATTGGTGTGTAAGAGTTTATTAATTTATTAATTTTCTTGTTAAAAAATCTATCAGTTTTTTATATTTTGTCTTGTGTAAGAAATCCTTACAAGTCCTAAGGTTCTAAATATACATTCCTTTATTTTTTTAAGGGCCTTGTGATTTTACTTTGCACATTTAGATCTTTAGTCTATTGGGGGTTTCTTTTTCTGTATGAGTGTAACAGAAATCTTATCTCCCCCCATTGCCACCAGCCCCCCTGCTTGTGAATGGTTGCTTTTCCCACTAGCACTCATTGAATAGGTCATACCTTTCCCTCCTTATGCTGCTCCTGACACATCCCATTTTGACTGGGGTACCAAATTAAGACATGCCGAACCATGCAAATAACAATAAAGGAACAAAAAAATATATTAACGAAGAAAAGACAGTCATTTAAAGGTGTTTCACAGCAGTGCTTTGGCAGTACTGGCAAGTACTTCTAGCCAATGGCTTCCAACAAGAGGGGTCTGAATGAAACCCCTGTTCTCAGCAAAAGAGCCCCCATATTTTCCCCCTGGTGGTCTACACACTCTGAGTCACACACACCACACCCCTACACTCACCGGACTGTGCTCCCTTCTGCCTGTTGGTCTAACTATGGTCTTTTCCATAACTAGTAACAAACTTTTAGTTACTATAGTTTCATAATAAATTTCCCATCTTTATTCTTCTTTAAAGTTACCTTAGTTAGCTGTTCTTTGTCCTTTAATATTACATGTGAATTTTAGACTTAGCTTGTCAAATATTAGACTGAATTAAAAGTTGTCAAATTTTGACCAAGAAATTCACAAATGGTCAATAACCATTTTTGAAATTATTCTAAAAGATACTCAAACTAAGGTACGAAAAATCTCAAAAGGATGTTAAAACGTCCTCTAACCTAAAATTTTTGTCACCTATTGATGATTTGGGCTCAGGACATCAGGATATTTCTTTTTCATTCATGGTAAAATCGCCAGAAAAAGATTTTGTTTCTGGTAAATAAGTCTCTTCAGACCTATGCAGCAGTAATAGCCTTGGTTTTAATTTTCAATTACATATATTTGCAGTATTTTCCTTCTGAAAAATGTTTGCTCAATTACCAAACTGTATGTTTGATAGATAAAGTAGTAAATCATTTTTCAAAGCAAAGTAATGAAACATCATATTTATTTAAAACCTAACCTAGTGCAAAAATGAAACACTGCATACAATGTTTTACATACAATTTGTATAACACTAATTTTATATTAAATTTTGTTTGTGTTTGTTTTTTAACATTTGTGAGTTAATACATGTTAATTCATCCCAGGAATTATAATTTCTACTAATCAAGTCAAACATGCTTTTTACATAAAATTTTCATATTGTCTTGTCACAGCCACTTTGGGATCTTATTTGAAAAATGTATCAAAAGCATTGGCATCTCACAGCCTGTTGGGTTAATGCCTAATAGCAGTGATGAGGCATCTAATTCTGGACTTGCTTTAGCTGAAAATTAAGGTTTTGGATATACTGATGTGATAAGATGAAACCTTTTGCTAACTTGCATGTTACTATGTATCTGCCTCTGAAAAAAACAAAAAAAAACAAAAAATACTGTTTTTTTTCAGGACAGATAGAGTGGACTTATCCAGGGACTACCTAAAGAGCAACTTCTTACAGATCTATTTCAGATTCTCTAATAGACACAGAGCTCCTACAAAATGAAGCAAATCTATATATAAAGTGTGAGAGCATATCAAACTCAATTAAGTGAGCATATCATGGACATGGCCTCTGGAGAAGAACTCTGGAGAACAGTGAAAGATGTATTTTGTTTCAGAAGAAGACAAATACCCCTGACAAGTGATTCTGCCCATATAATTCCTATACAGGTTCTGCCCATATAATTCCTATAATGAAATACTAACTTATGTTTGATTCAAATAGAAATTATTGAATGGTTTTTACATATTAGGTAGACTGTTAAAAACCACAACTATAAATGTCAATGATGTGTGTGTGTATATTAGTATTACACCTTGTTTCAGAAAGCATTTGTACTTTCATATAAGGATTGAGAAGAAACACACAACTATCACAATGAATAAAAAAACAGACAAAAGGGCAAAGAGGGAAAATTAAGTGTAATTATGGATATGGATAATATAAATAGTCATGCCATAAAGTCCTCTTCCCTTCTGCAGGTAGGACACTAAATGCAACAAGTCAAACACATTCATTTGCATTTATCAAAATATTTCCTTAGGTTAAATTTCTAGACGAGGAATGACTGAGAAAAGGATATAATCATTCTGAAGGCTTTTGACCCATAATGCCAAGTTGCCCTCTGCAAAGGTTACTTAATTCATAATCCTGCCATCATCCTATGAGAATGTCTACTTTTCCATATGTCAATTAATTCTGCATAGTATCATTCTTATAACAAGTGCAATCCTAATTAAATAATATTCCATTTTATTTTCATTTCCATGGTTATTAAGCAGCCAAAAGTAGTCATAAAATATTTTGTGACTTGCCTCTTTGAAACCATTACTTTTTTCTTTAACTGAGGCATTTGTCATTTTCTTAGTGATATATAGAGATTCTTTAACTAATAAGGATATTGTATGATATATAAGGATAATAACCTATTTTCTGTCACATGTGTTAGAATACTTTTTTTCTGTGTTGTAGACACCTTTTAAAACAAATTTTATCTACTTATAATGTTTTATTTTTTATTTGGTTTAATGCACTAATCATTTCTCATGTCATTTCTGCCCGTGTTGTCAAATTTTATGGGTTATATTTATTCAGACCAAGATCAGGTAAATATTTTCTTTCATATACATTAATGTATAATTTATTTTGGCATAAAATGTAATCTGAGAATTTTACTTTGTGTTTCAAGATGGTTATACTATTGTACTAATACATTAATCATTCATTTCTTAACCAAGATATATGTTAAATTTATAATTCAGTTTTGAGCTGTTCATCCTGGTTGACTGATAATATTATAATGATGCTGGAGTTTGCTTTAATTTTTAGAGAGTGAGAAAATTTTTATCATGTTTTTCTTTTTAAAAATTTTCTTACTGAAGTATGGTTGACTTACAGTATTATATTGGTTTCAGGTGTCTAATTTAGTGATTCAATATTTTTATAGATTATGCATCAAAGTTATTAAAATATTAATGACTGTACATTCCCTGTTCAGATGTCTGTTACATCCCTGTTACTTATTTATTTCATAATTGGTAGTTTGTACTTCTTCAACTCCTTCACCTATTTCATCCATTCCCCCAACTTCTTCCCCTCTGGCAACCACTAGTTAGTTCTCTGTATCTTTGAGTCTGTTTCTGTTTTGTTATTTGTTTTGTTTTTTGGATTCCACAAATCAGTGAAAACATAAAGTATTTGTCTTTCTCTGTCTGACTTAAAGACTCCACCAAAAAAACTATTAGAATAAACAAGCCAGTAAAGTTGCAGGATACAAAATTATTATACAGAAATCTGTTGTGTTTCTATACACTAATAACAAGCTATCAGAAAGAGGAAGTAATAAAACAATCCCATTTATAATCACATCAAAAAAATACTTAGGAATAAATTTAACCTAGGAAGTAAAGAACCCATACTCTTAAGACTGTAAGACACTGATAAAAGAAATTTAAGACAACATAAATAAATAGAAAGATATACTGTGCTCATTGATCAAAAGATTTAATACTTTTAAAATGTCCATACTACCCAAAGCAAATCTAGAGATTCAATGCAATCCCTATCAAAACACCAAAGAATCTTTTCACAGAACTAGAACAAATCTTAAAATTTGTATGGAGAGAAACAAGACCTGGAGTAGCCAAAGCAATTTTGAGAAAGAAAAACAAAGCTGAAGGTATCATGCACCCTGACTTCAGACTATATTACAAAGCTACAGTAATCATAATAGTATGGTACTGGCACAAAAAAAAGACACATAGATCAGTGGAACAGAACAGAGAGCCTACAAATAAGCCCACACACATATGGTCAATTAAACTATGCCAAAGGAGGCAAGAATATACAATGGGGAAAGATAGTCCCTTCAATAAGTGGTGCTGGGAAAATTTGACAGCTACATGTAAATAAATGAAACTAAACTACTTTCTCACACCATATACAAAAATAAATTCAAAATGGATTAAAGACTTACATGTAAGACCTGAAACCATAACACTCCTAGAAAAAAAAAAAAGGTAGTACTCTCTTTGACATCAGTCTTAGCAATATTTTTTTATGTTTTCTTGGACAAGAAAAACAAAAGCAAAAATAAACAAATGGGACTGCGTCAAACTGAAAAGCTTTTCACAGCAAAGGAAACCATCAACCAAATGGAAATGCAATCTACTGAATGGGAGAATATATTTTCAAAAGATTTATCCAATAAAGGGTTAATGTTCAATTTATAAAAAGAATTAATACAAATCAATATAAAAAAATCAAATTTAAAAATGAACAGAGGATCTGAATAGGAATTTTTCCAAAGAAGATATAAAGATGGTCAACAAGCCCATTAAAAGAGGGTCAATATCACTAATTACCAGAGAAATGCAAATCAAAACTCCAATGAGTTATTACCTCATGTGTCATCAACTGCTATCATCAAAAGACAAGAAATAACAAGTGTTGGCAAGAATGTGTAGAAAAGAGTACCCTCATGTATTGTGGGTGGGAATGTAATTTGGTGTAGCCACTATGGAAAACAGTATGAAGGTTCCTCAAGAAATTAAAAATAAAACTGCCATATGATCCAGTAATTATTATATTTTTCTTGATAATATTTTTTTTCAGTGTTTTGAACTATTTAGTGGACAGTCATCTTACTAGGTACTGGGGATTAAGTAGTGAACCAGATATTCACATTGAGGCTACATTTTAGTATGAAAAATACTCACTAAACAACTAATTACCCAATTACTTATTTAATTGTAAACTCAGCTAGTAGATGGAACAAAGAGAGTTACCAGAAGGATCTAGAAATGGTGATTATAATAAAGCTTATTTGAGAAATAGATTTTGAAGACAAACTCCAAAGGATAAAAAGGTATTATTAATGAAAGAAACAGTAGCAGTAAATTGTTCAAACAAAGGTAACAAACATGTGCAAATGTCATAAGATGATAAAAGAAGAATGGTGCATTTGAGGAATACAAAGACTACTGGGTTGGCTGCAGTAGAGAAAACAAAGGGGTGAGTGTCTCAGGTTGAGAATGGTGTGCAGAGACCACATCTCTCAGAACCTTAAAGGCCATGTGAAATTCTAAATATTTTTCTGAACAATGGCAGATATTGAGTGGACTTAAACAATAGAGAAATGTTATGTCCAGCTTCAATATGAAGAAAGAATGGGGAAGGAACAAGAACGGTTATAGTGGGACTGGTTAAGAGACTATTGCTATGGTAAAGCAAGAGATGATGGTGGCTTAGAATAGAGTCAAGACAGTAAAGAGAGAAGAAGATAGGTTAATGAGATACTTAAGAGAGAGAATTAAAAGGATTCATTGCTTTAATGAATATAATGAGTAAGAGAACAAAGTATTGGGGATGCCTTTTAGAACTCTGGGATTGTCAAACGAGGTAGGTGCTGGTGACACTGATTGTGATGGAAGAGAACAAAGTTTTAGATATATTTAATTGTATTGGTCTATTAAAAATCAAAAGAATGATACATATCTAGAACTAAGAATTGGAGTTTCAAGAAGTGATATATGTATGGGAGTCATCAGCATGTGAATGGTCAATTAAACTATGTGATGGATGGAACAGCTTATCTCAAGAAAGGATATTCTAAGAGAAAAGGGCTAAACTAAGAGCTTATGGAATTGTAGTACTCACAGTTTAGATACACGAAGAGAAACTGGCAAAGAAACCTGATAAATAATGACCAGAGACAGAAGAGAAAAACTAGGGGAATATAAGACAAGCCAAGAAGAACCAGACAAAGCAATAATATGCTTCTTATTGAACAAATCTAGGGGGAAAAAAAAAAAAGAGGAAAACATAATTACTGAGAAGCAGAAATGTTAAGCAGGGGTTAACACAAAATTTTAAAAAAAAGAACATTTATAGATTCATAAGAAATTATTTTGCTTACCTCTGTGCAAAAAATTTTAAAACCTGGAAAAATAAGCAATTTTCCAGAAAAAAATATAATTCACCAAAACATCATTTAAAAAGACCAACCCATAAAAGAAATAAAAACTTTTGTCAAGCATCTGTCGCAAAAAACTACTAGTCTAAGATTATTTTCCACAGGAAGGTCTACAAAACCAAAAAGAACAGAATTCCAGTTCTATTTAAAATGTTACAGAACATAAAGAGGAAACCTTCAAAGTTCTAAAAAATAAGGACAACATTGGCACCAAAACTCATAATAAAATATACCAAAAGGAAATTAGAGATAAATTTCAGATGTGAATATTAATTGAAAAATTTCACATAAAATATTATCAAACAGTATCCAGAAAAATATATTATGATTGTTTTGATCTTTATTCTTATAATGCAAAGGTGATCCAATATTAGGAAAATTATTATGAAAGTTCATAATATTAAAATATATTGGGAGAACAATTATAATCATTACCAAAGATCCTAAAAAGGCATTTCACAAAATTAAATATCTTCTTTGATAGAATATAATTAATACGCTAGGGAAAAGTATATACTTTCTTAAAAATGGAAAATATTTTTATTTCTGTCCAAGAGCCATCTAAGCAAACACGCAGTATGCTGCTTTCTGAGGATACATGAGATTCTTTTAAGTCAAGGACATGAAAAGGAAGTCCACTATCAATATTTAACAATTTTATAACCAACATAATCAGAAAATAGAGAAAAAATAAGAGCTATGAACTTTGACAGTAGGACTTAAAACCATTCCTATTTGCAAATGATATGACTGGAGAATAATACATTGTGGGGAGCCCAGTATACTCACAAATATCAGTACAATAAATAAGAGAATTCAGCAAGTTAGCAAGATAAACAATTAATATAATTAAAGTAAATGCTTTCATATATACAAACAACTGCTTGGAAGTTATGATGGAAGAAAAGACAAACTTTCTAGCAGCATGAAAAAGTACTAAATACTAATAAACTCAATAAACTTATGCCAGTAGTGATAAAATTGCCTATTAAATAAATGGTTTTGGTGCAAAAATAGAGTCAGATACACACCAGGATCAATTTCTAATGGTTCAAACATTTAAATGTAAAGAAATGATTTTATGAAAGCTACCAGGAGAAGAAAAGAGAAAGAAAGGGAGAATTATTTTACAATCTCAATGGGGAAAAGGTCTTTCTGTGATTCAAAATTTAGAATTCATCAAAGAAATTATCAACAACAGAAAACACCTCTACATGGCAAAAAACAGCATACTGAACATCAAAGCATAAATGATAAACTGGGAAAAACATGTATAAGTCACATCATAACTGATTTCCATAAGTTATAAAGAATTCCAAAAAAATAAACAGGAAAATAGAAAAGGAGATGAATAGAGTTTTTATGAGAAAATTTAAAATCGGCAAATGGCTCTTAAACATATGAAAACACACTGATTTCATTCACAATAACAGTCAAAATACAAGTAAGCAAGGTGCTTACTTCTGTAGCACATACACCAAGAATTGAAGTGATCCAGGAAAATTATCATAGTTCCTGTGCAAGGATGATATGCAAATGCATGAAGCATCCCATATTAAAACAAACAGAGATGCTATTTGTAAGCATCAGTATGACAAAACTGCAAGAGTTTTAAAACACACTTGTTTTAAAATGTTTAAAACGCTCAT